>NW_009648255.1:82832-158915 GCF_000708025.1 Charadrius vociferus
AACAGTCTGTCTTTCCATTGCATTCATAAAATTATCCTCACATACTAGACTGCTTCTTATTAGTCAGCAGTGGAAATCAAAGTAGTAAACCTTAATAATCATTAAGATACAGATTAACTTTCTGCCAGGCTTTAATTAAAACTGCAAGGGATGAAGGCAGATTTTAGGGGCTTGGTAACACACACTAGCTCAAGCCCCAGCAGACCCATGGAAAAATTTAATGCTGTATGTTGTCAGTCATCTTTTCTGACTGACACCAGGTTTGTGGTTGTCTGCTGCTGAGTAGCAAAGCCTCATTTAAGTTGCAGCTGATGCAAGAGCATGAGCTAATTGCCATTTAACTCCAGCTGTCTTAAGGTTCTTTTGTGATTTACAGTCTTTGGCAAGAGGGTCTGTAGAATCTGAACATAGCCTTTACCTGCCAAAGTGGCTTTTTAGATAAATTCTGCCATTCTCAATCTTTCCCTTAAATGAGGACCTGTGTTTTGGTGCACTGCAGCTCTGAATGAGTGTTCATCCCAGCTCACGAGTGGTTGTCTAAGATCAGGCTGATCATTCAATCCGTGGATGCTTAGTTGCGATGAACCTGCCAGGGTTTGGTGCTACATCTTGCCAGATGGTGCTACATCTATAGAATTCGCTCGGTGATATATCCACGCTTTTGTTAAAAATGCCTCCAAATAAGATGACATACAAATTTTTGACCTGTGCACTGACCTGACCTGTACATTGATCTTCATATAGTTCTTTTTCTCTTCACTAGCTACTAACAAAACCAGTCTACAACCTGGGCAGGTTTGATAGTATCTTTTAGGCATCGGACTTGCAAAGGAATTGCCAGGCTTTGATTTATGACGTATATAAAATGCCTTTCTCATTGTTACCCCTAGGCAGTTCTGTGACGGCCCATGAGGAAACTGAGAATGAGAGAGAATTACTGAGTCTCTTTTGCTTTTTCTCTTTACCTCACGTTGGATATCTCTACTCCCTTGGGAAGTTAGTAGAACTGATTTCTACTTACCAATATTCAGAGAAGTCAGAGCAGGCAGTTCTCACTCCACAGTTCCTGCATGTCATTACAAGGTACTACATTTATGATTTTGCTGATAGTATTACTACGTTTTTCTATGCTGCTGCTTTTTTTTCCCCTCCTCTGATATGTCCTTCATGGCCTCCTGGAACTCTCTGGGTAGGCTCATGTGATAGTGCAGCATGCCCTCCTGCCTGGGCTTCAACGCCCTTTTCTGCAAAGGAAAAAGATCTCATTCTCTGTAGTAGTCTTGGCTGCTTGCTTTTTGCAAGTTGTCTTTTTTTTTCTTTCATCATTGTGGTTTCTTCTTTCCTTCTAGTGAGAACCTGCAGTGTTTCACAGTGCGGTGCAGCGCAGCAGCAGCTCGTGATGAGGATCCGTATATTGACACGACTGTGAAGGTGTGCCTCTGGTTACCTTGCTAAAAGAATGGGGGTAGCAGTATGGCACTTAGTTTCCTTATGTCTCCTTCTGAAATCCTGTTAGTTTCTATTGACTAAACCAATAAAATAACATCCAAAATTAATATTTTACTTCAATCTATGGCATATTGTATTTTGATGGTCTACAAATGTCTGAATGAAACAATCTAGACCATTAGCAGAATGTTTTCAGAAACATCAAAAGCTATAAAATCACTTACATTTTAAACGAAATTCCATGCTTTCCTGTGTAAATGTGAATGAAGGGGGCAGAGTTTTCCCTTACTGCAACTGACGGTATTTCTCTCTCAAGTGTCCTTGAGGAACCCGTTTTTGTAAGAGGAGTGTAGGCACTTGAACAAGTCTGCGGCAGATACTCGGTGCATGTTTTTTAGGAGGAGGGCTTTTAATCCTTGGAGGTCTAGACTTTTCCCCTTCCTTAAATTGCTTCTTAGTAAAAGTCTATTGAATTGTAAAGATTGGGATATACGTTAGTAAAAATACCAGGAAAGATAGACTGAAGCGTATTTTAGAGTAGCATTTAAGGATTTCTTTTGAGCTTGTAGACAGCAGACATAAAGAAACCATGGGACAGTAGAAGTAGTATAAAATTTTCAAGAGCTGAACATGTGTTGTCTGCTCTCTGTAGAGATACTGAGGTAAAGAATACAGACGTGTGACACGATCTGTCCTGTCCCTTCTGCAGTCTCAGCTTTCTGTGTTGTCACTGCAGGTGGTATCCACTCTGTCACGGTTCCCCAGTCAGGCGATGGGCTGCCTCCTGCCTCAGCAGCAGGTTTGAGGTTTGCTGGTAACGCAGGCTGCAGTCCCTCGCCCGTGTCCCTGCTGCAGCTTGCTCTCCGCAGGCTGCACACCCTCTCTGGCGTGGGGCCTCCACAGGCCACGCCTGTCCTGGTGCGAGTCCTCTATGGGCCACATCCCTCAGGGGTCTCCCTGCCCTGGTGCGAGTCCTCCATGGGCGACATCCCTCAGGGGTGTCCCTGCCCTGGCATGGGTCATCCATGGGCCACATTCGCTCAGGGGTGTCCTTGCCCTGATGGGAGTCCTCCATGGGTGACATCCCTCAGGGCCGTCTCTGCCCTGGGATGGGTCATCCATGGGCTGCAGTCCCTCAGGGGTGTCCCTGCCCTGGTGTGGGTTGTGGTTAGTGGTGCAGAGTCTAGTTGGAGGTTAGTAACGAGTGGTGTCCCTCAGGGGTCAGTACTGGGCCCAGTTTTGTTCAACATATTCATCAATGATCTGGATGAAGGGATAGAGTGTACCATCAGCAAGTTTGCTGATGACACAAAACTGGGAGGAGTGGCTGACACGCCAGAAGGCTGTGCTGCCTTACAGCGTGACCTCGCCAGGCTGGAGAGTTGGGCAGAAAGAAACCTGATGAAGTTCAACAAGGGTAAGTGTAGGGTACTGCACCTGGGGAGGAATAACCCCATGCACCAGTACAGGTTGGGGGCTGACCTCCTGGAGAGCAGCTCTGTGGAGAGGGACCTGGGAGTCCTGGTGGACAACAGGATGACCATGAGCCAGCAATGTGCCCTGGCGGCCAAGAAGGCGAATGGCATCCTGGGGTGCATCAAGAAGAGTGTGGCCAGCAGGTCGAGGGAGGTCATCCTCCCCCTCTACTCTGCCCTGGTGAGACCGCATCTGGAGTACTGTGTCCAGTTCTGGGCTCCCCAGTTCAAGAAAGACAGGGAACTGCTGGAGAGGGTCCAGCAAAGGGCAACAAAGATGATTAGGGGACTGGAGCACCTTTCTTATGAGGAAAGGCTGAGGGACTTGGGTCTCTTTAGTCTAGAGAAAAGAAGATTGAGGGGGGATCTTATTAATACATACAAATACTTAATGGGAGGATGCCAGGGGGATGGGAGCAGTCTTTTTTCAGTGGCGCCCAGTGATAGGACGAGGGGTAATGGGCATAAACTTGAACATAGGAAGTTCCATCTTAACATGAGAAGGAACTTCTTTACTTTGAGGGTAGTGGAGCACTGGAACAGGCTGCCCAGAGAGGTGGTGGAGTCTCCCACTCTGGAGACATTCAAAACCCGCCTGGACGCTGTCCTGTGCAACGTGCTGTAGGTGACCCTGCTCTGGCAGGGGGGTTGGACTAGATGATCTCCAAAGGTCCCTTCCAACCCTAACCATTCTGTGAATTCTGTGATATGGTAAGTTTTATCTGAAAGGTGCATATTGAACAAATCAGGGTTGTAATACTGGGTACGCTGTGTAACAATAGTCAAGCAAATATAATACTTCTATCTAAATTCCTTTTTATAAGCAAATGAAATCAAGACCTTGATAACCATGTTAGACAATCACTTAAAACTTGACCAAGTTCAAACTATTTGGGATTAAGTTTTCGATGTTAGGCATCTCCCTCAGGATCAGTTATTTTGAGGCACACAGTTAAAACTATGTAGTTGCTTTGAAGAGTGAAACAATTATTTTTTTTTACCCTTTGTTAAATGATTTATGTCATAGTTTTACAAGTATTTTTATTCTTGCTTAAGTGAAGCACTCAGGAAAGCCAGTGAACGTTTTTACTGTCAGATCATTGGACAAAGGTTACGCTTTGTTCTTTTTTTTATTTTTATTTAAAGACTCAAAGTACATACTAACTGAAATTACAAAACAATCACTTTCCTTTATAGGCTTGTCCACCTGTCGCACTGGATGTCTGCACATTAAGAATGCAGCTTTTTATAGGTCCAAGAGCTATCTGTCATTTCAAAAACCATATAATTCTTTTGACTCAGGCGGACACAGAAGATATTACTGAAAGAAGAAAGCCTACAAGAAAGATGCTGTAAGGATTTGTGCCTTTTAGGGAGATGGTATTTATAGTTCTGTGTACAGTGCTGAATTTGTGGGTGTTGGAGTTGAAGAGAGGTTCCTCTGGAAAACTGTTTGGAAATAACTGCCTAGTTAGTTCATGAGAACAGAAATCAAGTGTTTATTTTTTTTTTTGCAATTCTACTGTATTAACTGACATAGAAGAAATGAGAGTAGGGTCACAAATGCTTGAAATCAACAAAATAAGTTACTCAAGATTGTAACAAACAACTTTCATAAGTGATGTTAAAATAACATTACTAAGAACATATCTGCTACTGAGAAGAAAAAATACTTATCTTGAGAAACAAAAGTATGTAGGAGTACCCAAGGTACAGGCTAACAAAATGTGTTGTAGCACAAAATGAGAATGTCTTACATTTGGCTAAGCGTTATTTCCAAGAAAAGTTATGAATATCACTATAGTGATCCGTGACAAAAGAAGGATTGGACTTGGGTCCAAGATACTATTGTAGCATGTGTGTGGCCAGAGGCACCTGTGACTTTTTTCTTTTAGTCTATTTCCATGAGAACTGCTATTCCCATTCTTTTTTTGATAAAACAGCTAAACAGCTTTTCTAAAACATCTATTCAGAAATCACATTTAAAGTCAGTGCAAGTTCATTAACAAAAGTGGGACAGCTATAGTTGATTGAAGAGTTATTCGAACCGGTATTAGTAAGGAGAAGCTGAAGATAAGCCCATCAAGGAGAATGATAATTAAAAATATGGTAGTTTTCTGTGCACAGTTTCTTCTGCTAGTTATGTTGTTTCCAAGATTATAGTTGGCATTTGAGGAAGGTGTGCTTTTTGCCTTCTGTGAAGAACATAAGTTGAACAAATACTAGTCTACTTAACACTGTCATTTGAAAATAAAGATGTAAATATCCCAGAACAGTTCAAACAAAACCAAACCCCCAAATAACAGAAGAAAGAAAGTTTTGTGTTTCCTCCCCCTCCCCCCGCAGTCAGTGCTTTAGCCTTAGGGTCTTATAGACCTAGCCAATGTGTTAAAGTAAAAGCGTTCAAATATATTTTTTTATGCCATGTCTTGGCAGACACTTTAGTAGAGCTGCAGGGGCAAACATGCAGTAAATCCTTACAGAAAGTAAGTAAACATCTTAGCTAATTTGAATTACTTAACTTCATGTACGTATCTGATACTACCTGGTGTTAAGCCAGGGAGAAGATGTAGTGGATAGTTTTGATGCTGTTCCTGGTATATGAAGATACCTATCCCCATTTTGTTATTAACCATTATGACTTAAATTCACAACTTATCTCTCAAGCATTTACTAGCCTGCAAACATACTTACTTATGCATATAAATTATCAAGTGAGTGAGGTTTTTTTGGCTGCATAGTGTTTATTTGAACACTGACAACTCAACTGTTTTCTTTCTCTCTAGTTTCAGAAAGGCTGACAGCATCAAATCCAGAACAAATTCCGAGTCAGAGCCTGGTTGGAATTTATATATTATAAACACTGTTTCAACCATTCAGCTTTACAGAGAAATGGTATTGCCCAACTCCTGCTTTTGTTGTTTGGTGACTAAAAATAAGTACTGTTAATTAATCTCTGATGCATGTCGTTGCTAAATATACTGTAATGTATTTCTCATTAATAGCCCATGAGCCTATTGCAAATGGGTGCTGCTCTCATTAGAATTGTTCCTGCATATTCTTAATTTTTGCCAGCAACCTAAGCGTATCCTGTGTCTGTTCTAGGTAGATTATAGTAGAACTTACGAAAATGTAAAAACTGAGAGTTGCATCCATCTTCTAAGTGAGGCTCACTTACTGGTCAGAGCAGCAATAATGGACCCTAGTTTCCTTAAATCGGATGAGAAAGAAGAACTTCTCAGAGCGTTCAGAGAAAGTTGTGCCTTCTTAGGAGACTGCTACAGCAGGTATGTTTTAGATGTCAAAGTGATATAGGTGAGCTTTCGTTTCCTGTAATGTAACGTTAAAATGAAAATCCATCATTCTTTGCTGTTTTACGTTAGTATTGCTTATATAATATAAATCTTTACATTCTGTGGAAGCAGCTTAATCTAGTCATCTCTGCACTATCTGGTTGTCTTTATTGTCATTGGTCACAGAATACAACATTACGTTGAATATTAGCTATGCGTTTGCAGGTACTGGTGTGTCTGCAACTTTGTTTGACGTATTATTTTAATTTTTATAAACAGTGATGGCGAAAGTGTTGGCTTTAGTTGTTTTGTTCGGTTTTTGCTTCCTCTCTGTTCCCTACAGGTTTGACACAAAGGATTACCACCTTGCTTTGCCATACTACAGAATGTCAGGTTTATCCATGACTGAAGTTTTAAAGAGGCTAGTTTCAGAAGGTGATGAAGCACAGACATATGAAAGAGGATTTATATTTTACTTAACTCACTCTCTTAATGAAGACTTAAATGAAGAACTAAGTAAGGTAGAAACAAGTTTCTTTTCCTTAATCTATTGATTTGGTTTTGACTTTAAGAACTGTGTATCAGATTTTAATTAAATTCCCTTTGAAAATGCTGAGCTGCTTATTTGATTTTACAGTTGTTCTTTTTCAAATGGTTTTTATTTTCCCATTTTTGTTGACAAAATAGCAAGCAGCCCCTGTGATGCTTTGAGCTGCTTTCAAGCAGCATATTATGGACTTGGCTATCATGATGCCTGTTGCTAGTGATCTAGTTGCCACTTGCAGACAGAGACACTTCAGTTTTCGGAAAGTTCTGCCTCAAATTTCTTTAATCTCCCGTATGTCTAACAAAATACACTGTTTCTTTGAAGATTGCCCAATTGTACGGGTTGGTAAAACCAATTCACTGTGGTAGTGGATGTTCTCCTAGCGCCCCAGAATATGAGTTGAATCACTGCTGGTTTGAGATCCTTTACTTTTACCAGCAGGGAGGAAAGATGCAGGAAAGGCACTGTGATGTGATAGCTAAGCTGTATTTGACTGTTTTATTAAAAAAATGAAACAACCGCTCCCAAAAGCTGCAATACTTTCATATGCCATAGAAGACTATATATCTGGAAAGGTCTGACCTGTCAAATGGCTTTTATTTTAATAGGAATCAGCAAATAAAGTTCTCCAGATATTCTGTCTTGCTGACCCTGTGCAGCTGCCTCATATCCTCTGCAGCCCCTGCATGACGAAAGTGTGTCCTTTGACAGCTGTCAAGTTTCTTCAGAAAGTAGAAAAGATGATGCCATCAGTGGTCCTGACACTTACTAAGGCTTTCATGGCTCTGAAAATGGGAGACCTGACGATGTATGCACATGAGATGGACTCCTATAAGGAGGTAAAGTGTGCTGAAATCATGAGCTAGTCACGCTTTGCAAAGACTGAGTCAGTAGGTTTGGCTTGTAGTTGTATTTTACAGTAAAACAAACTTTCAGTCACTGCCCTTCCTCCTGATGTGTGGTATAGGCTCCACCGAATGTCAGCAATGACAGCAGAATCGAGGGCTGGCGTTCCTGGGACGGTACTGCTTACCCTGCAGGGAGGGTAGTCTTGGCAAAGCCTTACCAAATAATCAAAAGTTTTGAAGCGGTTAATTCTTGATAAATTAAATGCTGTTTCCTGGGGTGTAACAAGCTCTGCAAGAGCCAGTGCTCTTCAGCAGCACGGCAGGGTTGTATGGTAGTATTTTTACACCCTTCCACCTGTAATTAGTGTGATATGCCCATCAAAACGCTCTCTCTATGCAAACAGCCCTTCTAAAATTGCTGTTGGAGCAGAATGTCCATGGTGCACATAAACTAAAGTTTCTGTATCCAATTTTCTGTCTTTCTTATGTGGAATCAAAGCACTTAACACTTTTTAAGATCAGATCAGAACCTACGTCAGTACTATCAAAGCAAGAGTTCTTCATCAATGGGGGAAAAAATGTCCATGAAGCAGTCTGTGCTATAGGTGTCCATGTGCGGTTTTGGACTGAGACCAGTCAGTAAATTACTTCTTGTTAATGTTGATCAGGACTGCTGAATATTCAAAGGTGACAGAGCTCAAAGTACAGACTCTTTATGAGAGTTGAGTGTAATATCAAAACACTTTCCCATACTAAGGTCTAAAAACTTTTTAAGATGGCTGTTCCAAGGTCAATTATCCTACTTCGGTTGGAGAAGTCCTGGAGAGCTTTCAAAGTTAGCAGTTTTTGAATTGCAAGGTGGAAGCTGCGGAGAGCTGTTTCAACAATGATATTCAGCACCACCTTCTTTCTAACCATTTGTAGCATGACCAAGTAAAATTGCTACATTGTGAGCAAACATACACATTCCACTGCATGGGTGTTATTTAGAGAATAAGGTGGCTGGGGTTTGGGTGTTGTTTTTTTCCTTTTTGTTTCCTTTTAATCTGACCTGTTAAAAATGTTCTATTGCACCTTACATTTAAAAAGCGTTTTGTTGCAAAGTAGAAACAATAACAGTTTTAGAAAGGTGAAGAAAGGAAAGACAGTTGGTATGCATAGCGGGGTGCAATCTGAATTTTCTTCCTAGGTCTGCCTTATGTTTCCTGTGTAATTCATTTAATCTGCCCAGGCATCGTTTCCCCACTGTCTTTAAAGTGGAAATATTGTCTTGTCATGCTTACCTTCAAAAGGACTCAGATATCCAGCAACAACTTACCGTTGCACATAGTGCAGAACATTTTGATTATTGTTTCAGGTTTATTTTCAAAATAGAAATCATGCTTCAGCGAAGTAGTCTACTGAAATTTAGCGAAGTGGTCTATTGAAATTTCAGCCAGTGATTTTTCAAAACACTGTGTGTATTCAATGTCTTGGGTTTCATAGTGAAATTTATTTTCTTATATGCACAGTAACTCCAGATTTCAACAGCATGTTCCTTGCAGCGTTCAGGCAAATGTCCTACTGCTGCTCCAGCACACGGCTTGGAGCTCGGTCTCTGGGGAGCTGGTCTGTAAATTGTAGAAAGGATTTATTTCCTTGCCCTGGCTTTCCTTCATTTCATCTGTCTGAACTTCACTGTCTGAGGAAATATTGAGTTTGCTGTGTTGAATCATATGTGGATTGAATTCTTTACCTGATTTATATCTGGCTGTGTTTGTAGACAGTACTGGCTTGTGGCTTCATTGGGCAACCAAAACTCCTGAGACAGCGTAAGGAAGGGATTGTTATTCCAACGGAGTTTGCTGTTCACCTGAAGGAGATGCAGCCTGGTTTACTGGTGGCTGCCGCTGTGGCTTTACATGAGAACAGTAAAATGGAACTGGAAGAAGCAGATACCTTTTTCAAGGTTGGCCTGTGATCATTTTTTCTTCTGTTTTTCTCATAGTGATCTTGTTACAGGTAAACAAAGCAGCCTCGGTCACTCCTTCACTCACATTTCAGCATTTCTTCAGAAGGAGGGAAATGAGGGTTGGATATATTCCAGTCTTGACAGATGACTACAGAGTTGTAATCTGGACCTTGTGGAAAGAAATACTGGTTAAATCAAGAAAAAAAAAAATTGCATTAAATTCTTTGTTTTGACCCTGTCATTTGAATGGAGAGTACCCCGATCTCAGAGATCTTTCAATGGCTTCCTAATAATCGGGCTTCCTAAGGCTACTGAAATTTAACAGAATTTAGATAAATCACTTCCTTAAGCATCTTTTGAAGAAATCATTAGGATTGAAACATACTTCTAAAGAATCAGACCTAAATATGAAGGTATGTAATGTTCTGATGTTCTGTGTAAATTTCTGAATGATGTGTGGGTCTCTGCAGTTTATGAGAAGAAAAATAAACAGAATTTTTTTTTGGTGCCACTGACGTGTATTTAGATTGGGAATAGACACAACTTTTTTCTTTTGTCTACAATGAATACCATGATTTGGATTAAACCCATGTATTCTTCAATGTAGGTGTGTTGCAGTCTTGTATCTGTTACTGTGAAAGACCTGTATCAGAAATACCAAGTCACGAAACTCAGATTAGAACGGCTGTTATTGTTTAAAGCCAATTGGAAACCAAGTGAAAGTCTTTTCCGCTGGCACACCAGACCTTAAAGCATCTCCCTTGTGGGTCCTACCATTGTACCCAGCTGAGCTACACAGCATCCCTTATCATGGCCTTTAGATTCTTCTTTCAAAGACACCTGCTCGGCTATTGGCATTTATAACATCCTCCTTGCTGACGGCATGCTGATGTTTCTTGCAGTGGAGCAAATCTTGAAGAAGAAATCAAATCTATCATTTAGAGTTGATTACCTTAAAATCATTCTGTGAACTTTTTACTTTGCCTAGCACTGCTGTATTATGTAGTATAATATCTATTAGAAATACATCGAGACAAAAAAAGGAACCAAAATTCTGCTTCAAGTGAAAGTGAAAAACTGTTCTTCCTGTCTCTTCTAACTTCTGCTACTAACAATTGCCATCGTCTGTGCTGACTTGCTGTCTTTTCCCGGTTTTGTCCTTAGATATTGTGTAGTAACAGTGAAAACACTGTTCCTCAGCTCTTGGTGGATTTCTGGGAAGCTCTTCTTGTAGTGTGCTCTCAGGAGGAAATACTTCAGGAGCTTTTATTGAGGGTTACTTTTCAGTATGTTTGGAGGATATCAAAGCAGCGACTTCCTGAGACTAAGCCATTGAAAACAACGGAGGATCTGGTAGGTGTACTGCTCAGAGGAAGTTTTGTGACTGCATTGTCCCTTCAAAATCTGTCCAAATACTATCCTTAGTATACTTCCAACAGGAATCTTGGCTCTGGACACAAATAAGGGCTAAAATGAAACAATGAGAGTTTGTCAGGGGCACGGTTTGCAATTTTACAAAGCTGACTAAATGAGAAAAATGTGTGAATGATGAATTTTAAAGGATTCTGAATGGGAAATTTGAAATACAGAATTAAATGGAAGTTTCCAGTTTATTTGTTACTAAGTTGTATAAACCAGAAGAAAGAGTAGCTGCTATTCTAAATTATGCTATTGGAGGGTAAAATTTTCTTCACTTATGATGGGTTTCACATGGAACTGTTACTAACAGAAATGTTTCTTTTATTATAACTTGATTCTTTCTTGTATAGGTAAACTCCTGTAATCATTTTGGGTTGATTTTCCCATGGGTAACTTCCATAATGTCAGCGGGCTCTCCATCTGATAAAGATTGCTGTGAAGATATCTCAAAACTACAGGTATGAAACCCTGAAATCTTACTGTTTACAGCTTAGATCTGTTCTGAAAGTGTTCCTGTACGTATGAACAACTTTCTCTAGTGGACTCCACTCCTCCTTCCCTCAGGTTATCCAAGTTGAACTAAAAGACCCATTGAAATGATGGAAGAAAAAAATACTGATGAGATATGTTGATAACAATGGTATTTACATTTGCAGTCCACTCTAAACTTGCTTTCTCAGTTTTCAGTAACATTTATTAAAAGAAATATTATTTCAAAATTATTCCTATAAGTAAGGGCTTCTGTTTTAAGGTTATGGTTAGCATCTTTCTTGCAAAGTTTGTCTTAAATCCCAACAAGACTTTTTTGTCTTGTCTTCAGTCTCTTTTATGTAGTCAGTCAATTAATATAACTTCAGCTCTGCCTGTCCTGGAGCCCCTGGCAGAGGCTGGCCACGTTGGCCTCGCCATCCGTGTCCTCTGCAGTACCCGTCTTGGCAAGTACGAGGAGGCCATTGAGCAGCTTCTTGAAAGGTGTCCTGATGCAGCTGTATTGTACGCTCAGCACGAGCTGAAGGGCGACAATCGGGTGAGCTACTTCCATTAAAGTTGTTCAGTGTTTTCCTAACTAAAACACTGTTGTGTACAGTTTGACTCTGGATGGATCAAATAGCCCAGCTTTCAGGCAAAGTAAATTGCTTAGCTTGCTTTGAACCTCTTGCTTAGCATTTATATTCCGTAACTCAGTCCCCACTGATTTTAATGGATTGGTTTTTTCCCCAGTTTCTTCTGTGACTCCTTGCAGTCACTCTAGTAAAGTTAAAGCATAGTCTTTTCAGATGGCGCAGTGCCTCAGAAAAGGGAGAGTAATATGTTCTTTTTCCACTGTAAATGAAAAAAAACAGCTAGTTTCTCACTAGTCAGTGTTTTAAATTGTTTGGCAGTGTGGTATAATGTGAAATTTTAGTCATAAACTAACTGGTAAGAGATCATGGTCCTTCAAATAAAATCACACTTAAATGTGTTCTTCCTGTGTTCTAGTGACATCTTCTGACCTTTTAACATCAGAATGGTACTGGTGCACTGGTGGGAATGTTATGTTCTTCATGTCCCATTTTCCGCTTAGGCCTCTATACAGATTTAATTGTGGAGCTGATTTTATCCCAGTTTTCCAGGAGTAAAGGAGTTTACTTCCATTGCCCGTCACAGATACTCAATTAATTGTACACAGTTTTGCTGGCCAGAGTCAGCAAAGGTTATTCTTTATGAGATGGACGTACTAGAACTGTGTTCAAAACCAGATTTGTGCTGTTTATTCAGATCTGAAAATAGTTTCTTTGATTGTTTCCACCTCAGTTATAGACTTGAATGTGAGGTTGCAGTACTTAGTCTGCACACAGGTGGAAGAAAAGAGTTACCATGTTTAAAAAATAAGGAAAGAAATCCCTTCCTCTCTCTTCATTCTTACCAACAAAATTATACACAAAACATAATTCACTATTGCAGGTGTTGGAAGTAGACAGATTAGGTCAGGAGACAGCAGTGTTCTTATAGTAGTGCTATTCACTTTTTTTGGAGCTGTTTGGAGGGAAGAACCTTAATCTGCTGACTGCATTAGTCTTGCTAATTATGTGACTTTTTTCTCTTACAAACTTTTATCTATAGCGGCACTAGGGAGCACCGTGTAAAAATTTTCAAGTAAAAAAAGATTGCACTGAAAATTGAAAATACAACATGTGCAAAAATACTGCCTTTCAAAGCATTATATAAATTAACTATTGAGTTCACCATAACCTGCCTGTATTTGTACACATCTGAGCTCAGTTCAGCATATTTTTAGCAGGTCCTTCATACTCTTAATTGCAGTCCTTGTTAATTTACACTTCTGTTGTGTTTTTTGTGTGGATTAGGCTGTGTGGTGGAACAAACTGCTTCCTGAACTTTGCAAGAGAGCCAGACTTACTGGAAATGACCACCCTGTTCTTATTTCATCACTGAAAGGTAAATCAATTGATTGCAGCTCAACTCCAGAAGCCCTCGCACGTCATCTGACATTCTAAATGCTGTACAGGTGCAGGACTACTGATGTGGTAATTCGGAAAAAAAAAGGGGACCTTTTTTACAGGTAATACAGCTCAGCAGGGTTTCCAGTCATTAGCACAGAATTCTGCAGTGTGGTATGTTGCCTCATATAAAAATCATGGCATTCATTTTGTATTGAAAACAGTTGAATGGTGGGAATCATTGTTTCTATGTAGGTCAGGAATAGATACCACTAAAAAAACCTACTCAGTAGAAATAATAGATAGTAATTGTTTTTTTTCTAGGCTAAGGGACTATATGGTTCTAAGCAATGACAGGCTACTATTGATAACCCAGTGGGTGTTTAAGTGTGTATTGATGATAAAAAACACAATGTATTACTACTAGAAGTAAAGAAACCAGGCAGCTGATGTAGTCCTGGTACATGTTTCTGGGAAGTCCATAATACTGTGTATAGCTGAGGGGCCCATGTGTTTGTTTTGACGGATTAAGAAGATTGACTAAAGCACATATATTTTTAAAAAACTGCTGATACAATGCCTGAGGGTAGAAAAATACTGTCACAGGGTTGCACTGTGCAGCACAGTTGCCATGCTCTATCATAAAGTTGTAGTTTCTAGTGCTGGCGGTTTTTCTTTTGAAACATTGTTTTCATGCAGTAACTGCTGTAACTGCTATAAGAACATAATGTTCAATGTTTTGATCTGAGGCGCTGCTTGCAGAACATCCCATTTTACACAAGTGGTGAGTTGGGGTACTGGTATAGATTTCTAGGGCTTCCTTTGCATTTGATATAAAACGTGTGAAGTATGAGGTCAAACCTCTAAGCATTAGTGCTACATGCAGGCCTGAGTCAAGGCAGAGGTATGGTTTTAATCTAAGACATAATTTCAGTTTACTTTTGAGATTTCCTTGTAGTTGTATTTGCTCTCTAGTGGGAGGGTCTGAAATGTCATTCCAGTTGCAATATTTAGATAATTTGATGACTTCGATTGGTAATACATTGTGAATGTTTTTTCGTTTCTGTGTTCTAAAACCAAAATACCTAAAAAAGATTTTCTCCCCTGCTCCGAGAAGAAACTTTATCAGTTGTTGCAATGGAACTGGAACTACGGGATTTCCTCAGTCTGCTTCCAGAGGATGGAACCGCAGCATTTTTCCTGCCACATCTTCTTCACTGCAGCCGCAGGAAGCTGCTGACATAAAACAAGGAGAGTCGGCTGTGCGCTCAGATACAAAGGATGTGCTGGAATGAGAAAGTAAATGAAACAACAGTAGAACTACGTGTGGGACTCCCCTCATGTAAATCACCTTGTTTCTCAGTTGGAACCTTATGACAGCTATTGAATGGCAGCTATTGTCTGAGGCAAAGCATCTGTTCTGAAGCTAATGCGATTACACTCTGTGAGCCGACCAGAATTCCTGCCCAGTAGAGCTGAAGGGCGGTTGGACTGGTGAAGGCACAGCTCCTCAGCTTTGGGCTCGCTCCCCTTCTCAGTGAGGGTGAAGTTAGAGCCAAGGCAGCTAAAAATACAGACTGTATGGCGCAGTGGGCACGCAGTGTTCACTGGAGTGAATTGGGGTCAGTCCCAGTGCTGTGTTGGCGGGTTGGAGCGCTGACCTGGGGAGGGGCTTAAGCTCTGGCGTGTGTCTGACAGCAGGAGTAAGAGTGCCTCACGCTTCCACGGGGAACTGGGCCACACTTACTTGTATTCCCTTCAATTCCAGCTGGCAAAAGCAGTCAGCTGCTCTATTGTCTTAATTACATACCCATGCAAGTGTTACACTGCAGTTCACAAAATTCACTGCAATTCACAAAAAAAGGCCAGAAATCAAAGAGAAGCAGAAGTGTTTGCAAGGGGAGTGGAAGGTACAGACTACCGCTTGCTTGCTGTTTTTTGTTTTCTTTCTTCTCCTGTTGTACTTGGTCATTAGACAGGTATTTGAAGTATTGCTCGGTCAAAAATCCGTCTGAAAACTCTTATTTCTTCTAGGTTTTTTGGTAAGCATCTCAGGTACTTGTGAATGTATGTACTGATGTTTGTCTGTCTTTTGGGCAGAAAACATCCTTCTGTTCCTTCAGCTGGGATTCAGTCATAATAAACTGTCACAGTGTTTATAACTTTCTTATGAATGCAGTTTGGTTTTTTGAGAATCCATCACTAATAAAACAATGACTCTGATCCCATAACCATCTAAAGGCCTAATTAGCTGACATTGACTCTATCAAATCCATTTTCACTGAAGCTGTAATGTTACTTAAACCTGTAGAAGTCAGTCAGAAGACATCATCTACATTGCAAATAAAAAAATATTAAAAAAAAAAAAAAAGAGGAAAAAAAATAGTTTAACTTATCTATGTAGGATTCCTGCTACCGCCAAAAATCGATGACCTAATTTACTAATAGGATTATGCTAGTTCCAGTAGAATCTTTCTACCTTAAAAAAGGCCAAAGCGGTTTAGACTTGTTAGAGAGAAGCAGCTTCCTTTGCCTGTGTAGCTGTAAAGCCGTATTTGCCTGCCTGTCCCATACACCCTTCCCTCCTTTGACACAGGTCTAACCTGGGTGGAGGTGGGCTCTTAGAACGCAACTGGATGGGATGAGGATATCGGCTCTTACTGCTTCATTTCTGACCAGCATCAGCTGTGCACTACTACTGCTGCTTAATTTGCCTAGGTCTGCACTGCACAACTGACCGCAAAAGGAGATTAATCAGAGCAAAGGTCTTAGGTAAAGTAGTCACCAAATTGTGCCCTTCACTGGCTGAATTTCATCAGGCTTATTTTGGCATAACTTTGTCTGTCTTGTAATTATTTTCGTAACAGAAAACCAAAAATATCTTGTGCAATCACGAATCACGATCCCTCAGCCATTGCATCTTTTAAATTCACTATCTTGAAAGATGTTACTGGACAAAATTATAAACTAATTCAACAGAAACAATAGAACTATTTTTTTAGCTGTTCAATTATATGTCAGTATATATATTTTAAGTGTGAACCTATGAATAAAGTGATAACCAAATTCCTATTTTCCAAGAATTAACTACTAACATGCCTGACTAGTAAAATGTGACAGCAGATACTGCTGTTATACATTACACAGGGTTATTTACAAACTTTAAAAAAAAAAGGAAAGTACGTTTCGTTTGGCTCTTTCGTGTTCCTCAGCAGTTAAATAACATGCATTAGGCATCACCTAGAATACGTTTAGCTTGCAAGATACTGTTTTTATTTAGAGAAAAAGATACTTATAAGCTGTTATATCCGTTCAGCTGTCTTAGTCTGTGGCCCTTTTGTTAGCCATGGGCCACCAAATGAAATCTTCCAAAACACACATGGAGATGAATTGTCCAGGAGATAGTATTTCTCAAGAAAAGCTTTCCTGAAGGTAGTCCTCGGAGAATCACTGTGGTAACATGTTTTCATCCTTCTAGCATGCCTGCTGTACTGTTACACTTGAACTGATTGAATAATCTTAGGAAAAAAGAGCGTTGTTTGTCTGTAAGGGGGAAAATAGCTTTTGTTAGACACATTTAATCAAAAGAATACACTATACATATGGAGAAGAGTCCAAAATGAGAGCAGTGGATCTCAGTACCTTCTAGACATTGCGAGTGAGATTTGAAAACAGCTTTAAAATGTGCTGAAGGGTACATTTTAATACACTTCAGATGGCTGATCATGAGAAATTCAACACACTGCTGCTACAAGTTAAAGTCTGTTTCTGCATCTCTTTCTGTGTAATCTTAAGTTTGGCACAACGTATTCTGTAAATCAGAACGGTTTATAAAATAGAAGTAGATTGTGTTTAACATTCCAATCTGTGTCTTTAGTATAGATACACATATCCATTATATAGTTGTATATCTGTGTATACATACACACATTTTGGAGTGTTCCTACTGTTGTCTTTCTGTCACTTAGCTGTAACTTAGCTGTAACACATTCCTATTATGCTCCGTCTTTTGAGTACAGGAAAGTATTGCTTTTAAAATTGTATTAACTTTACAGAAAGTATTAGCTCACTTTAGCAATATTACCTGTAACAAAAATTGAGTCTCGAAGAACTTTGAACGTTCTTGTTTCTACAAAGCTAAACCATGTCCTTTAGAAAGAGAACACTATTTTAGTTTTTCAGTACTTCACTGTTATGGGCGATGACTTCAGCTTTATTTACCAACTGTTCTTTTTGTTTTAAATGAAGATGGAGAGGGAGTCTGACAGTACCAGCACTTCTTGGGTACAGAAATACTCCGTGTCATGAAGAATTACTTTTAAGTAAAAATCTGTCATTTCACTTTAAATTCACTGATGGGAAGCGGAAGCAATAGTCAGTTAACACCCAGTCCTAAAGGACTGCTTCTGTTTTCTGAGCAGCAGCGCTGAGGCAAGTATGATTGAGTGGCTGGCAAGGTTCTGGTCTCCAGACATCGATATTAAAACATGAAATATTGCTGGATGCCTGAACTGGTTCAGAGTAGGCTGGCCTGTCTGTGAGCCCCATTTGGTGTCTTTAAGCATAGCAAACATTGCGATAGATAAGCTCCTACCTTCCTTCGGGAGCACAGTGTAGGTCGCTTCCATGCCTGCGTGGATGTGGTCAGTGACGTGACAGTGCAGGAGCCAGGTGCCAGGGTTCTGCGGCGTCATTTCCACAGTCTGAAACGTCCCAGGGAACAGATCGAAGACATCTGCCCGGTAAACCCCTGTTTGCTTCAGGACAAGAAAGAAACAATGGTTACACACTATGGCATTACCAGATGGCAGCAATTTAAGCTGCATTTTTAGCATATTGCCACCAAGCTTTTTAGTCACAGTTGAGTGAAGAGACTGCTACTGTATGTCATTTCCACAGAAGCATCACTTTGTGCATCCACTTCATGCTTAAAGGATTAATAAACTAGCAACTAAGTGGAAATGAAGGGAGGCGACAGCTGTTGTCTTACCACAGCCATGAAAATTCACAGCTATGTGTCAAAGCAACATGTGAGGTTACTGGTCAGCAAATGCTACTGTCCGAGACTCCCCATCTCTTGTATGTTGATCAAATACAGGTTTGGGGCAGAAAAACTCTACGGTCAAATTACAAGTCCTGCTTAATATCATAATAGCTGACTTTTCATCAGAGATTACAGTCCTTGGTATTCGATCTACCTCTCATTCTTAACACAGCAAGAAGTGAGTGGGAAGAACCTGTTACCTTATAGTCAAAGCTGTGGCCATGGAAGTGTGCTGTGTGAATGTCTATTTCGTTGCCCATTCCCATCAAATACCAGCTTACTTTATCTCCAACGTGCATAGTAAGACCATGTAAATTGCCAAACACCTTTCCATTAATGGCTAAAAAGGGAAAGAGCAAGACAGAGAAAACAAATAAGATTTTGTGTGTTGTTATTCTCTAAACTTTGATAGAATACAAGATTTGAAAGCCAATGCCAGGCAAAAGTAATGGCTTTGAATGATATATAAAACCAAAACAATTGGACAGCGTATTAGGAATGAGTCTGATTATATTCCATATTTAACTAGAAAGTAAGATGTAGTTAAAAGAAAAGTTCTTTACTGTACACCATTGCTAATATTACTGTTCTTAAAGATCCACATTTCTTGCGGCTCTTTGCAAAGGGTAAGCTCTACTTGGGCATGCTTTCAGGATTCACATTGCCTTTCCAACTTATCCGGAACAGTTGTTTGCTGACATCAAATCAAAATTTCAAATTGCATTTCTACTCTCTCTCCTCAAAATTTCAACATGGGACCATTTTTTCATAGTTTGTTGTTTTGTTTTTTTTTTTAAAAAAAGTCTTTCAGCGGCATTAACAGTGTTTTCAAATAGTTTGGGTGAAATTTTTCAGGCGTTCTACCCTGGAACTGGAAATTCAGAGGGGGTGAGAAAGTGAAATTTATAGGCAACACTTTCAAATACACAATTTCATAGTTTCTGGAATTACATTAACTAAATTGGGAAACATACCATGCATTTTATTACTTTCAAGGAATTCCTCATCCTCTTTGTCAATAAGATGTGGGTTGGTAGAATAGGTTTTAATGTTTTCATCCAAGTACCATGACTCATTTTCATCAAAAACCATAAAAAGCAGAGCAAATTGAACTTTCTTTTTAGTATGAAATGATGGCAGATAATGTCTATGACACACAACAAGTGTGCCTATTAATCCACTGTAAGTGTCCTGAAATTACAAATGAAAAATCATATAATTAGAAGATGTGACAAAACAGAAGCACATTTAATGCCAGACGTGAATCCTTTTACTATTTTTACAGCTGTCAGTATCTGGGAATAAAGGTAGCCAGTGTAAAAAAAGGTTACTTCTTCATTGTTTTATGCTATCCATGGATCAAGTTCAACAGACTGTGAAGAGTAACTGCCTCTTTTTCATCTCTTGCTAGAAATAAACATTTATTCTGTTTTAATTTCTTGCTCATCTTTTTTCTCCAAATTCTTTTTAGGTTTTAGGATTTTTGAGCTTGGTGTCCACTCCAAATATACTTCTTGACACTTTTTAATTTGTGTTTGCTGAGACATGAAGGAAAGAATACATTAATTTCCATTAAGAATTATTAGTCATCTTAAGGTAATGGGTGTTTGTACAAAAATGGCAGATTTATGTTCCACGGTTGCGTGTTAGTTTTCCCACACATGACTGTGCTATAAAGCATTAGCTTTAAGAATGAAGCATGAGTGATCTATACCAACAGCAGAACCAGAGAGCAAGAACATGAAGGGCCGTGACTCTCAAATTCTGCCCCGACTTTCTTGCATTATTGAAGAGATTCAAATTCAAAGGTATGGCAATGGGGGGAATGACTTGACAGAGAAAGCAGAAAGAGTTTCAAACTCATCTCCCTTTTGCTCTAAGTGTATCTGTGTTGAAGTCATGAACAAACCCCTTTAGACTGATATTAATAATATACCTTAACGATGTCCACCGTTGAATGGTACGCCCATGCGATACAATGTGGATCTCCTCTCTCAGAACTAGATCTCTCTGGGACTTTCCAGACGTATGTTTTTGTTTCACCTGAATTAAATAAATATTGATGAATTTTAGAAGTTTTCTGTGTGCTGACCTATAAGAGGTCATCCTGAAACAGATGTTAGCTCCATTTACAGCCTATATTTGTCTCAAACTTCCTCTTCCCAATTACTGCTCCGGCTCCCTTTTTGTTATTTCCCTTCTGCACATCCCTGACTCTTCTTGGCAGCCTCTTTTTTGTGTGGCTGCACTGTCCAGTTTACCATACTTTATAAAAAAAAAAAAAATGTATCTTTTGTAGAGATCACAGAGGAACTTCTGAAATAATAGCTAGCATAAGGTATGCTCTCCCTACGTAGCCAAATCTGTTTGCTTTCATGAAAGGTGCAGCCACGCTACGCCAAAAAATTACTGACCTGTGAAGGGCAAAGATCATAGCAATAGGAAACAGGGCCATTTTAATTGTAGAAATATTTTTCATAGGCAGCATCAAAAGTTTACGAACCCCAAGGTAAGAACAAACAAACAAACCCGAGGTGTTTCCTGCTGTCCTAAACTGAAAGCTTGCTGAACCTTACTAGAAGGTTTGGTGTTACCTGCTAGAAATAACCAAGGATGCTTTGATACCTGGGTTAGTTGCAGCAATAACAGGACTGTCTGTTTTCACTCCATGGGCATGTATAGAATAAGGTCTTGACGCCAAGTTCTTAAAAACTATTGTAATTTTATCTCCAATATTTGACATAAGCAGCGGCCCTGTTGAATTGAAAAGAAAGATTAACTTGGTTTTACAGAAGATCGGAGCTGAGAGAGAAGGAGGGACAGACTGTTGTGTGCAAAGACAGCATTGGCTTAGAATTCAACGAAAAACTATACGTGGACAATGTCATTCACTATGATGTGCCAACTTGAGTAGCTGAATCTAAGTAGAGGCCCAAGTTTCAAAAGTTCCAAGCACCTGCTGTGTATTTGAAGTCACTTTGGATGATGCTGCCCAGTTTTATGCTGACTTTGAAAATACTGACCTGTGATCTGGCAGTAAACCAAAAGAGGTTTTTTTCTTGTAAAGCAAGCAATGTAATCTTGCATGGAATGCACCATAATAAAAGTAGCAATTCCATGTAGGTTTAGGCATTTTGTGTGGGCGGGACTATAGTCAGTATTATTCAAATAGCATTTTCTTGTTTTCTTTCACTGCAAACTGAACTTCATGATGACTATACCTTGAATTTCCAGGTGCTGCTGCTCCTCTGCTCGCTTTTTGGGAGTGCTGAATGTCTGATCAGTGTACTCACGATATACTACCTTTCTGTATTTTGAACCAATGAATTTGTCTTCTTTATTTAAAAATGGATTGCCAGGGCTGAAAAAAAAAAAAAAAAGTAGAGATAAGAATATGTTTTGTGGTTTTCATATTTTAAAAGAACTTTTTCAGGCGTGCCAATTAACCATCAAACAAAAATCCAGCTCACTGAAACTGTAATCTCACAGACCACTGGTATCTTCAACATGAAAAAATTCCTCTTAAGCTGGCAGGTTTCTCTTAACCTGGAAGGTTAAAAAAACACTATAAATAGACCAAATCTATATAGTATTTAAGAGAATGCTGAGGGCTGGGCCTGGCAGATATTTCAAACTGCAAGAAGTCACGCAGCAACTTGCATACTGAAAAACAGGGCCCTCAGTGACTTCTGTAGATCTGAAATGAAGCCTAAAACTTGTGAAGCTCAAGTGCCTTGCTGAAACGAGATGTGAAGGACGGATTCTCTGCTGCTATCAAGGGGGCTGGAGTTAGTGGGGAAAAAAAGGTCTGATAACAGCATCATCCATATTACTTGTGCTTAGAACTATGACAGTGTCCACTGTGGTGTGCAGGGAAAGGAAATGTGCTGTCAAGCTGAGGAAAAAGAATAAAATATAATTAAGTCAATAAAAAAACCTAGGCAGATACAATCTACTCTTTAACCTCAAATGAAGTTATACAGGTGGAATGCATAGAAATCCATTAGTTAATTGTTTAGCCTCTTCTCCTAATCGCCATGAATTATTTGATCCAAACAGTTCCCTCTCCTTGACATTCAAATACTGGGAGTAAAACACCAAAATGACAAGCTTCATAGTGAATGGATTCCATCACAGACTTATCTTGTGTGAGCTAAAGGAACTAAGAAGAGTAAAAAAGAACCGTATTCAGGGTACAAATAAACATGAAACAAAGACATGTTATTATATATTGTAAGTAATCAAATATCAGGACAAAGTAGTCATCATATCTACAACTTAATGAACATTTTAAGCATTCCACATCAAGGACTGTATCAACATCAGGAAATGATAAATGCACGTGCACTATCCGGGATTTGTGAACATCTGAAGCTGCCCCACAGAAGACTTATGCTGGACCATTTCACCAACATCATGCTGTCTGGATCACAGCTACACAGCAACATCCCTGGAGGTGTTCACTCATCCCTGGAGGTGTTCAAGGCCAGGCTGGCCGTGGCCTTGGGGAACCTGGTCTAGTGGGAGGGGTCCCTGCCCATGGCAGGAGGGTTGGAACTCGATGATCTTCAAGGTCCTTTCCAACCTAAACCATTCTATGATTCTATGATTACTGGAGAAGGACCACAAATTCAAGTGAGCCTCAAAAATACATATGCAAAGAAAGCGTGTCGAGAAATGCCCAGAGGAGGAAAAGGTTCAGAGGAGAAGCGAGTTGCCTCTTTGCTTTTTTGCACTTTTTTCCCTTGTGTTTATTCCAAAGTACCTTTCCTCATGGTATTGATGCCGCTCAAATTCCCATGTCCTATTAGGAGAATAGTCCCATTCAACTTCCACGGCAGCAATATAATAAGTCTTTTCATGCAAATACATAGATAGATCCACATTCCACCAGTGGCATTTTTTCACTTCATAATGCTGCTTCATGCCCCCTGTGTAGTGATCAGTCGTCAGGCACGACACTTCGAAAACTCCTAGAGGTTGTACAAGAAACAAAGACTTCAGGACAAAAATCTGTTACCAGTAGATCTTATGATTGCATTACCTATGTTGATTAAGTGTTTAGAGACTGAGACACAGGCTATTGCTCATATAAGATCCAAATTCTTTCTGTAGTATGGCTACTTGTAGTAATAACATTCAGCACACATAGAAGCTAGAAAAATCAAGGCTTTAGCATTAAGAGCTCATGTCCATGAACACAAGTTTGCTGCCCTTCAAACACAGCTGTGCATAGTTTTAGCACCCAAAAGATCAAAATATCAGCTATTTAAAGCTTGTCTCTAAGGATAAAGTGTTCGTAAGTAGACAGTTTCTAAACTAGTAACAGGATTTTTAAACAAGACATTTACCTTCAGAATCAGGTTTCATAACAGCTGTAAGAAATGTATGTGGAAACAGATTTGCTGTGTCCCTTCTTGTTCCTTTAGTTATGAATGTGTTTTCTGAAAAGTATATCCCATGGACGTCGACTTCTGACCCCAAGCCCATCAAATGCCAGGAAACCACACTTCCTTTGCACATCTCAAGACCAGGCTGATTTCCGTACATATAACCATTAATGGCTGTAGAAAATTTGAGGAAGCAAAACCCACCTTGATTAACACATTACGTAATTCTGTAACACAGATTAAAAAATGCAGATGTAATGTGATGCCTTAGACTCACAGAAATATCAGTAATAAAATACTTCTTTCACATCAGTGAAACTAGAAAGTCAGCTCAAGCAAAACATTTAAAACCAAGTGTTTAGAACCAGTTTCTAGCTGTTCTCAACGTCTAAAGCACAGGTAGCTGACGACCAAATGGAACTTCCACTGCTTTACACCCGTCAAGTATGCACAAAGCATCCTGCTTTATCCCTGCAAGACCCCTCAGCCCCACAGTGGAGACAGTCTGAAGTGGTTTTTAGTTTGAGTTACAAATCCGTTCTATCTGCTCCTGCGCAGAACCTGCCAAGCCTGGGCCTCACAGGTACTGCTGAGTGCTCCACATCAGGGCTCTGTACATAGTAGGAACGTCCCAGAGCGCAAAATTTAAGAAAGAGCACGAGCAAATATGTTTAAAGATTTGGACTTATTTGCAGGACTACATACTGAAGTTTAAAATGTTTTCACAGGAAACTTGAAAGATGTTTCTACAGCACCAAAATATTATTAGGTGAAACTCAGCTCTGCCCAATTAAAGACGAAAAGCTTTTTATTCTGAGGGGGACACAGTGCTGGTAAAGGAATCTGGACCAGCCACGCACAGAAAATGAGCCAGCCATGTGCCCTTGCCCCAGAGAAGGCTAATGGTGTCTTGGGCTGCCTTAGGAGGAGTGCTGCCAGCAGGTCAGACTGCAGCCGCTGTTGTAGAAATGCTTCAGACAGTTCAGAAAGCAGTTTTGCAGAAAAGGAGCTGGGGGTCCCGGTGGACACTGAGTTGAACATGAGCCAGCAACGTGCCCTTGCTGCAATGAACGGTGTCTGGGCTGCAGTGGGCAAAGCATGGCCAGCAGGTCGAGGAGGGATCCTTCCCCTCTGCCCAGCCCTGCTGAGGCCACCCCTGGAGGACTGTGTCCAGTGCGGGGCTCCCCAGTACAAGAGAGACATGGACATACTGGAGAGGGCATGGGAATGATGAAGGGAGAACGCATCTCTCCTGTGGGGACCGGCTGGGAGCGCCAGGGCTGTTCAGCCTGGGGAGGACAAGGCTTGGGGGGATCCCATTCATGTGCACGAACCCCTGCAGGGACGGGGCAGAGGACAGAACCAGGCTCTTCCCAGCGGTGCCCCATGACAGACGAGCAGCCATGGGCACACACGGAGACACAGGACGGTCCCCCTGAACGTCAGGAAACACTCTGTCACCGGAGGGTGACCGAGCGCTGGCACCAGTTGCCCGGGGAGGTGGTGGAGTCTCCATCCCTGGAGATACTCAAAAGCTACCTGGACACCGTCCTGGGCAACTGGCTCTGGGTGGCCCTGCTTGAGCAGGGGGTGGAGATGACAATGTCCAGAGGTCCCTGCCAACCCCAACCAGACTGTAATTCTGTGAAAATCCTCCTTTCAGCTACATCATCTGTAGGGCAGAGGTCGGTCTTCTTTTGCTGCCTGGTTGCATTCATGGAGTTGCACATGGGCTGCAGACCTAATCCCTCCTCCGCTCTGCTCAAAGTGGTATCCAACAGTGCTGAATGCTCAGCTGCCATGGAAGACACCGAACAGCGGGCATTACACTTTGAACTACCACATTTAGCTGGAATTGAATTTCATTCAAACATGGTTTTGTTTCCAGTGGAAAGGAATGAAATATCTATACAGTTTCCCAGTCTCCAACATGAGATCACAAAAGTAAAAACCTTATTTTAGAAATGAATATTTGGCTAATGAAAAATTTTCTTACAGTGCATTTTGTTAGACTCTTGGAAGTCCTCATCATCTTTGTCAATTTTATTAGGATTTAGTGTAAACATCAAAATATTGTCATCCAAGTACCAGCTCAGATTCTCATCAAATACGGTGGCAAGTAGAAAAAACTCCATGTTCACATTTTTCTGTTAAGAAGAAATGGCACAAAGAAAAATAGAAATGAGTGAACAGAAAATGTCAGGAAAAAAATTCCCCATGCATAATAATTTATGGTTATAATTCACAAAGTAGGATAGATGCATAAATTGATACTTCATTCTGATAATCTCAAGCTCTCTAATTGCTTGATCTAGTGACTAGGTATCTGCTGCTAATGCTCTTTCTATCAGCAGGCAGCACCTCTGGAAATTAATGTGTGTTCTGGTCTTTAAAGTCTCTACTTTTTCCTGCTCATTCTCATCTTAGCTGAGACCTGAATGCCAGCGATGCTCACTGTGATGGTGGTTTCAAAATATAGCGTCTATCTGGAGCCAGACTGAGTTTGCTTTTTTTTAAAAAAAAAACAACCCCAAACCAACAAAACAACCAACCAAAAAACAAACCAACTTTCTTCATTTTCTGTGTCCCCTCAGCACATGGGTGAGGCTGTGGTGTGCAGAGGAGCTGTGCTGGGTGGCTGCTAGTGTGGCAGCCCCAAGGGCACAGTTCCAGAAGAGGACGCAGGTTCAGCTGCAACGACGCAAATGATTCCAGTTTTCTGCTTTGACTGACCTGTTTCCCAGAGGGAAGCAGAGTTCCTTTCCTGCACACCAAGAGAGGACCCACAAGGCCAGAACTGGTGTCTCTGACTGCATCCACCGCTGAGTAATAAAGCCAGGTTAGACAGTCTGGATCTTGGTCGGTGGGGCCCACATCTTCTGGCACGTTCCACTCGTATGTAAACGTAGCGCCAGGACTCACATGAGAGGCTGGAGATTCAGTGCCTATTACAGAAATCAACATGTGGAATTACACCTAATGAACATCATTTATTTTGTCACCTTTAATACATCAGCATGTAGGAGAGCTTGTTCCCAGGTGCTCGCAGGATGCCCGTCCGCAGGCGCACCTCTGAAGGCGGCACCGTACCGTGCCCCCTCGTCGCTCTTGCGGTAACTCACGCCATGGGGCTGAATGCTAAATGGGCGGCTGGCATTGTTCCGGAAGGTCACCCTGATCCTCTCACCCACTTCAGCCTTGATAACAGGGCCTAGAAAAGAGCACACGGCCTAATTACAAGATGTGCCTGTCAAGTGATGTACAGATCTCCACGTGCTTATCGCAATCGATGGCTAGCTGCTTTTCCTGTTGCATGGGGAACTGTCCCTGGGCCTCTGTGGCCACAGACCTGGTCCCTGGCCCACACCTGGATCACATGGCAGCCCAGCAGCAACTGGACTGCTCCATTCCTGGTTCTTCACGGAGGCCTGGTGACATTCAGGACAGTTCCTCCCTTTGGAAAGGGACCTACAGACCTTAGCACCAACCTTAAACCAAGTCCCGTGCCATGCCAGATGCAGCCAGGTTATAAACCAGGCTAGACCTGCCTAGCCTGGGCTTTTAGTCCAGAGCATGACCTTTGGAGACCACGGCATATTCCCACAGACGAGTTGGGGACCACCACAGCATTGTCTTCAAGAGCTTTCTTTCTGGGGCATCTCTTGGAGGAAACCACAGGCACCAGCACCTGCAGGAGGCAGGGAGAGCTGCGGCCCCCCCTTGGAGGTGGAGGGGCACTGCTGGCTACACAGTGGAAGTGATAGTTTACTCTCATAAGTCTTTGACATAAAATAATTTTAGATATCTTACCTAAGAGTCCAAGGTGTGTGTCCTCTGTGAGTCTTTTTTTATGTTCAGTGAAAGAACCATCTGTGTATTCTTTGTAAACGGCTTTTTTATAAGAGCCACCAATTCTTGTCTCACTTTGTTCAAAAAATGTGCGAGATTCACTGCATAAAAGAAATTGCAATAGGTGCAAATAGTTCAAGTCATAATGCTCAGCTCTACAAAGGCAGTTGGGACCTGTTTTCTGAGGTGTGATGTGCTGAATATGCCTTTTGGGTCTCCTTTCAGTGATCTGGCCTCACAACTTATATGCAGTCCCATGCAAGGATGTGCAGGAATCCATTATTCTTCACTAACTTCTCTGAAGAAACAGACACTGTGCTGTGTGGCCCTTATACAGCCAGCATGCTTAGAGACTCATCAATAATGATTTCCAGTCAACATTTCGTAACCTAGAGATTACTCTTCTTTTTGTTGAAAGTTACGAACAATTCAACAACAGTAGATACAAACACCAAGAATATGTAACAACTAATCACCAAGTGAGAAGATTTAGCCTATGCTTTTTAGTCTACATTTTTACTTTTCAGGAAAGGACCTTTCAATGCTTTACAAGCACTATTCAAACAATGAACTGTGCCTCTTTCCTCACAGGGCAGGTGAATTCTTTAACTCCCAGGTGAAAAATATGAGTAATTAATATATTCAGTGAATTGTTCCAGGTCTTAAATATGTAAACAGAGAGCAAAGGGCAAAGCTACCTTGTACAAGTCATTTGCTAGCTGAGATGCTGTTAGCATGATTTTCATCAGCTGAGGAGAGGATCATGAATTCCTAGCTTTGTTCTCTGACTCAGAATAATCAGCCATCTTGAATCATCAGAGATTACTGCCTGCGTGTGACATTACAATTCATCTCACTGAAATTACTAAAGTTACAGCAAAAATTATAGTAAGATTACAAGGAAAACAATAGACCTAATTTGCTCTGATATTTATCCTGGCATTAATATTTAAGCAGACGTGAGGAAATTTAGACATTCTGCTTAAAAGTCGGTTCTACCATATGTATTACCTTATTTAGCACGTTTATATCAATTCTGTTTGGAAAGTAAAGCTTCTTTAATTAGAAACATTTACCTGTCAGTGATTAATTCTTGTCCTGTAAAATGGTTCATTGCAGATGGGCCATAATTCCAGATGATCTCCTCAGCAGCAATGAAGTACTGTCTTATCTTTGTACTCTCATTGTGAACTGTTGTGGATTTCCTACATTCCTTTACTTTAAAAAGGGCCTGCATACCACCTGAAAAAAAACAAGGAGGTAGAGAAAGGTAGGGACAAGGAACTGCACTTTGCTTTGTCTTTCCCTGCCTCCAATAGCACTTTCTTCCCCTCCCCGGAGGGTTCCTACACCATTGATGGACATGCAAATCACTAATGAAAAGAAGGGGGGATCATATAAAAGTATGCATGCCAGCTGAGCTGGGATGTAGAAACACAAGCATGGTATTTACAGTGGGCACACAGGTGCGGCCAAGTGCATACTCCTTGTAAAGCTGCACTTGACATGGTATTACGGAGAAGATTAGGGTGGAGTGGAAACTCCTCTCCGTTAGCACTTCAGTCAAGGCCGGGTGCTGCCAGGCTGACCATCTTCCCTCTAAATCTTGTCAACAGCTTGCTTGTGAAACTCCTGGGTCTCTGCACTCTCGGAGGAAGGTCTGTTAGCAAACCTTCTTGCTGGAGATACAAATACCACAATAAAGAGAGCCCTTCTACAGCTATGGATTAGCCAAATTTGTAGGATTTAAGTCTTGCCCAGGATGCTTCAACCACATCAGGATGTTGCTTGATGTGATGGCTATTTCAAAGCTTATAACCTCTGTGTAATTGAATCTGTAGGTTAAACACGGTCCTTTTTATGCCAGAACTTTCAAATCTTGGAGAATGATTTTGAGTTCTGTGTTCCTTCCCATTTTTTTTGACAAATTAATTCTCTAACTCACTTGCAGCAATATAGATAATGGAGAAGTGGGATATAGAATCATGGAAAAGTGTGGAATTTGCTTCTAAGTATTTCAAATGGTTAGCAAATACTGGAAATACAGAAAGAGGCAGAAAAGAGAAATGCAGATCTTCTCTGCTTATTCACCACTGCACTTTCCAGAACATGTCTTTGTCAGCAGGCAAGTTAGCCTGCCTGTCCTGTGTCCCTTGCCCAAACTCAGAATGAGCCGCAACTTTTTTTTGCTGGAAAACAGAAAATTGTAATTAATTACCTTCAGTAAGAGGCAAACATCATTCTATTGTTTCTTTAAAGTCGAGGCTTGCAAAAGTGCAGCTGTGCCAATTGTTGCCAACTGATAACAATTTCCATGGCTACATGCTCAAGCCCATCTAATGCACTTCTAGGCATTTCAAGTACTATGAGTTTTGTTGCCTAGAGGAGATTATCGTCTAGTGTATAGCTGGGCCATGAGTACTGCTAAAGTGACTCAGTAAACTGTTAGTTTAAGCTAAAAAAAATTCTGATAATTGGAATTTATTTTGTACCTTCGATATGGTCATTCACTTGGCAGCTGAGCATCCATTCCCCAGGGCCCCTTGGTATCATGACAGCATCAATGAATGTGGCTGGGAAGAGGTTGATGGTGTCAACTCGATGATGCCTTTCTATTAATGTCTGTCCATGAAAGTAGGCTGAGTGAATATCAGCTTCATTACCCATGCCAAAAAGATGCCATTTTACCTTATCTTCCACACACATTGTGAGGTCTGGGAGGTATCCATACATGTACCCGTTGATTGCTAAAAGAAATGTTATTCATTACAGTTACCTTCACAGAACTTAGGATCTTTTCTTCAAAAGCAGGTGTCAAACAACCATTGCTCTATTTTTCAAAATAGAAAGAGGCTCAAAACAAAACTCTGCACCTTTGAAAGTGAGCCAATATCAGACACACACCTCATCTGCACAACTACCTGCACGACCAGCAGCTCCTGCCATGATTCCAAAGGCACCTTTGTTGACACTAACAGTAAAAAATGTTTCTCTAAACTGCGATGTTATAGTACAGAATTCAGGACTAAGAAACAGAACAAAGCAACACAACTCTGTTTAGAGCACCTGGGCAATTACACTGGCAGGGAGGTTCTTGGCCCCTAAGAATTCTATATCACTCCAAAGGTTTGATTGTACAATACTTGCCATTACTTTTTTATTAATTATTTTAAAGGATCTTTCTTAATTCTTCAAGAAAAGGCCCTGCTTAAAAAAAAAATTATATATCCATAGTTCATCTTTAAAAGAGACAACACATGAAAATATTACTTCACCACATCAATGACAAGCAACATTAATATAACGTTATCTCACAGTGCATTTTATTGCTTTCCTGGAAGTCCTCATCATCTTTGTCAACTTTGGAAGGCTCAGAACAGTATGTCCTGATGTTATCCTCTAGATACCAACTGAGATTTTCATCCATCACAGAAAACATAAGGATAAATTCAGCATCAAAGTGTTTCCCATTGCCCTTATTCATTGTATCTGAAAAAGAAAGTGGTATATTCAAAGCCTTTGGCAACCAACATTATCTTTTTAAGTGTAGTATCAGTAGGGCTGGTCACTGTTTACTTCATATTCTGCCACTTTTCTTGAGTGTGAGTGTACACATAAACTTACAGCCACACTCAGAAAACAAAAATCGGTTTTGATATATACTATAAAATTACTAAGAATAAACATTGCATGTGATAAGGTTACAGTAAATCTGTTTCTCATATCAGCATTTACACATCTTTTTTGCATTACTAGCATAAACATATCTCACTCACACAGGTTTGTAGATAAAGCATTCTGCAAATCATATTTGCTGTCACACACAAAATCAAACTGCTTCCTATACTGTTGAAAGGCAGCTAATCGAGAAGAGAAAAAGCTGCTATTTCAAAATTAACTGTAACCTTCTCCTCTTCCAGTAAATTATTTCACTGATATTTATCAATAACCATTATCAAACGCCTTGCATATGTGTTTATTTACTTAATTACTTATTTATTTATGGTTTACCTTTCCTGCAAATTATTAAAGGCCCAACAAGCCCTGAAGCAACATCTCTTGGAGCATCAATGTGGGAGTGGTAAACCCTGGTTATGCAGTCTGCATCTCCCTCAGCTGGACCTTGATCTTCTGTCACGTCCCATGTGTAAGTGTACTGGCCTCCAGGCTCCACACCGTCATCTCTCTTTTGCAAATCTTTGGTGTTGTCAGGATAAAAAGCACCTGAAGAATGCCATACCGCCACCATTAACACAACACATTCACAATATGGTGTCAGGATAGCACCTGCCATGCTTTAAAGTTGACTGCATGTTCCAGTAACATGGAGCGAACATCTGAATACAGGTTAAAAAAAATCTTTAAAATCAGGTGTGTTGATCTTTTCCTTTTCTTTAGCAGTCTCTTAATTTGCCTTTGAATTTCGTGGGAGTGCTTCAATTAATGGCACAGAAAATTTAGTCCTTAGTTTATTAGGAGGGCACTATGTACTTCTGCTAAAAAGATACCAATTCAAATATTTGCGAAACATTTGTTAAATATTAATCTTGGAAACTGCTCTAAAATATTGCATATATACTGAAGGAATATCAGTGTCGCTGGAATGAGAGCAACAGAAAAAAATATTTAAATGTTGTTCCAAAAAGTGCAGGTACTGTGACATAACACACTGTTTTGCCCCCACAGAACGTGTCTATATCAAGCCACATATTAGTTGTAACGAAAAACTTCACAAAATATTAGAAGTTAGGGTGATACTTCACAAATTCTTCTAATGAAAGATTTTTAAAGACTGCTTTTGAGACAGTATCGTATTCTCAATAGTGCACACTGTTTTTAAGGCTGACTAATAAAACTTTCAACAGCCATATTCTGGTGCTGTCTAGTGCAGAAAATCCCCCATTGCCTGAGTGTGGCAACATCAGCTATTGCAAGGGCAAATCACCACTAACCCCAACAGCACACCCACAATACATCCTAGAGTGCATCAGACTTTCATCTCATTAATTTATTACTAAGCAGTAGCTGTTTCTTCATTTTAAGAAAGTCTTGTGTATCTTATACACAATATATACAAATTTAGTGTTAAGAATTTGGAACTGTAAGTTATCCCTGTTAACAATATCTTCTTCACAACAACATCAATTTTTCCTTTAGATATCCTCAATACCTGCATCTCTTATATAGCTTTATACATTTCTTTCAGGCAAAATATAAATATTCTTATTTCAGGTGAAATGTTGATCTAAAATACCTTCTTCATGAATTCCACTTTTGGCTTTTTTTGAATTTTACTTTTGAAAAAATTATCAAACTTCTTAGCTCCTGTTTTAAGTGGTTCGTGTCCTTTTTTAAATCTTTATTTACTTGATCACTCTTCTCTTTGATGAGAGAATATCACTTACACTCAGAGGAATGATTAACTTTGATAAATTCTGGCACAGAATGGACTCAAGCTTACCTTCATTTTCCTTTGTGTATTTTACACCATGTGGATGCAGCGTGTAGTTTCTGGAAGCAAAGTTTTTTAAGTGAATAATAATGGAATCTCTGACTTCTCCCTTAATGATAGGGCCTAAAAAGCCCAGCCAGGAAGGTTTGTCAACTATCTCATTGTATAAATGATTGGTATACTGAGTGTAGACAGCCTTCTTGTAGGTGCTTCCTATCCTGTGTGGGCCTCGTTGGAGAAAGACTCCAGCCTGCCTGTAAAGAAAGTACACAAACATTTCTGTGGTGTTAGATACTCATTTTTTATTTGAATGGTGTTAATTAGTAGAGTCTCGAATAAAGATCAGGCCACCATGGTGCTCTACACAACTATATCCGTGTTCAGGAGTAAATATGTCTCTTATCGTAAAGTCAGGCACCCAGGTAGAGGTTAAATATTATGCACCAACCTGAATTTTTTTTCTACCTATTTTGTTCACTGAAGATAAGGGTATTTGATGCAATTTTGAGCAAACTTGAGACCATGTGGACAAGGCAAATAGTAGTTCTTATTGCTTGAAACTTTTGTACTTGCATGCTTAAATTGCTGTATAATTTTCCATGGCCTGTTAAAAATAATAACTTCCATCATCACACTATTGTGATGACTGCATAATCCTTGCTCCATTGCAATGAGGAGCACACTTTTCAGCTGTAAAATACATTTAAGATGTCTGGACAGCAGCAAAACTACAAGATGCTGCTCACATCCAGCGTGTGCGTGGGGCGGGGGACATGCAGCGTGCTGAAACAAGTGAGACCAAGCTCTCAGCTTGCTCACCAATCAGAGGTGAAGAAGAATCACAGCCTCAGAGCTTGATACAGATTTACCCTAATAAAGTCTCATTTTTACAGATTCAGCCCAAGAATGTACAAACAGGTTACATGACAGCAGGGAATTAGCAATGACCTCCTCAATCACTAAGTGCCTTAACTGCGGGACCATTGCTCCTCTCAATTAATTATTAATTATATTAAAATTAATTATATTAAAAAATGAGAACTTGCTTAGCGAGGAAACAGCCTCACCCGTGAGCTAAACTGCATGTTCAAAGCAGTAGCGCTGCCGCTGGCTGATGCTGTTAGCCCAAACTCTGGAGTCTCCAACAACAAATCCTGCAGCACATTTCCCTGCCCTTTTCAGAAGGACTGGCTGTGGAAGTAAACCTACTCCAGCAGGAGGCAATCCTGGGAGATGGGGCAACGCTGCCTGCAGTCCAGCAGCCTCCCAGTCGCTCACATGATAAGAACCCAAGCCAACTTGATTTCATGTTCCCAGCAGGCCATATTGCGAAGCAAGCTAATAATGCCCAAAAATGCAAAGTATTTCCCACAAGGCTGAGCACTGTTTCAGCATCTGGGGAAGGAATTGTTTGTACCTTGGCAAGCACAGATCTGAAGTGTAATTAAAATGCCAGTTCAGAGCTCCATGAAACTTGGAAAGCATAAACTTAGTTGCAAAGGCTCAGTTACTGGAAATCTGAGTGCACAAAGCTTTGCAGCCGCAAACTAAATAAAAAAAATATGCTCTGGCTCTTCTTGGACTGTTTAAACAGCTGCCGTTTAACTGTGGAGTATTCCTTCTAGCAGGTACACCGCACTCTCCCCTGCCTCCATAAATATCCAGCTCCGTACAAGCACAGCCTCATAGTTGAAGGGTTCAGGGGTAGAGGAAGAACTGGAGAAGCTGAAAATCAAAAGTACGATAAAAGGGACCAGCTCCATTGCAGATATACAACCACTGAAAAACTAGAATTTAGCATGCTGCAGGTTGTCACAGAGCAGAGCAAAGTGGTGAAAGTGCAGTGAACAGTGGTGGCTTGTTGTATGACAACACTGCTCCACAATTTTTAGACGAGATGCCCTGCTGCCACTATTTATCAGTTACTAGCCTGCTGAATCACTGGACGTGTCTTACACGTCACTCAGTTTATGAGTTAACAAAAAAAAAAAGCTGACTGCTTCGCCTGATGAAGTGGCAGATTATAGCTGAGATATTGTTGGCTCTCAGTAGAGAAAACCACAGGAAGTCTTCTGGTCACTCACCTACAGACTGAATGAGAACTGTATTTTTGAGATTGTTCTACTTTCTGTTTTCTCTCTTCATTGTTTTTATTTTAGTATAGTCCTTTGTCATTTTAAAGGCACTGAAAAAATAGAAGGAAGGAACATTTTTCCTCTCTCAAATATTTTTCTGGTGCCTTTGATGTCTGAGTTGTCTTTACTGATTCTTCATATCCTCAGGGCACCCGTCTCCTCCTCACCCTGCTTATCCTCACCCTGCTTCTGGTTCCCGCTCTGCGCAGGACCCTCCTGCCCGGTACCAGACACCCAGCTTCTCTGCTGTGGGTGGAAGGACCCAGCTCTGCTGCTGCACCGCCGGCAGGTGAAAATAACCACTGCCAACAGTGACCAGCTAAAAAGGAAACCTGTGCCCAACGGGGAAGTTTAAAATTAGTGAAACATCTGCATTTAAAAACATAACAGCAAAAGCCTCTTCAGCACTGGCACCTTAGCTCTTCAAAGTTATACACTGGTAGACATTCAGTGTCTTTTTCTAGTCTCTACTTAATAAACATTTCATTCCAACAAATTCACAAAACCCCCTGCATAGTCCAGTGCAATGCATTGGGAATTCAGTTCTCAAGCAAGCCAGGAAAAAAACAGAATTCCCTTATATGTCTGACAGAAAATCCACTGACACCAACATGATTCATTTCACAGCCTTCACCAGGTTTTCACTCTGGTCTGAGTGCCTAAAGCAGACAATGCTGTAAAATCAAACTCAACCCACATAAACTGTTTTACTTACTCTTCTTCTGCAAAAAGCTGTCCAGAGATGACGTTGGTATCGCCAGGCGCGTAGTTCCACACCGTCTCTGTGATCCCGATGTAGTACTCCCTCTGCACTGCCCCAGCCTGGCGACAGCAAGACACCAGCAAGCAGCTTAGGAAGAACAGCTTCATTTTGCCTTCACGAACCTCGTGGAAAACACAAAATAAAAGCAGAGGAGGGGCACAAGCAATTTCCCTTTATATGTTCTTGTGTCTCCCACCTCCCCCCTCCTTACACCCCCTCCCGGCTCCTGTTTACTTTGGTGAACACAATATAATGTTGCACAACGACTCTGTGTGTCAAGAGTAAACAAAAGATTCTGGTCAGTTCAGATAATCTTCAAAGAAATTTTTTCAATTCTGCCAACCTTCTATCACACAAATTACCATTTAGACTGTTATCGGATTACAAATTTTGTAGCCGAATTGAAAGTACTTTAGATTTAAATGGATTTACAGAAGTAAGCTTAATTACATTCTTCACTAAGTTTACCACTCTCGCTGCAGCTGCTACTGAGAATATAATTTCTGTGGAGCGCGGCACAAGAACACAACTTTCTAAGTGCCCTGCAAAAAGCTGTAGATGATACGCGCTGAGGCGTGTCATCTACAGGGTGAGGGTGAGGCGGCCCTGGCTGGGGGCTCTGCCCTTGCCCGGCTCGGCCGGACCCACAGACGGCCGCCCCTCGCCCAGCAATGGCCACTCTGGTCCCACGCACGGGTGGGGGAGGCACTGGTGTCGGTGCAGCGCCTGCACACCAAGGTGACGGTGGAGACTGCTGGGAGGTGTCCCTGCCCAGGGCAGGGGGGTGGAACTGGATGATCTTTAAGGTCCCTTCCAACCCAAACCGTTCTGTGGTAAGCTCTGCTAACCCACCGCAGCTCCCTGGGAAATGCAGTTTTAGCACAAAATGTAGCATATATAGCTAGAGAGGAAAAGGACCGCTGTTCACGGATGAAGAAGGCATGTTTGCATGTCATGTCCTGGCAGCTTCAGTATTGTCCAAATGGAAATGAGCCTCAGAAATTCCACAAAATGATCTCCCTGTGTTATCTTCCTCCTAGCCTATCACAGGACAGGCTAAGCCACATTCTTCAGTGATTAAAAGCATAATAGATGTGTAAAGCTCAAGATAATCTTAACTGTTACCATTGTCTAAATGTATTACCCAGCCAGAAGGCTATACTTTTGTCGTACTCAAGTTTTGTAAACATTTTGTATCTGATAGTCTCATTGAAATATAAGAACAAAATTTGAACAAAACATGAAATGTTTAAAAAGCACCTAACTAAAGTTTGCAATTGCATTTTTTTCAAGCATACATCCATTACATCATGGTTGTGTCTAAAGCTTCAGACATAGAAAGCCACCTGAAAACTTGCAAATTGTAAAGACTTCTATTTAAAAAAACATGCATCTTCAGTCACTTGAGAAGTCTTAAAAAAAAAGCCTTCTGCTCTCTGAGCACTGACACAGTCATACTTATTCTAAATTACATTTTTCATTGTATGGCAACTTAAAAATATCTGTAATAACTACAATCTTCTATGGTGAGGAAAATTGTGATTATTTTGATAGAAGACTAAGATTTAAAGTGTGACAGGTTTCCTTTAATGACATACAAATCTAAGCCTCATTTACCAGGATTGTGGTATACAGATAAATTACCAGTTTTAATCACTATTCGTATAAAAAAATTCAGGCACTGTCAGAATACTGGAGTTCGTAATCTCAGCTTTTGGAACCTCCTACATATCTGCACTAAATGGAGGATTCTGTTTCTGTCTAAATGACTGTGGTCAAAGCCAAGTTTTCGAAATCTGACCGAATCTATGATGAAATTCTGGAGTTTCCCAGATTGGCATCACATGCTCAAAATGATTTCTGTAGGGTTTTTTTTTTCTTTGCCATGGATGAAGGTCAGTGGTTCAGTGAAAAGATTAGCTTGTACAGGTTGCATGTGCCCCATCTGTAAATTAACTGAGGTAAAAATAATAAAATGTTTATCTCCTCTTGTACTACTTAAATTCATAGTCATTCCTTAATACTCAGCTAACAGAATTGTTCATGTATATGTTGGATATTTGGTTTATTTTGTTCAAATTTCCATTGGACTGAGGAAGAGAAAAAACCCACACAAGCAGTATCCTTCAAACCTCCACATTTATCTGAGGGTAAAAATGAGCATTTCTTTGCCTTAGTCCCTTGACTCCCCTAAGTTACTTTTTCTTGATTTGCAAAAGAACTGCATGTTGTTTTTATTAAAAAAACAACAACAACCCCCAAAAAAACAAACGCAAAAACTTCTGACAGGCAAGATTTTTCCATTACAGCTTTTAATCGGGCCTCACCCAAACTTTAAGATATTCATGCGCCTCAGCACGCTCCTATTATCTTTTGCTTAAGGAATTAAAAAAACTGACAGAGAGTGTTTGAAGAGCAGGAACTTCTCTTCTCTGGTAGACAGGGCCTAAAAAGGCTGAACACCTAATTTCATTGGTTAAATTATGAGTCTGCAGTTTGGTGTCATGAATATCCCCTGACTGTTTTAAACCACAATACCTCATTTCTCATACTGAGGATGCTGAAATGCTATGACTGTTCTGGTAGTCCTCAAAATTACATTAGAAAATATAAAGCTGATCTTTTACTTTAAAAATTTTCCTTGAGGAAAAAAAAGATACCAAAACCAAAAATGGAATATTTTGACAAAAAAGTCTCAACAAAAGCTCCCAGTCAGATTGAATTGAAACCCCACAATTTCATAATTCCCAAATCGGAATGATGTGTTTATTGGGTTCCATGCTGCTGTTCTGACCTCCTGCAAACCTTTGAAGGTAAATATCTTTCAAAGTTGTGGAGAGCTTCATTAGTCCTCTGGCACTCTATTCTCTTTCAATGTGGAAAATACCCTCCCTCCAACATGTGAAGAATTAGCAATCAGGAAATTGCTAATTTCAGCGAGACTCACTTTTACCTACATGAGGGATAATATGCCCCAAAATGCAAAGGGGGATGGGGCTCCACAGTATTTTACTACAAATGTCTGCCCACAATTATTTGTGGTCAAAAGTGAGTCTCTACAGCTATGTCCAGTTGCAGCATTTGGAATTAATGACATTCCCGTTTCAGACACAGCAACACCATGGTCTGACAGAACACGTTGTCTGTGAGGAACAAATAATGGTGGAACGCTTACTTTACTCCATGTTTCAGCATTAACTCCTCACTTAGAGAAGTTTATAAACTCAAATCTGCAGCTTTCATCCAGCTGTGCCTGGGGTGTTTTATCTGTGGATTTCAGCAGGCAGCACATCCACTGCAGATTCGGGAACTCTTCTTCAAAAAAGGGTTTCGTGTACGCGGGCACGGTGTGAGCTTTGTCCGGGCTCTGTGTCCCACATCTCTTGCTGTTGTTGGGGTGAGGTCTGCATTCTGCAGCTGGAGAGACAGATGGTCACATTGCCTTGACCACCACCATCAGAGTTGCTGGTCACATCTGGATTTCAAGTCAGTTAATATTCCTTACAGGAATCTTGGTTTTGCTAACAGGCACAGTTCATAGCACCTCTTATTAGAGACACCACATTTAGGATTGATTCAGGACTTAAATCATAGAATCATTTCAGTTGGAAAAAGCCTTTAAGAGCATTGACTCCAACCATTAACCCAACAGTGCCAAGTTACCACTAAACCATGTCCCTTAGCACCACATCTACACATCTTTTAAATACTTCCAGGGACAGCAACTCCACCAATGCAGCCTGTTTCAACGTTTGCTAACCCTTTGGGTGAAGAAATTTTTCCTAATATCCAATCTAAACCTACCCTGGTGCAACTTGAGGCCGTTTCCTCTTGTCCTATTGCCTGTTATTTGGGAGAAGAGACCAACCCCCCCCTTGCTACAACCTCCTTTCAGGTAGTTGTAGAGAGCGATAACGTTGATTAGATCATGTTTAACTTTGCCTTACAGCCAAAAGCCCCGTGTGAAATAAATTGTTTTAAATTTGTAAATGCAACTCATGTTAGCTTTTAGAATTCTTACCACCAATTTCAAATTAATATATTGCCAATTTAAAAGCTGAGCCGTAAAGTCACAGTTGAGTCTGGCTATGGCAATGGAGATCCCAATGTCTGGATTATAGATAAAGAAGGTTGCAGAATCAATACGTCCAATAAGAACTAAATCACACATCACTCTCTCTGATTTAAGCCACCAGTATAGGAGATACCAGCCTGTGGTAGAGTAGGAATATAAATTCACAAGACACAATCACAAAATTAAAAAGATGAATTAAAGACAGCCAAGCCTTGCCAGTAGTGAAGAACGGCCACTAACAACACTACTACGGAAAAAGCTGTCAAACTAGCTACTGTTCTTTGTGTCTGCTGTCTGCCAAGCTCAAGACTTTCCATGATCAGAGACAAGGTATTGCAAAGTAGAAAGGACACATAGAGGAGCAAGATAAAGGGTTAAGGGTTGCCAGGTGTGACTTTAAGGTATTTCATTCCTCTCCTCCAGCAGAGCAAAATCTATCTCAATAGACCCTGTTTGCCTAAAGATAACCCTGTATTTTCCCCATGGCTGAGCTGGAGTCTGAATAGAATACCCTGATTGTTTGCTTTCCTCAGTGAAATGGTGCCATTCCCTTTTGAAATATTTAGCAGTTCCAGGGGGTTTCTGCTTTGAATGTCTACCCCGCATATACTATTTTTTATCCAAATAACCAAAACCTTTTTTCAAATATTTCAAAATAAACAGCTCCATGGTCTGCAGGCATGAAATCAACAAGATTCTCCAAGATGTTTGGTAGGAGTACGGGTTGATTGTTAAGTTTTCTTTCTTTTACTTCTGTCCGCAAACAATATCCATAAATCCATTAGGATATGGGATTATCATTTAAGTAGATATATGATATGAGGTATATTTAATCCTAGGGGAAAAACAAGTTTTCAGTTGCAAACAGTCCCCATTTTGTAATTGAGCTTTTTTATTACGCATCTCGGAACATCCATGCCACCTTGAACTGTCTCCCAAAAGGCTAGCCCCATTCTTAAACATTATTAACTTCTTTATTACTTCTTGCAACTTAATAGAAACTAAGCAATTAAAACTTTAGATGCAGTCTTCAAATCCTACAGGAAGAAATCAGCTTTTCAAAACAATACGATAAAAGAATATCAATATTGTTTTGAAAGAGAATTAAATGACTGACTCTATTTTTTCTAAATATCTTACCCACAGCTGCCACTTATTGTATGGTTTCCAGTTCTAGCAGTGTTTAATATTAGATGTTGATAAAGCTGAATCCCACTAGTTCTGACGTAACAGGGATACGTGCATTGTTGCAACTCTGAAGTATGCATTTCACATTCATCTGTGTGATCATTCTCTCAAAACCAGAGTGCTGAATACAGCCAAATGTTGCCCATGCAGCTGCAAATGAGCCATAACTCCACTTTATTGTGAATCCCTGAATTTCCACGGGGAGTAAAATAATAATACTTTGAGGAATTAAAAATACTTTTTAGCTATTAATTTTAAACAGATTATTCTTTTTCATTTGATTATTATTGTCAATAACATTAGCCTTCCATTGCAGCAGGATCAGGGTACTTAGAAGAGTTTTAATAAGCCAGCATTGGGTGCTCACAAGGTTCCCTGATATATTCCCTCAAGTCACATAATACTTGATCAAAACACCCAAAAGTTTGCCTCTGGGTATAAAATAAAAGGAAACCCAGTGCATCTATTAACGTGCACTAATTAGCATGGCTGACTTCAGAGCTGTGTATCTAGTCTCTCAATCAGGCCTGGATACCTTTCTAAATAGGCTTTGTTCAGTAATTGCTTTGTGCAGATAAGAACTTCCAAGGCAGACTGAGCAGGATAGGCTGCTGCCTTCCGTGACCATCGTGGTCTGCCTATAACTATAATTTATTCATTTAGAAATCATGGCTTCATCCAGTGCACTAATTCTCAAGGAAACAACCCAGCCTGACATCCTGGGCTTTGAATCCAGACCCTTTTGAACATCAAATATTCCTACATTCTGAACAAAGACAAGGGAGTATAAAAACAGTTTTACAGCAGTTTATTCACACAAAGGTGATTTCAATACAAAAAGTAGTTCCAAGTATTCAAACCTTCCTATTGTCAGAACAAGCTGGAGGGTAAAAAACCAAACAGTCAGTATCAGGGACAACCAGACAGGTTAGAGAACAACTAGAAAAATGTAGATGTTCAAATAACTTTATCCAAAATAGAGAGGCTAGAGAGACAAAGCTTTCAGACAAAGGTTTCGTTTGCCTTTGCAGCACCCAAATCTACCATCGTAAGTGTTGGAGAAGCCATTTCTTTCCTTTTCTGGGGGGTGGGGGAGAAGCAGTGTAGATTTCCCTGCCATTTTCAGAGAATCCCGGCCTGCAAATGAAAAAGGAAGGAAGGAATTGCCCTCTGTTTTTCAACTCAAGTTAATATGGAAGTTGTTTGCCTGTTGGATACCCGCGTCCGACCGAAGCGCGGTGCAGGCAGGGCTGTGGAGGCAGCGTGGCTTCGGCCTGCCCAGGGAGCGGGGCTGTGCCGCCCGAGGACTCCTGCAGCCCCTCTGCCCCGGGCGCCCGTGTTGCTCAGGAAGCCTCATGCTGCTGAGGCGCTGCCGTCCCACCCATGCTGCCCTCCCAACCTCCCCACCCACTCGACACAACTAACCCTACTCTGTGTGCGCAGGTGTACGTGTGTGTATATGTGTGTGTGTGTGCGTGCATGCACGTGTCTGCATGCTTTTGGGGGCTGCTCTTTTCCTAATGAGAAAGGGCGCCCGTGTTGCTCAGGAAGCCTCATGCTGCTGAGGCGCTGCCGTCCCACCCATGCTGCCCTCCCAACCTCCCCACCCACTCGACACAACTAACCCTACTCTGTGTGCGCAGGTGTACGTGTGTGTATATGTGTGTGTGTGTGCGTGCATGCACGTGTCTGCATGCTTTTGGGGGCTGCTCTTTTCCTAATGAGAAACCTTTCTCCAAGGTGGTGCTGCCATCACTGAGATTGTCGGCTCCATAGAACCCCTGAGGGCTCCTTGGTCCCAGTGCGGATGGACAAGGAGGGGCAAACATGTCTAACTTCACCCTGTGTCCACAGCTGGGGGAACTGAGTGCCACACCAAACCCCACCACTCCACAGCTCCGGGGTTCCAACCATTCTGCCCAAAGCAGAGCCCTCTCAGCTGTTGTTTAAACAATCAACTGAAAACACAGTAAAAACTGATGCCTAGATTGTGACTGCTATATATTACCTCTTGTGTCTTCTTCTTTCTGTTTGCTGTGAAACCCATACATTGGTAAGAATGACTTTACATTGACTGCTAGAAGAAAGGTGCTCAGAAACCTCTGCTGACATAGGAGTAACGTACTCAGCACCAGTGCTGAATTCCCAGACATCTTTTATTCCTCTCAATCCCAGCCTTAAAGGTCATAGTGAGCACTCACCAATCCCTGTATACTACAGGAATTAGTGGATGAATCAAACACAGTAGATTTATTAATGGTCCATATCTCTGGTAATAAAAATGCAGTAGCATACAGAATGCATAAGCCAAAAGGGTAGGCCCTCAACTGAGAGAATTTGCTGAAGCTAAACTGACTTGGGGATGCTGAAGAATTTACCTCAGCTATTTTGTTACCTGGACAAAAACAGAATAGGTCCCACAGAGTGTCCGTTTCAACTCAGCAGCCACTTTGAGAAAACAGATGATCAACTGCAGTCCACTAAGAGCTATCAGAACAGAGAGTAAAATGATGTTCCATTCCACCACGTTGGCAGGTTCGGTGCACCGAGACCAAGTAGAGTAATCTGTGAGGTACCTATTAGGGAAACAGTAATATGAAGAAAATTAAATGTCATGGGTGCAATTCAGTTTCAATACACATTGCTTTACCTCTAATATATATAAAAACCATATTTGGCTTTATATGCTTCAAGCTCAGGAGCCAGGCTCCAGTCTTTCATTACACCATAACTCCAGCTTGGGTTCGTCAAACTCTGCTGAGTGAAAAGACTTATTTTCCTCAAATACATCGCTTCATTAGTTTCCCTGTTAGATACCCAAGTGTTAGAAAGCTGCTGCCGTTTTTTCAAATGGCAGGAGGCCAGCTTAAAACGGGAATTTTCCTTTTATTGATTTAATTTCAGCTGTAGGTTAAGTCCAGCTGACATCAGTACTGTGCAGAGAGCAGGAACACCCCAAGGCCATCGTTCTAACCAGGGCATGCAGCCTAAACATAGGGCTGAGGTGTCACCGCATGCAGTTCCCAGTTGTTCTCGAGCCATGCTTTGCATCCTTGAGGATCATAAAGTGAAAACCCATGTGCCCTTTTAACTGTGAGACGTGCTCTAGCCTGGAGGTTCACTGCAAGAACCTTTGTTAGACTAGCTTGCTCAGTGTCAGTTGCTTTTTTTCTAAACATTCATAACCAAAATGCTTTGAGCCAAATCTGGAGTGCATCACGCATCTGGCCCTTCACATTGAACTCAAGCTCTCATTCTTGTATTTCCAAATGGGATGGTAATGCTAGTGATACATCACAAAGGTTGCAGGATGCACTTCAGTGTTTTTCAATAAAGCTGAGTCAGGTCTGGGAAGGCCATGGTTTACGAATTGTTCCTGTTGGATGCTGAAGGAACGTGTTTGTGAGCCTCTGACAAACGTAATCCTTGGTGCATTCAAATGCAGCTGGAACAGCTTGGCATTATATGACATGAAATATTCAAGTCTAATAAAACTTTGATCTTTTAAAGGGAGAATGTAAAATCTTGCGAAAGCAGCCTCGGGTTACAGATCTGAATCAAACCTTTCATGCCTCTGGGAGACTGGGACTCGGACTACACTTTGTCTGCCCCAATTCAGTGTTTTATAAGATGCAGTAGTTGTATGCCAAAACTACCAGTGATCAAAACAGACTTCATTGAGCTTTAGGAGTTAAAGAGAAACCTACTGAGTTATTAAATATAAAAATGCCATCTATAATCTTTGGACCAACAACTTGAGGAATTCGAGAGAATATTCTGAGAGAAAGTATCCACCTACACTCACTCTGACCTTGTTATTCACTACACATACGATTGTGATCACCACCAGATGAAGGACACTTAGCTACATGGACCTCCAGGTCTGATCAGTACAAAGATTCTTACACCTAATCTTTCCATACAGGGAGGCAAATACTTTTCTTTGAGGATTCTGGTGCTCATTCAAGAAGTTGAAAAACATCATTCATCAATATAGCTCTTGTGTTCAAGAGACTGTGCCATTTTGTGTAAAACTCTGAGGAAATTTGTCTGACTATTGTTTTGTTGAACAGTTTCTTCCAGAAGAAAAAATTACATTGATGTTTCTTACCCTCCAGCAGTGTCTTTGAAGATATAATCCCATCCACCTGAGGAATTGCAGAAGGGGCCTTGGATCAACCCCAAAGTAAAAATGATGCAACTGTATCCAGAGAAAGCGACTCCAAGCAGGGCTAGTACAATTGAAATAAAACTCTGAAGTAAAGAGAGAAAAATGTTACTGTGTGGGGACAGAGTCCATAGCAAATACAGTCATTCAGCCTGCCTAGATACTTCTTTGGGGTTGGATTTCACATTTGATTGCCCCAAACTTCAATATTCAGAAAGAAAAATACCAGGTAAAGAACAGTAAGCATACACATACAAAATAAAGATTAAGACAGAATTTAAGACATTTTCCCAACTCTCAGTTAAATAGTGTTTGGGAATTTATTTTTAAAAAAAACTTGCATTTTTTCAAAATTGTTTCCCAAAAATGCTAGAGGAACACAACCATACATTAAACATGTTTGAGTTCCAGATAGTGTATATTGAGTTGTTATTGGAAAAAATAACTTCTAAATAATACAAGCAATTGAAAGTCTCCAGCCTCCTATGTTCTTATGTTATTTTACAAGGATTTTTTGTTTATTTTTTGTCCATCCTGCTTATGCATCAGAAGGAAGGAGCTACTCTTTCTGTGACCTCTCCACCCAGCCTACAGCTTCTCTGCGAAGGACGTGGAAACATCCGCAGAGCGGGAGGAGGATGCGCTGGAGACACGGGAGCAGGAAGGCGAGCAGAACACGCTAACGAGACGCACAAAAATAGAAGACAGGCTCACCCTGTAGGTTTTGTTACAGCTCTCACTCTGGCAGCACCGATGGAACACGCTACACTCCAGTGCTATTAGAATTACAGCCAACAGAAGGATCTGTAAGGGGACATTATAAGGTCAGGGAAGTGATGGCAGATATGAAGCCAAAGTCTCCTTCGCCCATGGAAGGGAGGGACTGCATCTGTTATGCTCTGTTGAGAGTTGAAAGCCGCTCAGCAGGAAAGCACAACTACTCAGGGTGCACCGTGGAACTGCACTGTTGGTATTAGGCTGACACTGTACTCATTTCTTGTATTTGAAGGAGTAGTGTCTCCCACCACAGCAAAGTGTTACTGGCACAGACACAGCTATACCAGGGAAAGAATGAAACCAAGTTCACAAGTAAAAGAATCAATACCAATGACAGGAAGGATATTTTATTGATATAACCACACCTGTTCAACAGCTTCTCACTGACCCAGTTACATGGATCAGGGAATCACCTTCCTTACCAACAGTTACGCTAGAAAAAGTCGGTAGTACAAGCTTTTCATTGAATTCACCTGGACTTTCATTTGCTTTCTCTGTCAAGTATCCATACTGTTTTTCTCAGATTATTGGATTATTTAAACCTGATATTAGAATCATTTCAATAAGTGAGATTTGGAACCACAAACTGCCTCTCAGAGGGGCACTGGTTTGAAAGGGGAAATATGAAAAGAGAATGTTTCTGAATCACAGCACTATCCTCTCACATGCTGCTGCCCTGTTTGTAACAGGATAATATATATGTTTTTAATAAACTGGTAATAATCCTAAGGCTAAAAATGCTTCAAAATATGAATGTCACTGTTGCAGTTAACTTTTTAATGAACTTTCAACTATGCCTTTCTGTTCATATTTTCTGCTTGGTAGTTTTTCCCTCCACTGGAAAAGACTAGGGTTTTTTTTTTCTGCTTTAGGAAGAATACACGATTTCAAAAGGATGTCTCATGTTTTAATAACTCTCCATTTTCAGCACCTTCATAAAAACACATTACGTATGCAGATGAGACCTTTTTAAGTGCTGATTGCGTGCATGCACTTTTATTACAAAACTGCTTTCTGTCCCTGAGGCTGCCATGAGCAGTGGGCAACTCTGTGTTCGTTTATAACTGCAGATGCGCATATTACAAATGTAATGGAGAAAATGCTACTATGCCAATCACAGCAAGACAATCTTCTGTATTGAGCCCAACAACAGTGGCACTCGATGCATTGTGAACTGTATCCAGTCCTCTGAACGCTGGATTGCATACAGCTCTTAAAAACATTGGAACAGTTATGAGAAGCTTTTTCAGTTTTTGTTTCATTTTGTTTTGGTAAAAGAGCTCAACTCAAACTTCATAGAGGATTAAATCAACATTGTGCCTGCCTACATAATACAAGCATAAATTACACATAATCAAAAAGCCAGCAGAAAAACCACCAATCAACCCTGCAAAATCACTTACATGAAATTAGATAGTATACATAGCATGTCATTCACTACATTCACTTATTTTTTCAGTTTGATAGAGTTTTTCTGCCTGCGGTATCTTTGCCAAAGTAATCCATATTCTCTTTAAAAGCACAATTACATTGCTGCACCAGTATTATTTGCAGTAGAATGCAATTCATTAGAAAGCCATAGAATCAACACTTACCATCACACCTGAGAAACAGATCCCTTCGAAATACCACACGTAGTTGGGAAGCTGATAGCTGGCAGCATGTGGAGCTCTCCCGTTAGGGAAGTATAATAGGATGTTGACAACAATACTCCAAAGTGCAAGCGGGATCAGCAGACAGCTCAAGCAGCTTCCACACGTCTCCAAAGCCATCTGGCCAGAACTTTACAGGTTTTGGTCTTCTAAAATAACAAAAGATTACAAGGTTTTAAATATGAAAAGTGTTTTGACCTCCTCAGTTTGATTCAGTCATTTCCTGTTCCCAGGAACTGGGTGACTGAGGAGTGATTACAGAGATCGGAGAGTGCTTAACAGTTAGCAGAACAATAGATGAGTATCACTGCCTAAGCTCATTGTCCTTTCTAAGCCTATGTCTTTAAGCAGCAGTTTCCCTTCTTAAAAGATCCTCCTCTGTGATCTTCCAAATGAAATATGTCTAGAAGTCCGGCTCAGGAAGGAACTTCCACAGCCTCATTTCCTCATGACTGCCTGGACCAGCGCGAGCAGGGCTGCGGTGCTGATGTGCTGCGACATGAGGTGGGTTGCTCAGCCTTACTGCACCGCAACCTTTTTTCTACCTTACACGGGTAAGGGTGTTGTCAAATGACAAATATGCCCAGTCTCTGTACAGAAGGCCTCACACTGCCTCACACTACAGATCATTAATGCCAGAGCCAGCAGACAGAGCCCCAAGGGTGAACCAGCACTTGCTGCTAACGTAGGGCAGCCCCACAAAACCACCAAGCTGAGTCTCAGCCACTTTGCAGAGAGCACAGAAGCCCAAATAACATTGGTTAGGAACTGCCAGGCAGACTTATTGTCACACGTCAATTAATTACTCTTTTCTGCAGCATTATGCAGCTGACCTGTTTCGTGACCTAAGTCCTGCTATTTCTCCAGCTGTTCTGCCCTGTGCTTACAGCTGAGCATGCACAACTACGGATCTGACCTACGTACACGTGACTTCTTGCACAGGAAAAAAGGTCTGGCTGTTTTTTGAAACGCCTGCTGTTTTGCACTGTGCAAAGCCAAAGCCGGACAGTTTCTCCGCTTCCATGTGTCATCATTCCCTAAGCCATGAACCACCCACCCCAGTAACACCCAGCCGGAGCTGTTTGGATGCTCTGAGCTCGGCCCAAGATGCCTTTCCGTTCCTCCATGAGTCACCAGAAAAGTAACTCAAGAATAAGCTCAGGGTTTACTCAATAGGAAAGTTGTAGTCAGAGAACAAAAAAATTGGGGCTGTATCAAAAGCGAGAAGGCTGATTTTAGAAGCAATGATGTCATGGCATATTTTCCTTCTGTTTCCTCATGCGCTGTTTTAGGCTCTGCACACACGAGGCCTCTCTCATGATTTTATAAAAGCTGTTCAGACTGCATGGTGTAACTAATTCCTTCCTATTGCTTCAAATGAGATCACCCAACGAAATGGGCATGGTGGTACTCATGCAATTACACGGTTTTTCCTACCCATTCTCTGCTGTGACTCTCCCCTGTTTCCCTCTCCCCTTCTTTTTCTAGGAGGTTTCATTTTGAAGTCCACAGACCTTACTCTGAGAATCTTCACGTATTTCCTGTTTTACTCCCTAATCGCTACAGACACTTTTTTCAGGCCTCCCTCTAACCGAAATCAGTGTCAAACCTCCCTTTGCAGGCTCACGGGCACAGACAGAGCTCACATCATCAGAGAAAACAGCTGAACCAAAAGCAGGCACATCACATCCCCAGGACTGAGTTTGTATTACAAAACTCAGAGATCATCTAACAGGCTGCAATATTTTTTTGGCAAAGGCCAAAATTGCTAGCAAGCAGCTTAGTTTACAATCAGATTTGCTGCTACCTCCCGTAGTAATCTGTTCTGATTAGAAGAAACTTACTTAGAAAATGACACCTGGAACAGCATTCATTTTGTAGTACAGCAATCTGCACGGTAACTTATTTTGTATTTAAATTGAACTCTGCAAATACCTAATCAAGGTGTGTTTTTTGCTGGCACGCTACACCGCTAGAACAAGAAACAACCATTTTATACTAAGTATTAAGCAAACCTGGCAACCAGTTTCTCAAATACCTTACCAAGTGTTGCAAGAACTGCTTTCCTGTTGCTGTCAATATTCACGAGTTGATGCCAAACCCATTACCGAAAAGCCATGTTTACTCTGGATGAGTGACTTCTCTGCCAACTAAAATAAATTTAACCTAAATGAACCATTTCTGCACAATATAACTGATAAAACTCCCCAAACGCTGTCTTATGCATCAGACAACAAAGGAGTTCAACTGGCCTTTATTAAATGACAACATAAACAGTGAGTAGTAATGCTATGCGTTAGTGTGACATGGATGCGAGATAAAGTTTTAGTTCTAAACTCTAGCCTAATCGTTCTGTCCATTGGAATTTCTAAAATTAAGTTGTTTAATTAGTTGTGTGTAGCAGAAAGACAAGTAACAATTATGTGAGGCAAAAATTCTGTAAATTGCGTGGAAATTATACCCTATTCCAGCGAGAGCCTCTTTTCCTCCCCTCTACACTTAATTTAAACTTGCAGATCCTTTTTCAAGCACAGCTTCTTCACATACAAAGACACCATAGTGCACAGCAGCAAAGAATTTTGTGTATGTATATGCATGTGCATATTCTCCTCCCTCCCATAGCAGGGCAAGACAGGGATAAACACAACAAGCAGAAATGGTATAGGCAGCCCTCAACTACTTCTATGTATTTATATGTGAATAAATGGTATCACAAGAAGCACATATCATTCTAAGATCAACCTTTTCCCATCTGTGCGTTCTCCTATGGCTGTGGATGTGCGTGTGCAATTTTGTTTTCACAGTTAATTTCTTTTTTTTCAGATATATATTTGTACTGGGCAGACTTTGCTGTGAGGATAGCCTGAGGTGCACCCCAAGTCTCTACCTACCTTAAAGACCACCCTCCTAGTTACAAATAGTACTAAGCACACATGGACGCCCGTGGGAAATTCTTTTTCTCCGATAAACAGAAACTAACTTGCCTGTTTTCCAAGACAGCATTAACTGCTAGATTCCAAAACTGAGCAATTACGGTAGTCAGCCTCATTTCTTTGAAATAAATGGCATGCCACATTTTGTTTTTCACTTGAAAAATGCCATTGCCAGCAGCATACTGACCTTGCCAGCAGTGCTGTTGGCAGCATATCGTTCAGATTTACTTTACCTGGTAAAACATTCACTGTAATATGCTACAAGCCACACTTCAGAGGTTCTTGCACAGGATCTTGCACAGAATAGTGCCTCCAGAGCGCTTACCAGTGAAGTCAAATATTTCAGATCAATCTATCACTGCTGACCTGAATCTGCACTATATTTTCTGAATGCTGCTGCGTGTGGGGCTCTGCTGAGTGAGGTAAAAAACAGGACGCAGACCCATGTTTCATTCTGTCTCAAGACTCCAAGCAGTCGGGAGGAAAGCCCTCCTGCGGGGGAGAGCTGGGGCTCAGCGGCGTGGGAGCCTCCTGCCGGCCCTCGGGTCGGCCGCCAGCAGCGACCTGCTAGCCCAGAGCCAGGAGGAGGACTCCACACGCGGCGTTGTATCTGTCACAGAGCTGTCCTTGAACTGTCACATCCTTGCTGGTGCACAGCTGCCTGGCTGAGGTAAGTGATCTAAACCAAACAGTGAAGCAGTTCCCACTCCCACAGAACCTGCTGGGGAGGGAAAGTATGTTATAATCCGAATGCTTTCTGTCAGTGTTCTCATGCCACACCATCCTTGACTCCAAGACCAGGAAAGTGGTGTTTCAGCACGGACAGGGAAGGATTCACTGACACCTGCTGGGTATTTTTAATACAAATCTTTATTTGTGAAATACAGAAGTTCAGAAAAACGCTGAAAAGGTGAAGCGCATCTATCTGCCCTCGACCATCCACATTTTTCTGCTGCTTTGTTTTTGTTCCAACTGAGTATTTGTTTATATCCAGGCCAGACTAGATTGGGTTTGTCTTCATTCCAGTATAAGAATGAAAGTGCAACTTTATTCGGAAAGCAGCATAAATTACAGAGCTGTTGTGTCAGTAGAAAGAAAAAAAAAAAAAAAAAAAGCATTTTTAGTGACGTGTTCAGTCAGTTGCCTGTACTAAGATGAGATGAACTAAAGAAATTCAGGATACGCTTTGCCTCTAGCTACAGGCAGGTTGGTGGAAAACCTGCATATGACTCCAACAACAAAGGCTGGTCCCAAGTCAGTTAAATTGATGGCAACAGCACAGTTTGACAACAAACAATGTGCATTTTAGTATGCATGGAATATAAAAAAAACAACAAACCACAGAATACTCAATACACCACACACATGCGCAGACATCAATGCATAGTCAGGTTTCTAGCAAGCATATGTCTGTGGAGGGAACAAAAAGAAAGAAACAAATATTAAGGGGAAGAATGCTAATATTATATCCAACTACAGGAGCTAAAATTAACCTGACCGCATTTAGACAACAATAGCATGGCTCTTTTGTACTGCAGTTACAGCATGGACGACAGGAGTGAGAAGAGACGAATAGCTTTGAAAGAGCCCCAACATTCAGCTATGTCAATTTAAAACCTGAAACATTATTAACCATAATAAGTGTGTGATATAAACCGTATCTGGTTCATACCTTAACCCATTGCAATTCCAAGACTACCACTACGATACTGATTTTAACAACATGCTCAAACTGTTTAACAAGACTCTAAAGAAATTTGGAGGAAATTCTCCTTCCTCACTCAAAAAAAAACCCACCTTCAAAAAACTCTTTGGATCTGTCTCCAGGTTTTGTTAGCTATGTGCAATTTAATTCCTTATCTTATCCTGCTTTTATTAAGCAAAGCCAGGGTGCTGCAGTTTTCATTAAATAGGGTGTATTCTCAGCAGTCTATCAGCTGCTGTGAGCAAAATACAAGGGTAAATCAATATAGTTAGAACAAGCAGCCTACCAGAAAACTGCACCACACTACACAAGAATGGTTTAGGCCATGGCAAAGACCACCACCACCGGGAGATTTGTATTTCAGTTATATGACCTATATAGTGCTGACAACCACATGTGCCAGAGGGGAGAAAAAGCCTTCAGCTCCTGTGCAGACTAACTTCACTGTGACAGCTGAGGGACCAGCTGAAAGGACGTGGTCAAATACTACACAAAAATGCTGGACACAACAGGGCTATAAAAAAAGTTGTACACTGAATTGTTGCTTAAGAGTACCTAAAAAATAGCTGCTGAGTAAGACTCCACAGTAGCATCAGCAGTGTTTTATGTTCTAGAAATGTCTTACCTCCTCGTGACCGCAGCACAACCCACATAGTCCTCCAAGAATGCCATTGATTATCTGTATGAAGCACAGAATGAACTCTATTCCTCCCAAGGCAAGGAGGATGGAAAAGAGGGTGACGTTCCACTGCACGATGTTGTGAGGTTCTTGACATTCAGACCACCTGCTATACTCAAACAAGTACCTGTACACAGCAATTAAAAGCATGTTAACGTTGTGACAGAGTGGGATGCTTATGATACACTAGAACCAGATCAGGTATAGTCTGTAACTGCATCGAGGATAATCACTCTCAGTGGGAAAAGAAAAAGCAATGGTTTACTCCATGCAGAGTTTGCTCTGTTTAAGGAGGTGTTGAGCTATCAAGCACAAGCTTTTGTTAAGTCTTAATTTCTTTTAAAAAGGAATAAAATCTAACCTATAAGGCAGAACCTTCTATTACTGATTAAAGCGAGACAAGCTCAAGAAAGCTGAGAGAGCGAAGCTCTTTCTGAAAACAGCCACAGAGCTTTTCAGGACTGGGCCCTTGTTCTAAAGACAGACATTACTGGTCCAAAGCAAATGGGTCCCTTCCTCTCTTGCGCTGCTGTCTTTGGCCCCTCACATGCCTGCTCTGGAAGAGCCAAACACGGAACAAATGTAGAGGGGTACGGTGATGTTCCAGCTGCTGCTCCTCACCCACATCTTCAGAACATCAGCACTGACGAGCCTTCAGCAGGGACTGAACTCAGTTCTTCTGTATTCATAGGTGGGGTGGGGAGGAGTAGTGCCCGCCATCTTGTGGGGGATGCAACAAAAATGTAAAATTCAAATTCTGCTGCAAAGGATCTTTGTGTGGCCTCTTAGTACTCACACTGTCTCTGGTCTGGCATCAGCCATAAATGGTTACTAGAAACAGCCTCGAGGTTGCCAACCATACAGACACTGTAATAGCATGTCATGATCCAAACCAAATCCTCTTCCAACCTACAGGACTTGCGGGGATTCATGGGGAATAGCAGACAACTCAGCTACATAGGCTTGGTTTGCTGGAGAACCCTAATTAGGGATAATTAAGAGATTCTGTCCCTCCCCGCCCTGCATTGTACAAAGATTGTTATAAACCTTTTCTAGTTTCATTTACAAAGGTTCTATGCCATTGTCACTAATGAAGGTATTATGCCAATTTACAGTGACGCAAAGCAATTTCAGAAGCCAGCCTCACAAAACAGAGTCTTACACAAATACGACAAATTTTGTAACAATTTCTATTCATAGTTTGTAAACCCCTCAAAGTCCTAAAACTTTATACTTTGTGTAGAGGTGTTCATGGACATGAACAGTATGTGGTATATAGATATTATTACCTATACATATATATGTTCAGATCCCTTTTTGTAGGACAGAGGATTTAGATTCCTTTGATTTTAAACTATAGCAGTTAGGGTAATTGATGCCATCTGTTTATTTCTGAGTGAGAAGCATGAACTTATGAATGGATCTCGGTGTATGGTTACTGATATTGCTGAAAGGTACCGGAATAAAGACCAGCTGTACGTGGGGGAAATTGTAACATCCTCACGCACAGACAACTTACCCTCCAGAAGAACCAGTGAAAGGATAGACCCAGTTTCTTCCTAGGTGAGTAAAACAATATGGTCCGTGCGACAAGCCAAGTGCTGAAATGATTATGCAGTATGCCGAACCAAGGATCCCGATGAAGGCTGCCAGAACTGAGGACAGCATCTGCACAGGAAACACAACGTGAGCTTTCAGCCCAGCCATCGCCTGTCTGTGGGACGTCTGGGGCTGGAGCGCGAGGGCTCACTTACCGCACAGCTTTTCCCGCAGTTCTCACGGCCAAAGCACCCACAGCAGTTGTCATTGTGGAGCCCAATGAGCACGGCAGCTGGAATGAGCACCTAGGCAGAGCAAACAAACCGCACTGTTCTGCCCTGTTGCATGGACGGGGCAGATAAAACACGGTCCCCACATTGCATTCATTTATATTGCATTTATATTCTGGGCAGGGGAGTGGGGGGCAGCCTGTATAGATTGTTCAGTTTTACTCCTATATAACGTAGTAGGCATCTCGCTGCTGATACCAGTAGCACCAACACCAGGATCGGCATATTTCTATTTCCACTTTGTGTGTACGCAGCACTTCAGCACATAAAGAGCCTGTCAATAAACAGCCCGCTGTGGTATCGCTGCAATTTAAAGTACTTCAACTTTAAGAGGTTTTGCTCACATTAAAGGCTGTATCCTGCAAATAAAATGCTTTGCAAAAAATGTATTCACTTTCTGCCAAATGAAGACTACAAGATAAATCTTTCATAATTACTTTGTTAAGAAAACAATTACTACCAACGTATTAGTTACTGAAGAGTAGTCATCACTGCCTGCGTGAAACCAGTCTGACTAGAGTAGAAAGACTAGGAATATTTTTCCCAATTCAAGCAAACATCTCATTAGAGATATCTAAGCTTTTTCTAGGTTTTCACAACCAGTTACCTGTGGCAGAAATGCAAAGTAACAAAGCAGAGGCTATCTGTAAGAAACATAAATCATCCATACTCCAAAGCTTTTAGCATAAAATCAAGGAGCAGAGCTGATGAAACAGAGTATCCTCCCCACCAGCACTAACAGGACTTAGTAATAGTTTATACTTATAAAGACTCTACAGCCAGGAGTACCTTGGAAAACCATAAAGAAAGGGCAAAGTTCCTGCAAACTGCACAGACTTACTTAACAAGACACTACAATAAAAATGACCCAGTTGAACAGTCACGGACTTGTCAGCCCTTACTCAAACCTATTGCTGAGTCCCACTGCTGCAGGTCGAGAAGAGGCTGTACAAGTGTGTTCCAGGAGCAGTTCCACCAGTTTTATTTGTATTATCCTGTGTGTAAAGCCCAGTCTTTGCAAATCCCAGCCGAGGTTCCAGTGGGGCTGGAACACAGCTGTGAGCACCTCTCACAAGATGGAGCGCCTTACCATGCAATAGTTTTCAATCTGTGATTTGCAGATGCCTTGAGATCCGTACCCTATTTCTAAGAGAACTTTTAAAAGCAAATGAAAAAGGAAACCTGGAGTCAGAGAACTTAAATATGCTACAATGTGGCCCACAAAATTGAAAAGGTAGAAAATAATAGCTTTAGATTAACTGTCCTACACTGAACATGCCCAATACTTCGTCCTCTGCTGTTACTCAAATGCAAAGCTTTAATAACTGCCACTCGATTCCTCTGAATAAAGAGCTAAGGCAGAGAAATAACTGTCAACATCTCAGACAATAAGAATTAAGGAATTGTAACTAAGTGCTAGTTATCCAGGGATATTTAAAGGGAGAATAGTTCAATAATATAACAAAAAATGTAAGGTTTAATCCTTTACACAGACCGTGATCCGCTGAGAGGCTTGGTTGCAGTTTTGCATTTGGATTCTGCGACCTAGACCCTATGATTTTCTCAGCTCTAAAGTGATATAATGTTGTAGATAAGATAACATAACCAATAGTAAGTAATAATACCTATGGGGTAATATAGCCGATTTCTTTTGAAAAAACTCCAGAGGTGCCTGCTGACAAGATATTTGATCCATAAATTAATGTAAGTGCTAAAAAAACCAGTAATACCAAGTAGATTCACAATACACTTGAAAGAAATCACTAGATCAATACTTACCAAAAAGCCTCCACCTACAATGCCATGAAGGCATTCCACGTATTTGCTGAGATGATGCTGCGAAGCAAATCTTGTTTCACCATTGGGAAAATAAAGTAAAATGTTGGCCACGATGCAGAGCAAGGCGAGGATGAGCAGCTTATAACCAATACATCTAGCACGCCTTCCAAAACACATGTCCTCAGCTTTACAAATCCTTCTTTCACTAGTCAGATCCAACCTCTCTCGTACCTCTCCACACCTAAAAGAAGATCTGCCTCTATTCTCACCTCCTTAAATACTTAGCGTTACCTAGCTACCTGGATGACGTTTACACCTCTTCATAACCACCATTCCCAACTGCAAAGTGAGGGAACAGGGACGGCAGAATGCCACCACCCTTTTTAAATGCAATAATTGTTGTTGAATCCAGTGCAATCAAGGAAATATTCAATGCTAGGTAATTTCACTCTAATATGATGCTTGGAATGATGACCAGGGAACATGATTAGACATGAATAACAGGCTTAAACCACAACACAAGTTCTGTTAGGAACTGAAGGAAAAAGGTTTTGTTTTCTTTGTTGGGAGCAGGTTTGACTTTTAGGTTTATAGACTGATTCACAACGACCTGAAGCCGAGGAAAGACTCAGCTGCCTTCAACAGTACTGAGTCAGAGTTTGAGGTATAAATAGAATAAGGTCTACAGCAATGAGGAGTATGTAGAGCAACCTCTTGCTTTGCTATTCTGTTGGTGGAATAAGAGGAATCCTCATCAGGAGGTTGGAAAACAAATAAAATGGACAGGTTCTAAGGAGTGTTCTGGTTCTTGCCAAATTCAGACAAGCTGAATTTAGGTTAACAGCCATTTGTTAAAGCTAAACCAAGCAAACACTGGTGAAAAATACTGCTTCAAAAAGAGGATTATAAAATACAGTCCTCACACTGAAATTTCATGTATAGAAACATGAAAAAGAGAAACTGCAGACAGAAATGTATTTGTGTTACATGTACCAGTAACATTAATTTGCATAGTAAATGGCGTTACAAAGTGACCTGGGAAAATTAAGATCTACCCTTTTCTCTTTTCCCTCATGCAAATTTTGCTAAAATAGCCAAAAATCTTCCTTCTTCACATACATAGAGCTCAACACAGAGGCATGAGCTGCCACGCCCACTACTATCACATGATAAAGACAACTAAGAAATGCACAGGCCCAGACTTGTTTTGGGAGGTGCTGCTGCTGCCATCATCATAACACTATGTAATTCTCATTGCAAAAACTGTAGCTAGACAAACAGAGTTTGAGAATGTACAGGATAGAACACCGTAGTGAGACTTTTTCAGTTATTTAGGGGGAAAAATACTTATTCAGGGTTTTTTTTTTTGGTTTGGGGGTGGTGAGTGTATTTTTCTTTTAACAGCTAAATAACACTGTAAACAGAAGTCCAAATCAAATCCATGGTATACTTGCAAGTGATGTGAGCAACACTTAAGCAGAGAGAGAGCAAGAGTGAGCAAAAAGTAAAGGGTGGGGGCGGGGGGGAAGGAGAGCAGTCCTGTGCAGATGTGGCTTTGTGATGTAACTTCTCCGGTTATTGTGGCTGTTGACCTTGGAGACTTCCTTCATTATGAGAAATATCCTCCAATTGTAGAAACACAGGCTAACCATTATTGTGCACTTCACCTCTGATGACTAAACCAAGCATAAACATCATCCTGCAAGTTTCCTCTTCAGAAAAGAATGGCTGCTCAACTGAAAATTCCCTTTATTGTGTTGTGCCAAAAAAACCAAACTACTCCCTGCTTCAAAACCACCACCCAACACCCTCCCCCCCCCAACCACCACACCATACGTATGGCCACTGGGAAGCAGATTTAAAATCTGTTCTATTTATAGCCTGTATAATTGTTTTCTAAAAGCTTGATTTCAAATAAAATTTCACATAATCAAAGAGTGCATTTAAAATCAATTCTGTACATTGTCAAACATGCAGGGCATTGCATGGGCATTGCAGTCTGCAGCTACTACCAAAAATGCACCCCAAACACCACAATAGTAGTTCAGATCACTCTCCTATATGATCGTATATGCTACAAAAATCTTGAGCTTGTTTACTTCTCATGTCTGTTTGCTTCATAAATCCTAATTTGACTGCTTGGCAAAGCGAGCAGTGGTGGACTTTTGGAATGCACTGCGGGCATGTGGAGTCTGAAATGATGGAAGCAGCCAAACATGAGCTCCTCATCAACCTGAGGCTGATGAGGAGCTCCCCAAGCTGCAACGTGGGACCCCAAGCTGCAATGTGGGACATGCTCCAGCACCATGAGACGAGTATAAACAAAACAGAATCAGGTTTTGAGTCTTTTATACAAGAACTGCAGTGTTTGCACTTAAAGAGGTAAGATAATTTCTTACTCACAGGTGCTTCCCCACAGCCTGTGGGAAACCCCACTATTTCTCTCTCGCAGGACTATTCCTGTAGCTCTGATGCCTGTCCTGGACAAAGAACACATGTTATAAGACAATCAATCACCCAGTGTTATTAACGACAATAAAATCTAATTCTAGGTTAAAGCCTAACCTTAGACCGTAGGTCTAGTCCTCAGCTCTCGCTGAGAAGCGCCTACTGCAGCGTGGTACAGGAAGGACAAGACAACCAGAGGGGCAGTGAAGCAGTTTTGGTAGCGCACTCCAAGGTCCGGCAGGTAGCACCATTGTGAAAGACTTCCATACCCTCTCCTGGAAGGAAGGGGCTGGTTTATAAACAGTTACAGCAACTGGCTTCTATCCCCAAATCATCAATTCTGCAGGATAAAGTTTGTCAGCAGAACAGTGCTATGTGGAACAGGACAGAGCAGAGGCTAAAATTAGGTGCCTTGTCCGATTACTGAGGTATCTAATACCAAGCCTAAATTTACATGGGGTCCAAGGGTCCAGCAGCCCCTCTACAAAACAGAAAACCTCACTTCAATAGTCATTGTTGCTTTGGCTCTTCTATTGCGGCAGAAGGACAGAAGCCTGCTTCTTTCACATAATAAGGACGTTAGAAAGAGACTAGCATTTCCTGATGCCAAAAAGCGGGAGATCTCAAACAGCAGAAGAGCTCTCTACATTCAAGCTCTGAAGAGCTGAGCGTTCTCCAGCTTTCTGTACCTGCTCCTTGACCAGCACACCAGGAGTAACAGGAATTACTTTTTTCGGCTCAGCGGTGTATTGGAAACACTTGCTATATTTTAGGACAAGTCCTAAGTTTACCTATTGCAAAGAGGAACAGTTTATCAATGACTGTCAAAGTTACCACAACTTGCAAAATTGCCAAATAGTTGCAGAGGGTGCCCCCCCGCTCCCCCCTCCCCCCCCCAAAAAACCCCAAACCGCAAACCCACAGAATTTTATTGAGAAAAAGAAAACCACGATGTATCACATTTCTCCTACAAAAGCAAATTACTTCAACTACAACCACATCTAGCACCTCCGCCCTAACCCATATTCCCAAAGTGATTCATCATCATCAACAGAAGAAATTGAGTTGCAACAGCAAAGAAAAGTGCCGTACAAAAAAGGAGCTCTTTGGACTCCACTAATATATTTTAATGCCCACAATACGCAGTTACCCTGACTGGACACGGGGCACGCTGCCATACTTGAACTTGTCGCACGTGGATACTGTACGGCTCCTGTACACAAGGTGCCACAGAACCCTCTTTCCTTAGAGCTCTGGCACATGGTCAGGACAGTCTCATTGCTATTCCTTTCATGGAAGTGAGATTTTTATAGCTCAGCTATCCCAAATGTCCAGTGTTAATCTTGCTAATCCTGCCTAAACTGGATGTTGCTCTTTTTTTACTACTTTAGCACCTAAAGAGGTTGTCATTTCTTATAACCAGATAAAGGATAGAACATTTGCAATAAACATTTCTGCCATCAGTGTTTTCTGAGCAAATATAAGAAATCTCCTGATTTAAATTAAAGATGCCAGAAAGGTGGAAAGGAAGATATCACTCTACTGAAAAGCATAACACCTTTCTTCCCAGTAGTTTCTTCTAACACTGAAAATGGTCAGTCCTACTGCTTTATGCTGCCTTACAGCCACCCTAGACATGGTTTGCTAAAAGACACAGCTGAAACAAACACATGATAAATGCCTTCCAATTACATTGAAAACAATCTAAAGAAAAAAACAAAAAGCCTTGAAGCAAATAATTTTTTACATTATGAAAATTGGTCAGATGTGAATCAAGAGGGCTTTACTAATGTCATTGCCGCTTGGACACCCTACACTACAACTTCAACTGGAGAGTTTCTCACTCTGATGTTTCTTGCAAAACTCCTGGTCCCAACCACCATCACCAAAAGGTGACTGGGAGGGAAGTGCCTGTTGTGGAGTCACCGGCAGGGTGTGGTAGCTGCATGACATCTGCAGCTGAGACACAGCCTGGGAAATAATGGCACGGGTGGCAAAGAGACATTTGGAAAAACTGGGCAACACAATGCGCATGTATCGACAACTCACACTCATATTCCCTTATAAGCTATTCTCACTTGTTCCTCTTTTACTGTTCAGCAGGTTACTGCTCACAGAGGCAACTAGTAGCTCAGACAACTGCTGGGAACGTGTGATGAACGTGCAGTCCCCTGTTAGCTAAACGAAGGGAAGCCCTCGGCCAGCTGTTCAGACAGAGCTCCCAGTGACCTCAGGAGCACCCATGGCTTCCCTTCCATCCAATGGACAAGCACCTGTCCGTGCTACCGTCCACTTGTCAATGTCCAAGTGACACATTGCTCATGTTTTCCAGCCATCATTCACAAAAACACTATGCTGTAGCTACACTAGTCCTCAGGCACAACACCTCACAAGCACGCGTCAACCAGCAAACTCCTCCCGGACAGTCGTAAGAGGACACTGCTCCCTTGAAGTCCTTGGTGTCTATGGTCTCCTGGCCACAGCCAGGAGAAAGTTTCCAGATTACTTTTATTAATTACATGACAGCTCCTCAGATGATGTAATGAACTCCTTCTGAGGAGCAGCAACCACCTGTCACCATGAGACAGATCACTGAACATAAAAGCAATGGCTCCTCACACAGCTACAATGCAGGCATATATGTTCTCTTGCTATCTCTGCCTTCACTTTGAGAGGGAAAACTGATCTGAACCATAGAAGAAGGCAGCTTGAAGTGGGTGCTCACACTTTTATGCAACAACACACATTGGCACAAATAGAGAATATTTAATTTATTAATAACAATGATGACCTAAGGAGGAGTCAGCAATAACGCAACAAAAGTAGTTTTGACATTTAACCAACCAGCTTGGAGATTCAAAAGCTTACAATCAGGGCAGAGCTACCACTAAATGAGTGCACAGGAATTCCTCTCTCTAAAGAGGAGCCCATAAACCTTACCTAAGAACAGCTATTATTGACCCTAGACTTGCAACGCTGCTGTAACGTCATTCCACAATCAAATAAACCACTTCAAAAAAATGTTTTCTGGTGACATGTAAAAACCATGATGTAGCCTGCATTCATTAATTCTTGCAACAGTGTTATTATGATAAAAGTAGGACATAAGACAAATGCTATTTCTGCCACAGCCTATGGGTGAAACCTTGGCCATGGAAAACGACCAACAAAAGCTTGTTTCCATTGGACTGTAGTACTTACACACAAGTTTGCATTCTGTATTTCTAGCCTATCCCTAAAATTGTGACATTCTTGCAAAAGTTAAACAAGCATGAAGTGTTATCATCACTGTACTATAAGCATGCTCTGTTCTATACTCTCTGTGTATGATGGCTGTATGAATCAGAAATTCGGGATTAGCTTAGCTCTGCGTAGCACAGCAGGATGAACAACCTGTCGTCAGGTTTAAGTGTGACACTTTCGTGACTCCCTTCCCCTGTAGCAATATGCATAAACCAGATGTCCAGTAAAAGACATCCAATTCTGACACTTCAGAGAACATGGAATAACAAAATATCACAATTATGTCTTTGGCTCCTGTCATGCAGAAGTCAATCACTAAGCATCTTCCTGTTTCTCATATAGTGATCCTGTGAGTACTTTTCTACTTACCTCTAATCTAGCAAAAAAGGATTACCTCTGTCATACCATATATTTTAGATCTATAGGCTCAAAAAAAAAGGAAAGAAAAAAAGAAAAGCAACACATTTTGTTGCCCGTTTTGTTTCATTAGCATATGTTTCACACACGGTTCATGAAGTCTTGCCTCTGGAATTAGCCATTAATAAGTTCATACCAGTTAAAAACTTCCAAAATGATTATTGCTGAATGATTCCACAACTACTGCTTGGCTAGGAACAGTCTATGTATTGATTCCATAGCGGTAACATGTGAAACTTAGTGTTTAAAATTAACATCTTTCACATTGTCATGACCGATACTGCAGCATCTGTATTTGCTTGCAAATCCTTCAGCATCAGTAGTAATTGGGTCACATCATAATCAGAAAAGCAAATCAGACATGACCATGACCACAAGACTCTTGAAGGACGATTTCCTAAACTGCACTCTCACCCTTCCATCAACCTTTGCTATCATAATTTAAATTGGAACTCTGAACTTCATTTATGGATACGCACTCGGTGCACTGAACTTTTGCTGCCAGCTGGTCCCTAAACCAGCTGTCAGCTATCTAGCCAACTGGTTCATGGCCATTGGCCTCCACTGGGCACATCAAGACCTCAAAAATGCTATACAGATGTAGCACGCATTTTTTAGAGCAGAATGTTAATTAAAAAAAGAACAATTAAAACTACAGTTAAAGAATAAATCAGACTACAGAAGATCCCTTTTAATCTGAGCAACACTTAATGGAAAAAAGCAGAAGAAAATAACATTTAATTAAAAAAAGAACAATTAAAACTACAGTTAAAGAATAAATCAGACTACAGAAGATCCCTTTTAATCTGAGCAACACTTAATGGAAAAAAGCAGAAGAAAATAACATTTAACACTTAATATATTTTAATTGATTCTTAGTCTTTTTTTTTAAGGAAACATACTGGAACAATACAACTGAGACTGCATTCTGTGTAGCTATACAAAATAACCTGTCTGCGATGTGGTGCCTGTACTGCACAGAATGCTTTGCTGTGGCTGCTTCTCTCTCAAGGTCCTTCTAACTCAGATACGTGGTGCCATTCTAATGAACTGCAGTTTGGTTTGGAGGGTGGGGAAGGACTAAGTTCCTGAATTAGGAGTTTTATATGCCTTTGAACTATAATTACAGCTAAAAGTATTCATGTCACTGGTGCACCTAGACGTGGAAGCTAATGCTGCAGAAGTACACATGCTCATTCCAGAGTAGCTCATTCCCTGCACAGCCATCTCCTCAAGGGTCAGATCCTGCCCACAGGACTCTCTGCAAGCACTTGGAAGACAGAGAGCCCCAAGATTTTCACCAGCTCCGTCTAGCGATAATCAAGCTCTGACCAGGCAGGCTCTGTTGTGCCCGCTCGAGGGCCATGGGCTCCAGTGACCTCTGGGTCTCAAGTTTTCTACAACAGCTCATGAAACACTGTCCCCGAGTGACAGACACCACCTGCCTCCTGCAGAAGATGGCAATGCTCAATAACAGCTACTGATGGCACAGGAGTCAGGCACAACGCATGCTGCAGTAATAGGAACTAAACTGAGGCATCTTCCCCATGGAGCCACATCCCAACGGCCTCAGTAGGCATGGGTTTGGTTCAGGTGCTGGTTCCAACAGAGAGCTCCCCCAGGAACACCACTGCTGTATGGCAAGTTAAAAAAAAAAAAAAAGGAAGTAAACTGACTTTCTTCTTTTACAGATCTTCACAGCAGACAAGTAGTCCCACTCTTTGCTCTCCACAAGCAAAGACAAAGGAAACAAACAAAAATACTGGAAGTTTCCTCTAAAGGTGAGGACAAAAAACCCGCAACACTAAACACAAAAACAGTCACAGCCCTTCCCTTGTATCTGAGCTGAGTCAGGTGACACCTTCCTCCAACAAGGCAGGCGCTGTCTTTGAGGCAAGTGCAGCCATGTCACCCATATTGGAGAAGAGAAGGCTCTGGGGAGACCTTAGAGCCCCTTCCAGTCCCTAAGGGGACTCCAGGAAAGCTGGGGAGGGACCCTTCATCAGGGGGTGTAGCGATAGGACAAGGGGTGACAGTTTTAAATTTGAAGAGGGCAGATTTAGATGAGATATGAGGAAGAAATACTTTCCTGTGCGGGTGGTGATCCCCTGGGGCAGGTTGCCCCGAGAAGCTGTGGCTGTCCCCTCCCTGGAGGTGTTCAAGGCCAGGTTGGACGGGGCTTGGAGCAACCTGGGCTGGGGGGAGGGGGCCCTGCCCAGGGCAGGGGGATTGGAACTAGGTGATCTTTAAGGTCCCTTCCAACCTAAACCATTCTGTGATTCTACAATTCAATAGCACTTGCCTGTCAGGCAAAACACCCTGAGGATGTTTCGCGCTACTTTCCATCAACTCCCAAGTTTTTGATCAATTACATTCTGCCCTAAGTTGAAGTCATAGGGCTTACTAATCAAACGCTACTCAGGTGCATACAAGAGGCTGAAGGAAAATGAAAATGTGTCCTGTGGACACAGTTACAATTATAAAACCACTACACAGATCTTCATATGCAGACTTTGAAAGCAAGTTGCTGATTAATCCATCCTATGATTAATGTGCAATCAATATAAACAGATTATCACAAGAGAAATGAGTTTCCATACCACCTCACAGCAAATTTATTTTAATTCAGATTATGTACTAAGCAAGCAAAATAGTCCTTTACCGACATGCCCGAGAACAGCAGACAAGCACAGCAGTGCAGCACCACCACTTCGCTGCTACGCGCCAATGATGCTGAGGGCTACTGGTTACACCGTTCATGGTCACTTCTGCTGCCATGTCTGCGCTACGGTTGGAGACTCCTGGCCTAACTGTTTACTTTTCAAGCATTAAACTAAGATTATACCTCTCTTGGAAAAGTTCAAGCAAAGCCAGGCTGCAGCTAAGGCTTGTTGAGGATTCATCCCAAACTCCAACATATTTAGTAGCTCCTTTAAAAAGAATAAATAAAGTTCTCCAATGAGGTAGAGTGTATACAATGCAACAGATATCACAAAACATTTTCTGACACCTCATAGGAAGACAGCTGTTTTGCACGTAAGCTGCCTTTGTGGAAGTTATTTTAAATTCAACTTCAGAGGCCTGATTATTTATCCTTGCAGAAGTTTAATGTGGACATCTTGATGCTAGCAAAGTCAAGCACTCGTCAATAACTGGAAACAGAGGCTGAAAAAGCAGACGTTTGCCTGCGTGTCCTATATTGTCCTGTTCTTGAGCCTTTGTGTTCTAATGAAAACATCTCTAGACTCTACAGGAAAGGCATGTGCTTGTATATGACACAACAAGAGCTGCAGAAGAAAAAGGGTGTTCCTGCAGCCCTTAAGAGCATCACAAAGGGAAGGAAACGGGAAGAGGATTACTGTAGTGAATTAAACAGGTGTACAAAAAGCAGACTAAGCTTAACCCAACTCTTCACCATATCTGCTTTGGCTGCTTTTTTTTTTAAAACAAACAAACAAAAAAACTGTGCTAGCTCTCTCAGCAGGGACTACCAATACTAAACTAAAGATGTGCAACATCTAAGGAAAGCAGAAAAACACTGACAGAAGTGGTTATAGATTCCATCTGGCAGTCTGGGGAAGGAATACAGTTCTTCAGAGAGCTCTGGCTTGTCATCCTCTCATACCTCGCTCTTACACTTTCTATTTATCACTAGCAAATTCCACAGCATTAACCAAAGAAAATAAAAACATGCACACATCACTAGAAAGGACTTTCCCCCTCACATTTCCCTTTGGGAGAGCACAGATCTTAGAGCTCTGGACGTGAAATTTTCTTTCAAAAGTATTTTTCAACTTTTTTGTAGTATTTGCCAATTAGGAGATTGAGAGGCTCTTCTTTTTAACACCAGAAAATAGTATACCCTCAAACCCAGGTCAATGGGCTAAGTGATAATACACAAAGACCACGGTAGGAGGGCTTGGCCCGACTGTGGGTTTCTACATCCCACCTGAAGACCTAAAACAGCCTCCAGAGCAAAAAGCACTGAAGCCCTCTGTCTGCCAGTGCGCCACCCAAAAGCAGACGTTACCTGCACCATCCGTGTGGCTGCAACGCTTCTCCCATTGCTCTGAAGGGACACAGGAGCCCCTCACTGTCTGCGGCAGCGCTGACAGTGCGGTGTGGACATTTCCCCGGTGCAAGGCATTTCCAGTGGCTCCAAGAGGAAGAGGTTCCCTCCGCTACTCTCAAAAAGCATAAACTTAACATACCTTATATAACAAACCGGTGAGATTGGTTATATTTGGCAGTGTTGTTGAAAGAGCAGCCAGCTGGCAGTAACGGTGCGTGGCAGGCAGCGAGGCTGATCTGACCGGCCACCCTGCGGCGGTAACCTCTGAGGGGCACAGAGAGACCATGACTGGACCGAGAAGCGGGAAGGGTTGGCGGCCACCTGCGAAACATCCGCTGGAGGATGCTCAGCATACACACCAGTAGATACTGATGGTTAAAAAGACTATCGAGGCAGGCATGCTCACAACTAACTGCGGCCACTTGTATATCTGAAGGAGCCCATTTTCAGCTGCACTTGTCCACTAAAATCAGGAGGAAAAAGAAATCCCAGCAAGTAAAGTCACACTCGCAGTATTTATAGAGCTAGATGCTTTCTACAAAGCCACATGCAAAGCAGACACCTGTATAAAACACAGATGTGGCCACCATAAAGTAACTGATGTTAAAACATCCAAACTTCGCATCATGTGCCATCACTTTTGGCCTTGTAACAGTAATATACGTGTTCAACTGAAGATAGAAGGGGAAAACAGCGAAAAGCAAATGGCTCCACCGAGGGATTTTTGTAAGATATATATATATGGCCATTTCTACACCTGCGAACTATCTGGGAGTGGAGCGGCCAGCCTGCCTGCTCCGCACCGTGAGCACCAGGAAACCACCAGCCCCTCCGTGTATCTGTTCTATGCCTGCTGCGTGCGGCCAGTGGCAGCGTCACTGCAGCGCGTATCCAGGCGTTTATTTCTCCCTGCTGCTGCTGGCACTCAGACATACAGAGAGAAAAATCCCTTGTCAGCGAGTGCAACAACCGCTGCATGTGCAGAACACAGCAGACCCATGCCACGGGAACACTGCGCGCTCTAGAGCCGAGGTACCTCAGCTTCACCGCAGTACTCAGGATTCCTCTTAAACTTTTTTTTTTTATCTGACGAGGAAACTACAATTCTAGCAACCCAATAAGCACAGAGGAGTTCTTCACAGGTGTTACTTTCAGTCTGCAATCTGGACAGCTAATGCCTGCCTTTTTTACCTGCCATAGGACACTGAGGTAGACACATCCACAGAACCTGGCTTGCAAACTGCTGAATGGACTGCCTCAAATTCCCGTCACCAGGTAATACGCTGTGACTTTCAGATGTGTAGTGCCTGTAATTTCTTTGGCTAAGTCACAAGTTAAATTTTTCATAGAGAATCTAAAGCTGACACTTTCTGTTCCTTCTCAAAGTTACACAATATAAATGTTACTTCATTACAGCATTATGTCGATTGTATCCTGCAACTGGATAGCAGGTATACAGGCAAACCTCCTTGTGGGTTCTCTCCCCTACATAACATCAGCTACATTATATTTGTTGAGTGGTGAAAGCAATTTCAGCTATTTAAAAAAATCCCAAATATTTAGTACTATTTATATTATTTAACTCTATTTCTAGAGTTAAAAAAATTGCAGACCTGCCTCAAACAGCGTTACGCCACCCAAATACAGATGTGTGTATTTGTGATTAGCAAATATCAACATTTATATATTACATAAGCATTTTCATTTAAATTGTGTGCAAATTCTTTGGGAAACAAGAACAAATGTATGGCCTACAAGATATGACAGCTTTTACAGGTATCAACAGGAATTAGCTAGCTAATGGATAGCTAATGGACAAAGATAGAGAAATACATATTGCCATTTTCCTTTTGGCAGAAAGTAATTTTCTTTACAAAGACACAATTTCTTCACAGAATAAGACTAATTAATTCGGTTCAAATTACACTGATGCAAAAAAAAAAAAAAAGCCTGAACAGTACATCACTAAGTAACATGCACAATAAGATGCTATTAAAGTTTATCACTAGTAACTCAGTCTCAATATTTTGGGATTCTGAATGAATGTATTTTGCCAAGGGACAATTTGGATTTCCCCCCCACCCCAAGTATAAAGTTTAAGAACTTGCTGTCTATGCCAAACCTATATTGTTATTGATCTTTAACAATGATTGAATTTCTGCTGCATTTAATATTTAAATGCACTAATTTACGCTGCATTTCATATTTAAAAATAAACCCTACTGCCAATTATATTTGGTGAAAAGAGAACCATACAACCTGCTATGCTTAAAGTTTTCCAGCCATCCCTTTAGCCATGTAAAAGGGGAGCAAAAAAGGACAGAAAGGGGAGGAAATATATAGAGCAACAAAATCCTTTCAAAGAGATGAGCACAGAAACTGAGTGAGGACAAGAATTTCCCCATTGTGAAAAAGGAGTAACAGAGCAAATCCTGTTCCCATGTGGGTGCCTAACTGGTGCAAAGGCTATAAAACAGTATCCAAGAAACATGAGACATTTCTGCTTTTTTCTCAAAATAAAATGAATATGTAGAATTTACAAGCAAATCTTGCAAAGAACTCCCTCAACGTTGTAAATTGTGTTTGAAAGAGCAAAGAAAAGTTATCACTGCTGGTTACAGGCAGGTTACAAGGTACCCAATTGTGAGGGTGATGGAACCTTGCACAGCTGAAGGAGTCAGGTTTAAGTTTCTTCGAAGACATGGAAGACATTTATATCTTTCCTTGCCTTAAAGAAAAAAGACTCAACTCCGGCCCCAGCACTCCAAATGTAACATCACCAGCACCATGTTTGCATAGTTCTACACAGACACAGCGCTGACCTGCTGGGGCTGGTGGAGGCGTGACAACCTCGCCTCCTGGACGTGGCCACCACACACGTCCGTTGGTCCTCTCCTGGAATCTCGTCTGCTTGGCAGAAGCAGAACACAGACAGAAGAGGCTGGAGCTCCACCCTTGTTCTCCTGCTGCACAAAGGCGGCTTTGTGTGAAACAAAAATGAGTCCCTTTAGTCAGACAGAGCTTAACAAGAACAGGGAACATGTATAAAAAACCCCTGAAAATTAACTGTCCTGTCCTGCAAGAATAGTACAGTTTGGACTGTATGATCACCTTCTGAAAAGGTCTTCACACATACTTGAAAATGTCATAGTGGGAAATATGTTCTCACTGGTAGTGTAAATCCTCAGCCCTCGAGATCCAGTCCTGTGCCAGAGCCATGCAGTCGCGCTTGGTGGAAAAGCAGGCATTGCCCCAAGGATCCACCACAGTGAAGTCAACTGTCTCAGTTCTAACAGCAAGACGTTTTCCGAACTGGTTCCTTACTGCTTGAAATGCAGAAAATAACACAGTTTAGCACACAAAAATTTTGGCTTAGTTAAAAATAAACCACTGTATATATATAAAACATAACTCACCCCATCTTGTGAACTGTCCTACTGGACCGAGAGAACATATTCATACAGGGAAATGACAAAAATACAACCTTAATCATTACTTGCTTTATTAAAGAAAAGGGCTGGATTAGTCTAGACTCCTCAAACTAGTACAGAACTAGAGAAAATTTAAGGAGAGCTACTCCGAATTGGTAGTATAAACCATGATCTGAAACAAACCTGACACACCAGGTTTCTGACGGACACTTTGAAATGACAGATGTTATCATATGGAAGACAAACTACTGGATGGAGCCAAAGTCCTCTTATAGCCACACAATGCCTATATCAATAATGCATTTCAACTTTATAACTAATAGTTGGCTAAGTTCAAACACAATCCTGCCAATAAATTAAAGTAAACACACTTATCTAAAGTACACAAAAACAGACTAACACAGCCTGGCACTTAAACACATGTGAATTTCTACCTGTGTATGAGTAATCGCTGTGCTCACAGGACTTTCTTAGTTTTCCTTCAGTAAGGCTGGCATTGTACAGAACATTAAGATGACTTGCAGCTACAAGGTCTTGCTAAGCACGGACCTTACTGAACTGGACCAGACTGCAAACCCCGTCAGCCTCCAATATTTCACTTTTGCCTTTCAAACACACTAATGAAAAAGAATCCTTAAATAGAAGAAGGGTGCTGACGGCTGGCTGGTGGGGAAGCGGAGCCACGTGGAGTGTGTTTGAAGAGCTTTACTGCCCTCTTCACCCAGCCCTGGGTTCACCTTCCACTTTCTGCTCTGCAGATCGGTGTGGTTCCCACCACCCTGAACTCCCGTCTGGGGCAGAACCTTTCCCACAGAAAGCAGCGGCGCTCCCAGGGAGCTGTGGGCACGTTTGACTGGTGGCAGGTCCTCTCCTCGCCCTCTGCCGGAGGGGAGGACACTGCTGGCGCTGCATTCGCTGCCCCTCCATGACAGACACCAGTTGTGAAGAGGCACAGACACCGACAGACATATAAAGTTTTAATGACACTGGGGTGGCCCATCGCATCCGTACGATTGTCTGATCACGCTGACCAAGGTTTAAAGTTTGAGCCAAATTTTTCCTTGGTTTTTTCTGTTCCCTGACTGTCCAAGCAAAATTTTTTAGTATTATTCTAAAATATTATGTAGTCATTATGGCGGGATTTTTGAAATTGAACATCTTAAAGCATTTTGTTTAAAATTAGGTTAGGACATCAGTGCACCGCTTCCATTCCTATACTTTTTAGTTTATTTAAAATCTGCAGACGTATTGTCTCTAATAAGTCTGTCTGCAATTTATCAATTGTTATTTGCTCTTTTTCTACCGCCTTTCTTTTTTTATGTAGAACAACTGTATACATGGACTACTGTTATAAAAACAAACAATTTTTTGAGCCAAATTATTTAACAGACAGACATACTTCAAACTAAATAATTCTGAAGGAAGTCTTATGACCATCATATGTGCAGAAGCAGATTAAAATGTCCAGTAACAGAGCTGCTCCTCATACTACAGAGTGCACTTGCATGCCTAACCTATAAATACAAGGGAAGAGAGGATACTTTTTAAAGTTAATTAGTGGAGAATGCTCCTCAGTGTAGGATCTGGACAGGCTTTTTTTCAAGGTACCAGAACTTCGTCAGGGTGAGCAGAGGTTGAGAACGCACCAGTGCAGCTGCGTTTCACGGCCTCAGTCAGCACATGCAGAGACTCAGCTGTGCTGTGACCCGTGTCTGAAAGCAGCAACAACAAAAGTACAATTGCATGAGATTTACCCCACGTTTCAAAACGTCCAGTGTTACTGCGTGAAAAGCACTGTGTATCCAGACACTGGTCACATAAGCTATGTAAGGTTTTAATTTAATCATATTGTTCACAGCATTGTGCAGTAGTCAGCTATGAGGAAGTCTGAAATGGTATAAAGTTTATAAAAATCAGTCAAATTGTACCGGAGTTGTTCTTTGAAGTTTCTATTGTAGCTTGCAAAACATAATAGTTTCAACATAAAAACAAAACCAGTTTCATACTAAGAACCTCTCTCACATTTTACTTAGTAGTAGAAAACTATCCATTGTACGGTTTACTTGAAGTCATGCCTTCTGACTGGGCTTTGATGAACTTGAACAGTAAATGGCTGAAAATTTTTACGGATTCATTCTTCTCTGTCTGAATCATACTTTCAGAGCTGGCCAGACTTGAAAGCAAACACGTGCCTCTCAAATCTCTCACTGGATATAAAAGCCATACCTTTACATTAGAATTCTCCAAAATGTTTAGGGTCAAAGCTGGGCTCCTTCTCCACTTGCAGGTATTTCCCAAACACTGACAAAATACAGAGAGGAAAAAAAACGCTTTCCCCCCCTGCTTTAAACAAGAACAAAAAGAGCACTATTAGAAATTTATATTAAAACCAGCACAGAGTGAAGGTATTCCTTCATAGCACAAACACACACATTCCCAACAGCAAGGTAGCAGCTTTCCCCGCTTCTCCAACAGAGTAAGATACAAGCACTACAAATTAGCACAGTGTTCTGCAGCAGTGACCCTGCCCGCTGAACAATCCAGTGTAAGAAAAGTGCCAATTCTATCATTTTTGCTACATGAGGGGAAATCCTGAGCCTTCACGCAGAATAGATTTTGATGTTACTCGAGGTTGTACACAGGGCAAGGCAGGGGCACTCCCAGCAAGAGCAGCCTACTGATAAGGGGTTGCACATGAGTAAGAGATGTGGTTTAAAGTGTCCTCAGGCTGAGGATGGCCTGTGGCTTTCCTCGGGTTGGGGAGGCGTTTTAATGACCTGTTAAGTACTGTGCACCTCAGCTTCTCCAAAAAGAAGCACCTCAGCTGTGCTCCAAAAGCAGCGACGCTTGCTCCGCTTTTAAAATGTGCCTCCACACATGGATTTGCCACAACCTCCAAAAGTCCGTCTTCCCTTTAACAAGATCAAGGCATGACCCCCTCCTGGCCAACGTGTTCGAGCAGCCAGCTTCGCAGCCGTCCCCGTGGGAGGAATCCCCTGTTCCCCCACCGCAAGGCTCCAGCGCAGGTGTCCCAACACCCCCTGGAACCAGCGCCGGTTCTGAGGCCCCTTTGCCAGTCTGGCCATGGACCACGTCAAAGCAGATGAAGCACTTCTCGTTCCTCTTCCAGCACACATCATCCCGACCGGCCGTGCCCTGGCTCTGCACAGCACATGTACTCATACACACAGTGCTGCAGATGCCACGCACGCTCCTGCTGCACGTTAAAGCAAACACCTCCTTCACCACTGAGCTAACCCGAATGATCTTGCCAAGTCTACAAAAATCTTGTAAAGTTTTATGCCTGCTTCCGAAGCTGCTATGTATGTTTTGGCAAACCAGCTCTGGATGTTTTGGTTTCAGTATTACTCAGTACATGGATTTTCCTGCTTTGAAAATAGGAAGTTCACTAGCCCAAGAGGTAGCCCATTAGTCTGAACCGTCTGTCCTCTGTTGCTCAACTTGGACACAACTCCCATCAATGTAATTAAAAAGTTTCCTCGAGTAAAGGCTACAGGCATGGGTGTGCATGTAGCCAGGTGTTTCAAAATAGTCTGTGTGAGCAATGCTGTGGACTTCTGCTTCTTTCTAAAAGTATTTCTTAATAGGCAATGGGTGTGCTGCTGGATGACTGACTAATAACTTTTTCCTGTAAACCCTGGATTAGAAGGAGTGTTTGCTCTTGGGAGCAAGAAGAATTATGGTGTTACAGGACACTGTGCTAACAGGGGGGTGTGCAGCGTACACTGACCTACCCGCAGAGACAACACAAGTAGTAACATCTATGGCAAGAATAGAAACCTTCCCTTTTCCCACACATTTTGCAACCCAACTATCATTTTATTATATAGTCTCAGTCTAAAACAGAGCTACACAAGTTTTTGGAAGTATGAAGAACATTAGGAAGTTTAACTAGGCGAAGCTCAAATATCTAATCAGCAAGAAATTCAAAGTGCAACTTTGCTTTTCTATGCACAATACTCAGGAATTATACCTATACATCTGGTCATATCTATACCCTTTGAGTAGAAGCACTGCAACCGAAAAATATCTGCAGAGCAAACCCTTTATATCATATGCCCTAGAACATCATGCAGAACTAAACATACTACTATCCTATTTTTTGTTTTTTCCATTGTTATTACTACATTGCAACAATTGCTGTATTTGTGACAGAAATGCATGACGTCTGGGATAATGATTGGGACAGTCAAGATATCTTTTTAAAAAGTCTTTGTCTTTAATATTCCATATTTGTTACTTTTTAAAGACTAACAACAGTTCTCAAAACATCTGACTCCACATCATTACAGATATGGCCAGAGTGTATCACCACTAAGGAAGTCAAGGCGGACTGTAGAGACAGGCAGGAGACTTCTCACCATCTGAATCTATAAACCAAACCCCTGCGTCTTCCTACTGACTGCTGTCAGCGTAACAGGGCTGAACAAGCACAGGAATCCCTCGGTGAGCTCGGTGGCCTCCGCAATGCCAGAGTCAGAGCAGATATGCAAAGTCATCTGGCAAGTTAAAGCTTCAGAGTCATCACCTGAGCTTGTCCTGAAGAGCAGCAGGCTTCCCCACAACTGGATGAGCTGTGTGTCACTTCTCCCTTCGCTTTGAGGAAGGTAGATCTTCACCATCAGGTGAAGCTGGCAGTGTTTTCAGAAGGAGAGAACACCTTTGTGTGAGCGGCACAGCATAGTGACTGCACAGAAACAGGGAGGGAATGTGGAGCCAGAATAGGTACCAGGAGTTACCAACATCACTACCCGCAGAGGTAGTGGGGACGAGAGAGAGGTTTCTGCTTGGGGGCTACAAGTGTTTATTGAAAAACATACAACCACTCCAACCGCTGCTCATACTGAAAGTTGGTTGCAGTTCACATACTAAACCCCAGAGACTTCAGTTAGCATACTGGGATATTCAGCACCTTGAAATTTAGGTCACGTACTCTGTTGCCTCAACAGAAATCATAGAGGACTAGTTTTAGAAATCCAAGTTTGACAGCATTGTCCTTAAACCATACCTGGTTATAAAGAAGGAATGCAGCCTGTGTCACAGAAAGGTGCGGAGGTTTAATGTTTACACTAGTTTGTGATGCTTTGACAAATGGCATTCTGTGAAGCAAAATGGTTTATTAAAACACTAAGGACAAAATCACACACATCACTGACTCCCATTTAGAGACAAATAAAAAGTAAGAAAAGCATGCCATTAAAACCCACGAGTTTTGACAAAGTCAAAGAGCAGATCTGCTGTGCCTGGGAGCTGCCTGTGAGCATACGTGTGGCTCTGCGCTTGCGAGTGCAGGATGGAACAGCTATGCAAGGGGGACAGACGGGGCACTCCTCTCGACAGGGAACGCATCTCTGTCCTCCAGAGAAAGTGTTATAAACATAGCAAAGGGAGAAGGGGGAGAAACTGAAGAAGCTCAGGTAACTGCTGAAGAGGGTAGGAGTCTGTAAATTATTGGGGTGCTTTTTCCGATCCCTGTCTCGGCGGCACAGAGGTGCGCCTTCGGTAATTCTCTTCTTATGTCTCTCCCCCACGGAAAGGCCACGAGCACTGAGGGAGCATGGCCAGGGGGTGGCGGGAGCAGCGCTGGGGGAGGGCTGGGGGATGGATGGG
>NW_009648255.1:158957-179769 GCF_000708025.1 Charadrius vociferus
CTGGGGCAGTGCTGGGGGAACATGGCTGGGGCAGCGCTGTGGAGCACAGCCCAGGGCAGCGGGAGGCCAGCGGGGTGGGAGGCAGCACGGAGCAGTCCATCGCCTCAGGGCAGCGGCGGCAGAGCGACATGCAAGAAAAAGACGGCTTAAAACACACACATGAAAAAGTGAAACATGAAATCTAAGGGCTGCTGCGGTCCCCTGACCCTGGCCAGTGTAAAAGGGTTGGTGTATTTTTCACAATGAGTTACAGATAACTAACTAAAATTATTTTTGATTTATTTCTATTGTTTTCAACTAACTGATTTCTGACTTCTTTCTCATCACTATGAGCAAGACCAGAATCAGGCTCTCGGAATATTAACATTTGCACTCTCAGGATCCGTCACAGCCTTTCACAAAGACAGAAGCACTGGCCCCTCGAGGCCACACAGCACACTCCATCCCACACCGGGTGCCGAGGCAGGAGATGCATTATCTCTCAGAACTATATGGGAGTGTTCTGAAGTAACAGGGTACAGCCTGGTACCATACTATTAAATATTAACACAAGCGATAACTAATCTATTCAAGGTGAGTCAACTCTGACCACAGTTTTAACCATTTACAAAAAAAAAAGAAGTTTAACAAATCAAGTCTGAGCACATAAATTATTGTAAGACATGCTACATTACAGTTTTGAGAGGAAAGGCACATGCAAAAAAGATTGGAATTTTATTTTGCTGTTTGGGAAAAAAAAGTTGTAACCAACCCTGACCTTACAGTCCTTACAGTTTTATAGAACAATCCCGTCTTTTGCATTCAAACTGGATTACTTCCATGCCTTCAGAAAAACAAAACGAACCCCTAAACCCACACATGATATATCCCTGAAATAAACAGTGTCGTGGTAAACTTCTCTCTGGGCCTCCTAATCGCATGGTAGCCAACTTCAAATTTGAAGCAGAAACAGAAGCAAGAGGGTTTTTTATAGAATAGATTAACAGTTACCTTGTTCTAGTCACACTAGTAACCGCAATAAAATTTCACAGCAGAAAGAAAGGAAACAAAAAAGCGATGCGCTATGTTTCCTACAGCTGAGAGCCTGTGTGTGCTTTTAGCGTGGATGAACTGGCTCTCACCCCCAATCACCTCTTTATTTTTGCTGACATTTGGTTCTCAGCAACCAAAATACGGAAATTTATCGTAGTTGCCCACTTATTACTACACAGAAAGGCCTATCTTCCACTCACTTCAGTCTTGCATTTACTGAAATGAAGTTATCCAGGAAGCAGAAAGAGTTGCCATGGAAATAAAACCAATTTAACAGAGACTGCTGCAAAACCTCCATTAATTAACCTATTTACGGTAAAACCATTTCTCCTCTCATTAAATTTAGTTGGTATCATTTCAATGGCACAAAAAGAAAAATAAAGCTGCTCTTCACTTCTTGTATATTCCATGCTTCAGTGAGAAATGCATCAGCACACAGTCTTGCACCTTTTTTTTCATACTTCATTATAGAGTTTAAACGGAAGTGGTGAGAAGGAATTTGCGATTTGTGTTGACTTTGAGTGCACATGTGAAGGTCTGTCTATAAAACTGAATACAACTTGTTCCTGAAAAAAGAAACAAAGATTTGTCATGCTTGTTTTGAAACAAAAAGATCTGGTTTAGAATATAAGTTTAAAATTTGTTTTAACTCCTGAAATCCAGATTGTCGATTTCTTTCAGAAAAACATATCATGAATGTTTTCAATAACTATGTTGACAAAATTAAATGGTCCATGTCAAATCTCAGCAAATAAAAGAAACTTTAGAGTATAATAAAAGACAAATCTGTGAAATAGTTAACATATTCCAACTCTGCTCTTGGAAGGATACTAGCGTGCTGTACCTGAAAACCATACGGGCTTTCAATGAGGAAGTAACAGTAAATTCAGTTTCAAGCTGGGGCAAACTTTGCCTGCAAAAAAAGGAAGGTGTAACTAAATGAAGGAACAGCCAGAATATCCTTTTGTTTAGTAACAATTCAGCAATAGAGCCCTGTCTCAACAAGTACTGCCCAGCGACAATGACAAGAACTGTGCTAGAAGGAGGGACAGAGCATACCCAGAAGCAAGATGTCCAGTGCCAAGGATCATTTGAAGATTGATGTGGATGCTGTTACCAGCAGCATAAGTCTACTCCTAGCCTGGAAAATCTGATAACAACAAATCAATAATTACCAGCCACAAACAGTATGTAATACAGAACAGTTCATATGCCTTAGACCATCTGGATGTCTGTTTACAGAGCAACCTATTTGTTGCTGTACCTAATTCAAATTTCATGATTGCAAGGTGATTTGGTGGAGGGTGAGGGAGGAGTGAGAAAAACGCACCACCCCTCATGAATGCACCCCTCAAAGCTGCAACAGCAAGTCAAGAACGGAAGGGGCAAAGACACTGGGAGAAGGTGTGGGGCATGTCCCCTTCTCCCTCCAAAACCCCAGCCAAGAGATCCAAGTTAAAAAAAAGTAGCAACAGTCTGATAACAGCAATAGCGCATCACACCCTTGCCTCTGTGGGCTTTTCTTTGGATAGCAGGGGATGTCAACAAACAGCATACAATTCCCAGAATACCCAAGATTTTATACAGGTTTTCAACTGGTTCATAAAAAGAATACTACAAACTTTCACAGAACTGGTGAAAAATCAGACTTACCATTGCATGAGGTGCCTCATTTTTTAATTTGTTAACTGAGAAATCAATGAACAACTGCCGTGCAGAGGCAAACTGCTCAGATTCTGCTCTCCACTACAGCAGTGACTAGGGAATAAATCCACTGCAGGTAAGGCCACAAACACATAGTCACATGTTGCCCACAAGGATGAGTGCTCCAAGAGTCTACGGAGCCTCAAGCTGACAACAGGAAGAACAGAGACTGCAAGGTCAAGCCACCAGTGATTTGAGACATGGTAGACAAAATAATGCACCGTCTTAATTGTGGATGAAGAAGATTTTGGTAAGACAACTCAACTCTGCATTTCTTCTCCAACAAGGCTTCCCACAGCAATCAGTGGGAACCATGGATACACACGGGATATGGTACTAGGTCCTTAATGCATAACTAAAAATTGAACGTTGTATTTGTTCTGGAAAAACAAAGAAAGAAGTCACAATTGTGAGTTTTAGGCATCCCAAAGCTAAAAACCCAACTGGCTGCTTCCTTTGGAACTTCTTGCTTCTTGCTGTCAGGGGAGCTTGGCGTGGAAGAAAATACTATTCAGTCATGAAAATCTCCCTTTTGAACAGAATTCAAGCAGCGGATAGTTAAACAAACAACTGAAGAGGAAATGAAGTGTAAACATGGACTCTGACCCCGTTCTTAACAAACGTTGCCAGTGAAATCAGCATGGGAGATGGACTTGCCAGCTGGAAGCATGTTTGTAGTTATGAGTAAAATAAATATGAGGCATTAAGCATCCCAGTCTCACACCAACTGGATTAAAATTAATGCAGTACATAATAGCATTCTTATTGTCAATCAAAAGCTGTACAGAACCCCGTCTAGTACGTGAGACATACAGCTTGGCAGATATGATCCATGGCAATTCTTAAATTTGAACAAATTCAAAACCGTAAGTCTTTCAAATTTGATCCAAAATGGAAATGGGAATGATCCAGTTCCACAGAACAGTCAGCCTTCCTGTCTTTCTTCAGCCTGCCTCCCTTCACAACCAGCAATTTATGATCCGTAATGAGAAGTGCCCTCCTCTCGGACAGGTGATCTGGAAGTAAAACTGAACTTACCCATACCATCCACACAGTCCAAGTATCAATATCCTAACATAAGATTAACATCTTTTACACCTTAGGAATTCTTTCCTGCAAACCAGGGTCCATTATTTTCCTCTGTGAGACATGAACCATTTCCATATAAGAGATTTTAGAGCAAAGACGTCTTTAAGGCAGACGTATTCCTTACAGAAAGATGGGTGGGAGAAGCAAAAGACCCAATGGGCCACAATCAAGCCATTTCTGTGGAGTGAGTGAACAACAACTGGAGAGAGACGTTTGGTTTGCCTGATGTGTGGCTCCCACCTCCTCACAGCCAGAGGAGCCCACGTGCTGTTGAAGAGCTGGCACACGGCGAACGTTGATTATCAGCCACACAGACAAGCAGCAGAAATTAAGGGCTAGTTCTCCTTTGCTCCCACCTCCTCCAAGTCTAGAAAGAAAGATGAGAAAGGGACAGGTATTCTCTTTCAGGGTAAACGCAAAGCAACTCCATATAACTTTGCAGCATTATTCCTGCTTTACATCTGGGGCCACTTAGGCCACGCTTTGGTCCTAGGTAGGGTGAGTTAATGAATTCACGGGCAGATTTTCCTCTCAATTGCACTGGTACTTAGCAAGGGGTAGGAGTGCCCAGGCTTTGTCTCTGGAACCTACCTTCCTTTAACATCATGCATGTTCTTGATGTTTGCATCCCAGTTAGACAGCAGCAGTGTCCCCCTGCGCCAGCACTGAAGGTGCGGCGGCACTGAGGGCAGCAGCCGCAGCAGCATTGTGACTGTTCTTCCAGGTATCTGTGCCAGAGAGGCCGGTCAAAATCTGGGCAGTCTGAAAGTCCCCTTGAAAGGAGAGTGGGAGAGAAAAAAAACCAGGAAAATTGTCCAGCCACTACATGACCAGACAATAAGGTTCTGAGCGCTTACAGCTGCAAAGAAGGAAGGTGTGAAAACTTCACTTAAAGATGTTTGTCATTGCAGAAGACACAGAAGTATGACAATTTAAAAAAACAGACATAAAATACCTGTCAGAAACAGCAATACAAAGATTAAAATCTGCCCTCGCTGAACTGGTGGGAGCAATGTACTTCAGGATGTAGCCAAGATTTCACCCAAGCAACAGTAATTTAAATTTCTCATGTTTTCAAAGCTTCACAGAACTTGTACAAAAGTTACTTACAACTGAAATTTTCTTGTGAAACATCAGGTGCACTGACTGCTAGAAAAAGAAACTAGAAGCAGACCAAAGCATGAAAAACACTGCTTTTGGCGGGGATAATACGCATGGAGGCACACAGTCTGTCACTGCATTCATCGGGAACATCCCAGGTCAGGATGGACACTCCCGACTCTGAAGACATATGATAAGTGAGCGACAAACGGTCACTCTGAGAAAGAAGTTACAGACACCCAAGCATCCCGTGGTGCTTCCCCTGCAAGGCAGGAGAGCCCGTTCATCCACTGCAATAACAAAAGCATCTGGTAAAAACATGAGGCAGATTCATCTGTTTCTCAGACGTGAAGAAGGAAGATGCTTTCCCAGGCGTCTCTTGACTGTTTGCCCGCTGATGTAAGGTCTGGAGGAAGAAGAAAACCTAAATTATAACTCAGCAAGTGAGCGACGGTGCCTGACAGACAGCTGTGCACTTCAGCACTCGCAGTGACAGGAAGAATATGCAATGGTAAACTCTGCATAACCTCTGTCAATAATTCTGAGCTTTTTAATTTTGGGGACTTGACAAAAAATGGTAGCAAAACTACTGTTGAGTATGTACATCCCCACACAGAAATAGGTAACCCTAAGGAAATAGTTCCTTTGTTCTCCCATTTTGGAAGATACCTCTGGTGGAATTTTAGTTCTCAGTACTAATTATTAAAAGTATTTTAATGGTGCTTAGACAGCCTGCAGCAGTATTGAAGTTCCTTTGTTCTCTGCTACAGTCATTGTGGTTTACAAAAAGCAATTTGGATTTATATCTAACAAAACACCTTGTCTGCAAAGGAATAAAACCAAATATCACAAGACTCAACAAATAGAACAGTAGTAAAAAGAGTCATTACATACACATAGTTGCCTAATTTTTACTTACTTAAAAATGATATAGATGCGCCAGAGATGCGTCAGAGATTGCTTAGGGGCCACATGCCTTTTTGCTACTGGTTGACAATTACTTTTGGCCCCATGGTTAGAGTAGGCCTTGAGGAGAATGAAGGAATGGGATTATTAAAACCTTAACAGAAGATATTCCATGTAGAAAGGGGCATTTGTGGGGAAGTTGGTGGATGGGCAGTGGGGGTGGGTAAAACGGAAAGTAACAAAACATGACTACAGAACAGTAAAACAGCAAAGAAGTATAAAGTTGAGTTACAGTAAAGATGTAAAAGTCCAATTAGTAAAATACATCTTTGTGCAATTTCACTTTAAATGAAAACGTTAGTAACTTAAGCATATATCTGACACCAGTAGAAATCAAAACTTCTTTTTGAATATTTTTCTCTAATAAGAAAGGACCAGGCTATCAGACATCACAGTGATGTCATGGAATAAAAACTTTACTTGGAATAAGACATTAAAATTCAGGCTTCTTCATCTGACCTATTTCCATTCTCAAGAGAGGCAGAGGAATCTCCCACAGCTGGCAATTATCTACCTATAGTAGATACTCAGTCTAGGACCTAATTAATTTGATCTTTCTTGGAAGCTGAAATCATATCCACATCCTGACTCTTGTTCGCCGAACTGCCCACACAGGACGTGAATCTGTGCTTGTTCCAGTGCTAACACGCCTTCCAGCTCACTTCTCTTACATACTGCTCATTAGCATACTTGGCTTTTCGGTATTGGCAATGATATCAGTGTGCAACGGGACATACCCCTCGGCCAGGCTGTGTCTGTCACAAGCTCTTATCTGAACAGAGACGTCAGGAAGAGAACAAAGGTTGAAGGAGGTACGAGGGAGCTGGATGTCACCGGTCTGTCCTCAGCGCCCGGGGGACTCTGGTAGCTGGGGCTGGGAGGGGACAGTACGGTCACGGGGAAGCCCCGGACACCTCGTTTTCTCTTTGCCATTTTCCCTTCTCTGCATTCATGTGCCTCACTGCGCAGCATGCCCCGGGTTTGACAGAGAAGTGAAAAGGGAATGAATTTCTCCTGTGTCAAGGCTGTGGATAAGGGTGTGATTATGGCTCTTACTGTGCACATACGCAGTCGCACTCTTTTAGCATCTCACTGACACGCGCGGCATGCCCACGCGTTTCACAGAGGAGGAGTGGCTCATACGAATCGCCGGTGAAGAGGATCGGGTCTGTCCCCTCCGTTGGCCTGGGCTGGTCACACCGGTGTCACAGCCAGTGGCTTTCCTATGTTCTGGAAGGAGAGCTTGGGCTAACGTCATCCTTTGCTGCAATGAAGTTTGGGGTACCAGGAAGGGAGACATTTTTCAGCTCATTCTTCTTTGTTCTCTCTCCGAAGAAAAGGAACCTGGTCCACAGCTGACAGCCCCTCTCCAGTCCTCAGTGGAACTGCACAGCACAAAAAGAAATACACCACCATATTAAGTGTGTTAAGATGGATTTTATGCAGGAATTTCCTTCTGTATTTCTTGCTTGAGATCACTGTGTCACCATATATATAAGATATTTATGAATACACGTACACACAAACTTACTTGCAGCAGCAGAGGCTTGAACAGACCTGGTTTCATCTATGCTACTGCAAATCCAATCCTACCCATAAATTCATAATGAAATCCTCCCTGGCTTAGTTGGAGGCAGGATCAGTACTTCTCATAGAAGCTTATGAAGCTCCAGATGTCCAAACTCTATTTAGAATATGGAAGCAGCTACACAAATCACAAGAACAAGAGCTCATAACCTTAGGTCATAACTGTCTAATGAGTTCAGTCACTGACACACTAACTGATCAAGACACACATGTCTACAATTAAAAAGTAGTAGGTACATCAAAATACATGCTAAGCCACATTCATCTATCTGAACAAAATAAAAATCTGACTACCAAGATCAGGAAGAAAACCATGACAACAAAAAAAAAAGGAACTTGTAATGATAGTACTGGTGGTATCTCATGGGGCTAACCTAGGTACTGAGAAAAAGCTGTTTAACTAATGTATGCTGCATCCAGGATAATTTACTTTACTTTTCAGGTTACCATCTATGCTACATCTGGTTCTGTTTCAGGATCACTGCTTCCGATTATTGAACTTTTTCATTTACCAGCTACCGTACACCCTGGGGGTTTATATATAGCCACAGGGCACGTAGCTGTATTTATATTTATCCTTTATATCTGTCAAATTATCTGTTCCTGTCATTTCTCAGCCTCCACGTAGTTTGCAGATCATTGCCTGTCTGCGTTTTAAGAAACCAGGCAAAGAATTGATAAGGGATCCTCACTGCTTACCTCCTCCCAAGTTACCAAAGCTATCTGAATGACCTTCCATTCCTATCGTTTTTCCATAGGAAAATATGTCATTTCACCTTTCTCTGCACGGCGTGGACTCTGTATGACTTAGGAGGTGACGAGGGGAGGAAACACCCTCTCAGAGCACGCCAGAAAGGAGTGCCTTCCATCGTGACTCCACAATTGCTAGGAAAATGCTGTTGAACAGGACGGGATGACACAACATTCAAAGACCTGCTCCACCCCGGTTACCAGCCCTCAGAGTCCCCACAATGCAGCATTTGTTCCAGGACAAGCAGTTGTGGCTAATGCTTGACAATGGGCTCACTGCTCCTCCTCCCAGATAGATGGCCAGCGTTGGAAAACGTGGGCTAGAAGGGAAGAGAAGAACCCCTTTGAGAGGAACTGACTGTGCCACTTGGTTTTTCCCTGGAAAAAGACTTGAGTCAATCTGAGTTTTGTTTTCCAGCTCAGGTTGGACACCACTGCCCCTTAAGCCGACCCTGCTGACAAGTGCACCTTAACCCCTCACATTCAGGCTGGCAGTGGTTTAAAAAGGCCGTGCATGAGTAAGAACACAGTTGAACGCAGGAGTCTGGCTAGTCTTCCCTGGTACCGACAATGGACGGAGAGGGAAAGGGCAGGGCTGTTGGGAAGCTCAGCTTGAAAGCCTGGCAAGAGCCTGGCAGAAGCACCTGCCGTTGCGCCACTTTCAGTAAATGAGGATGGGGGGCGGGGGGGGATGGAGGCAACACAATGTAAACCTTTTCCTCTTACTGCAAGCCAGGATTCACAACTGCAAAAAAGCCACATTCTACTCGGGGGGAGGGGGGGGGCGGGGAGAAGAAAGGTTTATGTTCCGGCTACAACAAGTATTTTCCCTGTGCCTGTTACTGAGTCACTATGCTACAACTGGGAGCCAAATTACAGATGCTTTCTGCCCGCTGGGAATGTCACAAAAGTCTATTTAACATATCAGGTGAAGTATAGCGAGTTTACAAGTTCTGAATCTTTGCCACAGAAGCTATAGCAGGCTGTAGAAAGCCATGAAAATGGCTTATGTTGGCCTAACAGACATCCTACTGAACTCCCTGTGGAGACTGTGCTGTCAGTCAGGACTTCTTCATTTGTTTCTCTGTCTGCTTTCCTGTTGCGTAATAGCTGTCCCTCTTGGAATGAAATGCTAAATTTATGAACCTGAACCTTTCCAAATGCTATCCTCAGTGGTCATGCACATGTTGCTTTCACACACGTGGGACCAGAGGCTCCTCTCTCCTTGAGGGGCCCAACTAACCATGGGTAGCGATCCCGCCAACAGAGTCTGTTTGGCGAGGAGGAGCACAGGTAGATCCAGCTCCCCAGTTAGACACGACATACCAGCTGGGCAGAGTGGTACGGAAAGGGTCATGCTTTCCAAACGTGTACTAAACGGCTTACGTTGTCTACTACTCCTAGCAAAATGGCTGAGAGAGGAATCACAATGACACAACAAGAAAAACAAATACAGCACAACTCCCAGAAACTGTTCAATGACTCATCAGTTATAGGCGCCTCCTAAAGCCTCCCGTGCCAACCGCACCAAATGCACTGTGCTTGATAGGGGTCTTCCAGCCCCCTGGGAACAACCGCTGCCACCGTCCAGGCTGTTCTGCCTGATCTGCTCTTCACAACAAAACCCTGTAGACTTCATTCGTGTTGCATTATATGCAAACTTGAGAAGCCACCCAAAACCTGTCTTTCTAAAACCCAAATAAAATTATTTTTACAAAGAAAACTGGTGTGATTTTCTCAGGAATCATGAGTCTGCTCAGCACTACAGACATCAGCACTGCAGACGTGCTTGCTGCTAGGAGTGGTCCTCACAAAGGAACCATCCTCTGGTCTTCTTAATACACAGAAGAATGCATATGATTATTCTGGTAGTGGTGACAATCATTTCTTGCCATCTTTTATTGAATGGGATTAAGTATATATGATGTGAAACATTCTCCCTTTAAACAAAAAAATGCATTATCCTAAAGTGTGGCATATGACATAATTTCAAAATATGATCTATAGAAGATACATTCAGGTTTTGATTCATCTTCATCATAGAATTGTAGAATCACAGAATGGTTTGGGTTGGAAGGGACCTTAAATGTCATCTAGCTCCAACCCCCCTGCCCTGGGCAGGCATACCTTCCACAGGTTTCAGTGTTCTGCAGTTCCAGTGATTCTAGGACTTATTGTAGCCCCTACCTGGTGCTTCACTTATTTTTATGAATATTGTCCCATCTCCCAGGCTTTTTCAATGTCTTAGATTTTTGCTGGTGTTTTGTAAGTTAAGAATTAAAAATCCAAAACCAGGTAAAAGGGGGGTAACCTCCAAAAGCTCATGTCTAGTTCAGATATGTCTTTTTTTCCCTAGCCCCCCCGCCCCGGCCCCACCCAGGTTCTGCGTCTTCTGAGCAATACCGGTACTTCCACCTCATCATAATGGTTTTCACAGTTATCAGGGAACGGAATCAGTAATCGTGACACCAAGTGATGTCATTGTAGTATTACTAACCTTCAAGAAGAGGCTGACAAGTCATGCAGATTATAAACTTTCCAAGTAACAGCTAGGTAGCTTCACTGTGATTTTCTTAGATACTGAGACCAAAGAAGACCAGCAGTGTATTTACTGACTGCCCTGTACCTTTTCAGCTGGTTTTCCAGTATATGGAAGCAGAGTCTTCTGCGGAGCATAAAACAGGAAGAGAAGCTGAACATAGTGATGGTAGCGCTGTAAAGTACGGCTGCCTGGTAACAATCCCGGTCCATTACCCACATTTTCACTCAGTCTTGATGGCTTGGTGCTTCAGACTAAGCACGCCTACTTCCATCTGTCTTAAATCATTCACAAATAACATCAAAATACTGTTCCTTAAGTATGCATACCCAAACAAGGCTGGATAAAGGTAAACGGTGAGACAGATTATTTATTTGGCTCTACTTACTATTTTGATGAGTAAATCTCACCTACCCAGAGCCTCCAGCCAGAGGTGATGTGGGGACATCAACAGCATTGCTGGGCAGCCCCACTGCCTTTTGATCCCCTCCCTTTCCTATGAGCATCTGAGGCTCATTTGAAAAATTCAGTACTGTCACATGCAAATAAGTTAGTTTATTTGCTTTTACACAATTTGACCTCAGTCCAGATTTACTTTTTCGTTTGTTTCTTGCAACATAATCTTTTCTCGCAGCCTTGTTCTGAGACACATACTCTAGAGGGGCTCCTTAACAGAGAAGTTGCCATATATTGCACAGGCATCTGTATCACAGTGTTATTTTTCCTTAGTGGTCCTTCTGTAAATGAAGCACCATTTTTACTCCCCGAGCCATTGAAAGCTGGTTTAGTGACCCGTATTGGGAGTTCCATAAATTCTTAATGATAAAAACTTTCAGTGAGCATTTCTTACTTCCCTTGATCTATGCAAATACTTATTTTAATTAAAGCAATAATAGACATATCATAAAGATGTGATTATCAATTAACCCACCAAAGAACTTGACAGTTTTTAGCATTTTCCCAATTTGTTCCTAGTATATAGAGAAGAATATTTTGGAAAAAGTAAGATTTCTTTGTAGAAATTGCTCCACTCAAGTCCATAGTAAATAAATGAGCTGATTTTTCCACCTGCAAAGATTATCTCATACTGTGATAATTTTCGTAGTCTGAGAACAGGCTCCCTGCAGGAAAAACAAAGCTCAAAAGTCTAGTCCTAAGTCTGACATGAAAATGGGTGTCATAGTTTCATCTTTTAATGAAAAAAGCAAGACAGTGATCCTTTCTGCCTGAAGTTAGACAGCATTTAGCTATTGAAAACCATAGGAGCGTACCCAGTGCCACACCTAAATTAGTAGCAACTAATTTTCTCCATTTGATTCCTATTTTACAGCAGAACCCCAAACAATCTGCCAGAGACAGTACCTGTCTGTGGTCAATCCTATGGGTACCTTCAGCAGAAAAGGCATTTGAGAGCCCTCTCACGAGCTGACAACCCTTCCAGTCGCACCCCACAAGTACAAGAATTGTATATACACTTAAGTAGGATATATAGTATTAGTACTGTCACCTTAAAAGGATATTTGCCTAAAAACATAAGGTCTGGCCCTCCAGTCTGGTAAAACTGCTCTATATCCTTCTGTTTCCGCAGAGAAGCCTAAAGCCGGCAGGCGCAGGCTCGGGTTCCAAATACATCTCTGAGCACCAGTGGAGGTTCAGGACGCCCCTGTCCCTGCTCTCCCTTGTATCCGCACGGTCGTCAGCGAGGCTTGTGATGAGCCGGACCAGGGAATCAGTCTCGACGAACTGGGAATTGGGCTTCTTTCAGCTGCGCCACTTCTATAAGGTGGGTGGCTACGAAAACCTGCTTACTCAGCACTGCCACTTAACCTGCAGCCACAGCTCTGGACAGTTCAAGGCTGCTTTGGGCAGTTCAGTATCACGTACTTCATGGGATTTTGTGGTTGTAAAAGGTAAAACTTTAGCTGTTTCTGGGCTGTCTGTGAAGATGCAGCAGAGGTCCACTATATGGATCAAAACAAAGCCTCAAGCACCTTTAAAAGAAGGCTTATTTCAAATATGAATGAAAATTTCCTGAGCTTTACCCTCTGAGCAAAGTGGAAACTTGTCCATCTCAAAATACATGGAATTCTCATGTCCACACAGGGACGGCGAAGGAATTGCATCTATCACTATTTGCTAGGAATGAAGATTGGTGCGAAAATCATCCTAACGTGAGTTCCACGGGACAATATACCAAGCCCAAATATGAAAGAGAAGGTACCCAGTATCTGTTCAAGAGCTGCAGACCCTGCTTTAAAAGAGGTGCTCGCCTGAAGAGAGTGTTGCGCCCCATCCAGAGAGGCTCTGCGGGAGCTTGGGAGCCTGTGCAGCATCATTTTAAGTGGAAATTTTGCCTGAGCGCAGATGAAATGCTGGACTTTGAGGAAAAGCGTTATCCTTAGAGAACACAAAAAGTCACAACTTAAGGAGCAAGCCCACTGAAACTTTTTTGATTATTTTCCTTTGTTCAGAGATACCAGCTGCAAAGCACTGCCTCTAGAATAATTCACTGCCTATTGCAAATCTGTAACTTGTTTGAGTGCTTCCAAATAAAAAATGACTAGCTCAACTTTCCCAAAGAAAAGAAAATTCACTAGAATGTTTCCATTGCATACCGCTGTTATTAACATCAGCTGATTCATTATGTGTTTTCATGTCAGTCTTTACAAAGAAGTATTTTGTAGTGCGAAGATGGACTGTGTGTTGTAAAAACAATGATCCAAAAGTAAGGATATCTACCCAGGACCTAAGCCCAGATAATGAAGTCTCATTCTCATTAGTAAAATATTAACAGAGGTTATTGGTTGTCATAGTAAAATGAGAGGCTGCACTGAACGTAACTTCATTTACGGACATTCAGAAAATTGACATCACAGCTGCGAGAACGTATAAATAACCCGCACGCTGCGTTTCTGATAGACTGCAGCAACAACCCTGAGGCGAGCGTTCGACAGGCTCCACTCCTCTAAAGGCACAGCAGAAGTGGACTTAGTGAAGTACACCAGGAAGCTCCTTCTTATAAATCAGCGCTGAGAACATCCGAGAGATTTTTCCTCTGTCTTTGGTTGTATTTGCCACTTCTTTAAGCAAGGATGTGCACGGGCGGTTGTGCCAAGTGCCTGGGAACCACACTCATCCCCCTGGCTGTGCTCTGCACCCTCGCTAACATCTTGTTGTTTTTCCCTGGAGGAAAAGTGGTTGAAAACAATCTACACATTACAGATGAGGTTTGGTACTTCGGCGGGATCCTGGGGTCTGGCGTATTGGTGAGTATATAAACTCAGACATTCCCACCTTCCCCCCACCCACACCACGGCTCTGCATTGCTGAATTTCCTCAGTGCCTCAAATGCAGGCTCCAATGCTGCAAATTCTTCTTGGATAAACAAATAAGTTACAAATCATACAGCAGTTTTGCAATAAGTAACTTAAGGTAGCGATAAGAAAAAAAAAAAAAAAGACATAGAACTGTTATATTTAAAATCAAATATAACTTGAATTAATTCCAATTCAAATTGTTTTTCTGTTATTGGTAGATGATCTTTCCTGCCTTGGTATTTTTGGGCCTTAAGAATAATGATTGCTGTGGATGCTGTGGTAATGAGAGCTGTGGAAAGAGGTTTGCGGTAAGTGAGAGGAAAGATGGCAAAAAAGTAAAAGCTAAATCGTGACTGATACGGTGTACGTATCTTCTGCTCTCAGTCACTGAGATAAGACGGAGTCCGGAGTGCGGGGCAGAAAGCCTCGCCATTCGTCTGCGTGCTGGAAGGTAGAAACAGCAGGCTGTAAAAGCTGCATTATGCCTTTGGTGTTGTGCCACAGGTACCACAACTGTACTGCCCTGTTGTATTTTGCTATCACAAGACACTTACAGTTGCTTTCACAATTAAAACTAATTTCTGAAAGATCTGCACTTCGTTTTGCAGAGCATAACGGTTCTCTGTAGACATTTTTTGTTGGCAGTTTTTAAAATTGTTCTGACAGTTGGGGACTACATTCCCAACTCATCGCAGACCCGCACAACAGTTCATAGGAAATTTTGGGTCGGAGGAGACCTCGGGAGGTCACCGAATCCAACCTCCTACTTAAAGCCGGGTAGACCAGGCCCCACTTTGAGTTTACAGCTTCCTTTGACACCAGAAGTGAAAAGTCTCAAATGGGTACCTTCTGACACTAGTAAATATTTCAGGCACTTCAGTTTAAAAATGAGACTAGAGAAATAATAGATATATTTCTACTAGAAAGGTCTGTCTTTTTGAAATAAATTGTTTGGGTCAAGTAGATCATTACACTATTTTATAAAGGAACAGGTTTTCCATTGAGAAAAAAAGGAAGAAACAAATAGGACAGAACCATGACTGTGAGGTTAACAAGGAGCCTTCCCTAAAGTCTTTGATGCCGTCTTCGTGCAATCCCAACAAAGGAGGTGGAACTTCAGGGGGGGAGCGGGGGGGAACACAGTCACGTATTTCTCTTCACCACTCTGTATTATCAATTTTCTGATAGCAGTGAAAATATCTTAGTTTAGCTTTGAAGACCACGTATAACTCTGCAACTACCAAACTCCTACTGTTCTGTCCTGCAAGGCAGCGGAGCTGGGGCACGGCTCTGCCCCGGGGGTGACCCACTGGGGTGACTTTCTGGGGTGACCCACCAGCGTATACGAACAGTCACAAGTGCTGAGTACACCGTACAAAGAGAGTCCTGGTGGCCTTACCACAGCATGACTGAGAACTGAATTTGTTCTTATATGTTAGCAGAACCACCGTTATTACGGCGTCTACTGCATAAACGTAATGCTTAAGTTAGCTCCAACAGATATATCAACATAAAAACACGTCAACGCTCAGGGCAAGAGTCTCGGGATGAGGTCTGAATGAAAGCGCACTGACCTGAAAGTACATTTCTTTTCTTCCTCCACCTATATCACTTTGCTCCAGTAACTACCTCTACCTACAAACTATTATGAATACAAGAGCTTCAGACTTCAAGCAGAGCATTAGTTTTTGTGTGATTTACTTACATATTAGAATATGTGAAAATGCTGTAATTCTAAAAAATAGAGACATCCTTTCCAAGCCATTGCAATTGCACTGTTAGAGCTAATGATGACAAGTACCCGTGAGGAGGTGAAGTATACTATTACGAAATCTGAAGGGGACACTCAGGAAGAAAAAAGTGTAATTACTTGGTCCAAAGATGACCAAGATGCCAAAGCTAACTTGTAAAGGTACTGTAGACTTTTTTTTAATGCCTTGCGTGGTCCCAGACTTCAGGCTTGCTCAGTCTCTTGAGACAGACATCGACCAGTGAAACACAGGCGCTCGGACAACTACCAGTCTCGTGGACAAATACTGTCCAAAGGGCAGGAGTGCCACCTACTGTGTCAGCATCCGCCCCTTTCGTCTTCAGGCAAACGGTGCTGATTCTTTTAGAGCTCCTAAGTACCAGCGCACGTGTGCCGTATACTTGTATTATATAACTGCAAGCTGATACATTTTAGCTGTTCAGGAGTTGACTATTTTGACCGTGAAGAGCTGAATTTAGGGAATGTACATTCACATGGACAGGGTACGTTTCATTGTTTGAATGAGAACAAAAATAACATTATTTTCCTCTTCATCAGATGTTTTCTTCTATAATATTTGCTGCAGTTGGATTTCTGGGAGCTGGATACTGCTTTGTATTGTCAGCAGTAGCCATAAACAAAGGCCCTAAATGTCACACTGGAACAGAGTGGACCTATCCTTTCCAGGACGGGTAAGACAAGAGAATCAGAAAAAAAAGTTATACATGTTTAAGGTTTGTGATGTGATTTAACTTCCAAATCCATTGTCTGAAAATGGGAATTATACTATTTGTCTAAACCACAGAAGCTCTTAGGAGAACCAGCAATGTGCAGCAATACTAAATAAGGTTGAAGAGCACACGTGTAAAGACGAGCAAGTACAATCAAAACTACTGAGTTTCAAAGGAGCCGATAGAGAGAAATGCACGGCCTTCTAGGTCGTGATAAGCAGCGTGCGGGGATAATTCCACCCAGAAGAATAGCAGTGACATTGAAATTTGATGCTATTCAAATAATTAGTATCTATGTGTCATTTTACCTGGGTTACAGAGTTTGTAAGTTGTCTGTTCCCCACACTCTGCAGCTCCAACGTGTTGCTGTGGTGTGTACTTACCCTTTCAGAGAGGTGGGGGGAAGAACAGAGCCGCAGCCATGCAGTCGCTCGGGGCTGGAGCCGGCAAAGCACCGCCAAATGCGGCTGCGACGCATTCCCCGGGAGAGCGGAGAGACCGGTGAGGTCCCTTGTCCCCTGGGGAACTTCACCGCAGTCTCCCTCAGCCAGCGTCACTGAGCGGCGCCGCTCGCATAACACACCACAAAACTGTAGGTTCAGGTTAAAAAGAAAAAAAGAGATAGAATGTTGTGTGTTACACATTATTTGCTTGCTTTGTTAGGAAAACTGAGTTTATTACTCTTTTATCACATTGTTTTCATAATTCACTTGCTTTGGCTTTATTACAATGTAATGCAGTAAATTAGGACAAATATTCAGGTGTAGACACTGACACCCGTGCGTGTGCCAAGGAGGGGACAAAGGAGGTGCCACAGTCCCACGGGGATGCCGTGGCCGGGGGTGCGCGAGGTGTGTGAGGCACCGTCCGCTGTCAGCACCGCTTCACCCGGCAGAGAACCACAGCAGCAGCGACACAAATGCCTTCGCCAGAAGACGTTGTTTGGCACATGCCTGGCGAAGGACGCTTTTTCCCAAAACAGCAGAAACTGTTCAATTGCATCAGACACGCACTCACCCCCGACTGCTCCTCTGGCGCCCCGGCTTTCAAACCGATGGCTTCAATTGACGTAGGGGCTCAAAGGGAATCGCGTTCCAGTCAAATAGCAGCAGTGCGAGAGCAGGAGTTCTTTCCAGCAATGTTGAAGCCGACAGAACATCACAACAGTGACGACGTGTCATCTGCGACAGCCCCCGCCCCGCCCCCGCCAGCCAACGGTGCCGTCTTCATAACTGTTTTGTTCCCCCCCAGGAATTACCTCTCTAACCACACATTGTGGAACCTGTGCCAGTCACCCGAAAACATCGTCCCCTGGAACCTGACCCTCTTCTCCTTGCTGCTCGTCATGAGCGGGATCCAGGCGGTGCTCTGCAGCATCCAGGTGGTGAACGGCCTCTTCGGGACCATTTGCGGGGACTGCAAATGCTGCGGGTGCTGTGGGGTGAGAAACTGGTGGTTTTCTTTCATTATTTTGTGTACTGATGAGAGTTATGTATACACCTGAGTAGCCAACAGTCTGAAAAACTAAACTAGCCTTCATCCAGCACCATGAACGTGCTTTCTGAAGTACAGCTGAAGCCCTGCAGTGTTGCCAGGGGCTGGAAACACAAATCTCAGCCCGTATTTATGGTGTTTATCTGACAGCTTCCCATGACCACTAGGAAATAATAAAAACCTTTGAAAGGCCCAGGAATAGTAGCCACTAAATTACCTCCATGTTTTTATTTTTCTAGGGAGATGGAACTGTCTAAAGAAGATGAATATTCCCTTATTTTGGGAGGCTCCCTTTTGCAACCGCTCCATAAAGTAGCCATCGGACGCGTCGTCTCTGGCTAAGAAGATGAGAATGAAGGGCACTTCCCCCCACTAACGCTATGAAGCCCTGACTCCCTTTCTAGCCTTCCTGAAACCCCACGTCATGGAATAAAATAAGTGAAATTCAACTCTCACATTCATATTTATTTTTGTAAAACAGCTTCCATTTAAAAAGACGGTATTCTCAGGCAAAATATTTTCTCTCCTGAGTCAACTGTTCAGCTGGGATCACCAAATGCTGCTGGTACAAACTCAGCTGTAATGTAGTTGTGACTGTTTTCTTTTGAGGTTAATCAGAGAGAAATATGAAAAGTCTAACTTTTTTTGAGTACATGTTTAGATTACATGGAAAAGTGAGGACTTCTCTCTTCTAGACCTGCTATGATTAAAATGCTCTCTGGAGAGAGTCTCGGTTACACGACAGATCGGTGGCTGTCATGGTGGGGGGTCTCTATTCTTGACTGTGCTGACAGACGGGTGCATTCAGCAGCACGGCTGTGCAGGTAAGTGGTGGGTCAAAGTAATGGGCAAAAGCCCAGAGTGCTGTGGATCCCTCATCTGAGGCGTCATGAGTCATCCTGGATGCCACGACACCCTGCTTCACACCACGAATTCCGCGAGAAAGGCCAATTCACAGCCGTTTCTCGGCACGACAGCGATCTGGCTTCTTCACTCATCCATAATCAGTTTTTCTCCAGTCACTCTCACCAGAGGGAACGTAACTGCACAGTACGGCTGTAGAAGATGAAACCTAACACAGAAAGTAGAAGAATATGGGACGCTTGTAGAGACTTTCCCAGCCTACACTTCTCTGTGCTCTGGGGACCTCCTCAGAGAAAGGTGCCATCTCTGCATTTAACTCTTCTTGAGGGATTCCTGCTCCACGAAGATGTTCAGATGTTTCTTGGATCGTGATGCGCCCTCCACAGTCTCACTTCGTGTTGTGGGTAGAACCTCCTCTGTCCTGACCCTGCCACCCTCTCCTTTTGCTTGATGCCCCTGGTTCTTGCCTGCGAGAAAGAGTACACGGCTGGTCCTGTCCCCTCTTCCCCGTGATACCCAATTTCATCAGTTCTCTCCTATCTCCTCTCGTCTCTTTCTTTAGCCTGAAGAGCATTAGTGTATTTAGCCATTCCTCATACAGAAGTTGTTCCACCCTTATTTGAAGTTTTTTCAACTCCCCCCCCCCAGCTCTGAGATGGGAGGGACAGAGCGGCAGTGCTCCAGGTGCAGGCACACTGCCCTAACCATTGCCTCTAACGGCAAAGTTCACTGTCTACAGAGACAAGGATGAAGCACAACCTGATCCGTCACTGCTGTCAGTCCCACAGGTCTCGTCTTGTCAGACAGCAAGCCGATTTCTCAGACAGAACATCATCTTCAAACATGGGCTCCAAACAAGTGGTAAATGAAGCCTCATTTCTAGAAAATCAAGTAAGTTTCCCCATCTCTGATACAATATAAAATTGGTACTCACGGAAAGGAGAGGGACATACGCTATCAATTTTCTCCCAATTTCTCTCTCAATTTTCTATTTACATGCTGAAACATGTCCCATAACTGTAATCCTTGTCTTGAATCTCTCTTGTACAGAAACTGCGCAGCCTGTGTAATTTAACAATGTAGAAATAGTTACACTAAGTAACCAAATCTGTTTCCACTTGTGAAGTAAAAAGGCTTTTAACCCCTGTTCATGGCACTCACAAACCAGCTGTGATGTCTTGCCTAACAGAGGTGATGCAGCGACTTAGAGTGGCAGACAAGCAGCTCTGGGAGGCACCTCTGGAGCCCACCTCTGTACGCAAAGGTAGCGCAAACAACAATAATTTGTAAGACATCTGTGTAACCTGTTCTTAAAAATCTCTAAGTTCAGAGATCCAACATCTTTTTAGCATTTTATAACAGGGCTAACTGTTCTTAAAGTTTGGAAGACTTTCTTAATACATACTCACGCAACCCCGGTACAACGCTGTTCCCTTCTTACGGAAGGCTTACGGAAAAGTCCTCCTCTTCACTGCAAACTTCTACCCATTCGGATCCAGACTCCTACCACGCTTCAGTCCTCACCTCTGACAAACCAGAAAATTTTCACTCTTTCATCATGACTGATGTTCTTTCACAGCTCAGTATTCATCTTCTCCTCCCATGAGCTTCTCCCACAACTCTCCAGAAGCTGAACACTGGACTTGTGACTTCAACACAGGTTACAATTTCGATTCAGTGGAGTTGAGTAGCTTGTGACTCCTCTTCCTAAAGCTTCCGATCTATACACGAGCGCAAACGCTATTTATTCATCTTTTTGCAGAAGTTCGATTTAGCTATGATTGGCACAGTGCTATGGAAGAGATGCGAAAGGCAAAAGAGAGCTGAAAGGCAAAAACACTTTTTAGAAAGAACCAGTCTTTTAAAACTTAAAAAGAAAAAACTCTTT
>NW_009648255.1:179787-205009 GCF_000708025.1 Charadrius vociferus
ATAAGAGGGATGGGAGAAGTTTGAGGGATTCAGATCAACTGATATGCCTCTTAAGAAATTCCTAAAACAAATTTTCACAAACCAGCCAGACTGGATGTCTCAAGGCTTCTAGATCATCAACGTATCTGCCACATCTCTTCCCTAACATTTTTCTCCCGAAATAATGATTCTGTGGCTTGTGCTTTCAGAAAATGTATTTCGTGTAGTCTGTATCTACAAGAGAGTTATCTGAAAAGTATTCAGAAGCGCTAAAAGCTGGTGAGCAATACGCAAAAGTGTTAAATAGCTAGATTTAGGGAGTAAGAGTTACATTAATAAAAGCAAAGCGGCCTCAGTGATACATTGTGCAAGACGATAAAAGAAATTATAAAAAAACCTCTTTAGAAACAGCTGTCTCTCCCACCTGTTCTACTGCATTGCTCGGGAATTCGAGAGTTCCCTTTATATCACCACCCACGGAGGGATGCAACCGTCTCCCGTCTATTCTTTCATCTGTGGTTAGCAGCTGTCCTGCACCTCATCTCGCATTTGTCTTGTTTTATTTATATGGAGCCTTTGGGAACACGGAATGTTTCCCATCAGCATTCAACAAAGGGACGGGTAGCTGCATAGCGTACAATTTTGATATATTAATAAATCTTTGTGGGAGACTTGGGGTAAGAAATAACAGACAGGAAGCTATGATACCTAAAACCACGAGTCGTGAGTCAATGCTTCTGAGATGCCCAACAACACGGTGGTTTTCTAACATCGCTAACACACACATAGCAGATACTGAGAGAAGGCACACATGTTCCATCTTGAGATGCTGGCTGCATCTGCACCGCGGCCTTGGGCTGTGCTGGACACGTGTAAATGAACTGCAACCAGTAGCTTGGCCAGTCTAGTGTTTTAAAGTGCCAACAACAGCGTTCCTGAATTATTCAGTTATGGTTAACACCTGAGGCTCTTCCCAGCATGTAGTTTCAAGGGAGTCACGCTTACCTCCAGCATCAGTTCTGCAGTAGATAGAGGTTCCTCCAGCATCAGTTCTGCAGTAGATAGAGGTTCCTCTCTGTTTTTACTGAGCAAAGTGTCCCGTAAAACCAATGAGAGGGACTGATCATGGATTGCTGTAACAGAGAAAGACCTTACGGGCCAGTGGTAGGGCTGGGAGAGAAGTCACAGGTACGGAGAGGACAGTGGTGAGCAGGGACGGACAGATGATGGCAGGAGAAGGACTGCAAACAGGGAGAACTGAGAGCTGTAACAGACCGCACGAGTCCTGGCCAGCCTGGACGCCACAGGCACAAATGCCAACTGTTACACCGATGCAGAAACCCTCATGGCCTAAAGGAGAAACATTAGCATTGTTTGTCAAATCCCAGAGATGCACACGTTATCTGATGCTCCATTATCCACCCGTAAAAACTGTCTGCCCAGAGACAGTTGGCCACGGTGCTGAGAGCACGGCAATTCTGACACTGCGCGGCACTGCTTCCGCTGGAATTCGCCTAAAAAGAAATACACAAGTTATTTAACAACTCAGATTACAACACATGGAGTGTGTGCGGGTGATTTTGAGCCCACGCACTTCAACTTCAGCCTGACAGAACTGGTGCCCCTGCAGGGCCAGACTGTACACTGTTGGAGCTCTCCTCATGTGCCTGGTATATTCTTTCACAATTATTATTATTATTGTTATTTTCTTTTTCTGTTATTGTTCTATTAAATCGTCTTTACCTCAACCCATGAGTCTTTTTCCCCTCTCCCTTCCCCTCGTCTCCCACCCTCCTGGGGGAAGGAGTGAGCCCGTGGCCACCTGGTCCCTGTTGCTGTCTGGGCTTAAACCACAACAGGGACACAGCGCTGCTGAGGCCAGCAAGCCTCAGAGGGACGAGAGGGATGTCCTTCAAGAGGGATGAGCAAGCTTTGAGAATCAGGTAGAAAAAAGGCTTAAGACAGATTTTAACTGCAGTACCACACTGAGAACATTGTGGGGATGTCCTTGCGACAGACCGCTAGGGAAAGTGGTGGGAGAGGAGAGAGTTCCCGCAGTGACGGGGACACCGCTCCCCTAGAAAACCCCGTCCACGGGCTCCTTCACCGGCGTGAGGCGTGAGAAGGGCTATCAGCGGGACTGTCCTGCTGCCCAGGAAAGGCAGAGCCTTGATGGGCCTCCTTGGAGACGGTGGGAGGATTCAGCACATCACAATCTCATCACAAATCCCCCCCGCCGAAGAAGGGTTTTATTACAGCTCTCTGGTAACACCACGCGGCAGCAAGCACCCGCACGGAGCACGGCCCACCGGCCTGGAGGGGGGAGAGATACCTCCCACGATGTGAGCTGGCATCTTTAGGGACAAACGGAGAGACCTTTACAGACAAAAACACACTTAGTTTTTCTGCCAAAGAAACTTGATTAATATTGCTGAGTAAATACACCACGAATTAACAAACACATTTCTCAAAACAGGGTCAGATGCAAATTTGCATTTCTGTTTGGTGGAGGTTCCAGAGCTTTTTTTATATAAATGTAAGGTATTGTTAGAAGCATTCTAACAATTAATTAGAATAAATTATGCAAGGGAATGATTCAAGGAAGAGTATTAAAATTAAGTAATAGTAACAGTTGCGTTGGACCTAAATCACCCATGTTACGTGCCGTGACAGTAAAGCCCAAAACTCAAATGCCCAGGATGTCCTCAGGTCTCACGCCTTGTCCCTGGGAAAGACAACACGTATTCTCTTAATACAGAATTTAAGAAACTTCTTGAAGAAGTGATCAGACTGAAAAAAATGCACTATTTAAGTCCCCAAAACAGAACTTAACAGCACATGGACTTGGTGCTAACTCTTCTACTTAGCGACAACTGTATTAAACAAATCGTAACGCAGTGTTTGTGTTCGTGAATTAGGAATCGCAAGGTGCCACTAAAAGGAACAAGTAATGGTGGCACTGGGGAGTAAGGTGTAAGCGTTATGAGTAAAACTGTAACCATCACTAATGGCTATAACAACTACTAATAAACTGGAACATAAGGGTAAAATAACGCCTTTCGTTTGCTAGGTGCTAGTCATCTATATTCAAAATGTACGCCTTTGCACAGAATAGTGGCTGTACCCTTACTCCAAGCAGTGCTATACAGTTCCCTGGGAAGTGCATGCTAAAATCCTCCAAAGAAAGAAACAATTTAATAAACCAATATGCATCCAAAATATTTAAGCTCATTTGTATTTGTTTTTCATGTACAAGATCAAAGAATAAAAAAAAAACCCCACAGAACCAATCCCTGGATACAACAGTTTGATCTGATTGCTTTTGATACATACAATCTGTTGCAAGGTATTCGAAACCAAAAACAAATGCTCACACACGTCATGTAACAAAATGAAAAAAGTAAATAAAGAAGTAAATAAAGAAGTTAAAGTACTACCATGTACATGGATGTAGCATATTAGGAAACAAGTTTATTTGAAAACCCACATTTTTCTGTATTTAAAATAGACATTTTAATCCTTCCCTTCCCCAAACAGCACTTGTTCTCAAAAACTCAAACCCGACCCCTCCCCACGTTACATTCAAGCAGTATTACCAGAATACAAACTGTAATTAACAATGTCCCACCACTGCTGTGTCACCAAGACTTATGTGTGCCACCCTCAGTGGTGGTCGACAGTAGAACTGTCCCGCTAGCACATTTAGTGTATTTATACTACAAGCAGACAGTGAACATTTAGTAAAGTCAATGTTCGAAACCTGAAACAGTACAGGGAAATATTGTCAGCAATAAATTTACTTTCAGAAGAACTGAATACCTAAAAGTTCTGCTGTAAGCCTATTTAAAGCCAGAAACTTTTAGAAAAAGAGAACTTTAAAAACCAGATTTTATTGCTGCTGCACTTTATCTGATACACCCTCTCCATTACAAAATAAAAAGCTCACAGTGTAAAGAGTCACTTAACCATGGTTTAGTTCACCACTGAGTGAAGATCTGACCTCAGGTTTTGGCAGTGGTTTTACACTGGAAGTGATGTTCCACACAGCACCCTCCTGTTCCCAATCCACTGCTGGTTTACGATGGAAATAACACGGAAACATAGTTCCTGATCGTTTTATCTCTTTAAGGTCTTTGAGCCCAGACACTCAGCCACCTGAAACACCGATGAAAGAGGAATCAGGTTTGTAGCTTCACACTTGTGATGAACACGCTATGTGACTTCACTAGAAAACGGCATCGGTGTTTGCTGTAAGAGCACAGCCTTCAGCCGGCGAAAACCAGTGCAGCCCAACAGCAGTCAGCACAGGTCAGCTAATTCACGCCCGCTGAGAACCTGATCTGCTCGGAATATCCTTTATTATGACAAAACTTAAATTTGCAACAGTATAGACTTACTAGCAAATGAACAAACCGCATTTTCTAAACATAACCTAACGATGAGCACTATCAACTGAACCACACGGGAGCTCAGACCTGCAGCTGCGGTGAGTTGTTCCGGCACCGACGGCTCCCGGTTCGTTAGGCCAATCACGCCGCACTGACGAGCTGGCCTCACAGCCTGGCGTCACAGCCAGATGCCAAAAATGCTCCTACTCTTTTACCAAAGTCAGCCACGTCACTAAAGAACAAAGCCTTAGGACCACCTATTTTTCATTTAGGCTGACAACCTGAAGGAATCCTTAAAAGAGAGAGATTAATCATAATTACAGGAATATTGGTCAGCCCTGCCCGGTCCCCACTTTGCTGAAAAGAAATTTCTGCTATCTCAACAGTTAGCACTAGCAAAAATAATTAAAAACACCAACGAAAAAAAACTCCAAAAGAATAAAAGGAACACAATGCCCATTCAGTAATTCGGTTCTGTGCAGACACAACTCTGCTGTCACATCTCATTTTCTACTAAAAAAACCCCACAAACAAACATTAAAAAAGCTACTTTTCCCTATGTAACACAACTTCATGGCTGTAGGTCTTTCCTTCCATCTCTTTTTTCAAAATTTCGGGGGGCGTGCTTTTTATTTTCCATATTCTGGTACCACGTACACCAGCCGTTCATCACAGACAACATCGTTTATTCTATCAGGTTCTTCTATCACCTCTTCTACTGAATGCTGGCGATTTGTTCTCTGAGTACCCCCACCTGCAGCCACCCCTCCCGGCAAGGACCCACGTTTGATACGTGATCACGCGTCCCCCAAACCTACTCCATATTCCCATCACCTCATCTCTGACCTTTTCACCTGCCTTCACCCAACCAGATGGACAAAGTCTGTAGTGATCGATTTTCTGGTGCACTGGTAAGACCTGGTTAAGTGTCATTACACCTGGCAAAAACACATTAACACTGAGTGCTACATCTCTGCCTCTCTCTACGTAGCCTGGGTTAAGCTTAGAGAAAAGTTTTAATGCCTTTCATAAAAAGACATATTTTTCAATATAAAAAGCTTAAATTCATAGGTTATAAATAATATAATTTCAAAATATTTAAGAATTTTAGGACTTCATTTGCATTTCAGGGGAACTGCAAGATTAACGTCCTTGATGCCTTCTCAGTCCCAAACCTCCGATAAAGACGCGTTTACAGGATGCACATAGGCAGCAGCGTGCAGAAGGCGCCCCGTGTCCTGTCCGCCCGCTGCCACACACCAGAGACTCAAGAACTGAGCAGCTTCGCCAGACGAGTCACAACGCCGCCTCGGCACTGCCCTGGCAAAGCCACCATCTTTTCTCATGTATACAACTACATGTGTTTCGATGCTGTCAGTTAAAAGCATTACTGCAAACAGTACGAGCAAGGGGCTCTTTCCCACCACATATGACATTAACAAGTAGTGCCACGTTTTTCAGACCTGATTTTAAAAGCATGGTTTTGCATTTAAGGTATATGCCACAGATTTTATATATATAAAAAATCGTTTGTTCATGTGTTAAGTTACAAAATCGTAGTGCTTAATATAATAAACATCAAAATCTAAGATCTCTTAAAAAAATGCTTGTTTATAATACATTGCTTTGTTTTTAAAAGGCAGCAGTCAGTACCAGTCTGGTTTATTTTGCAACAATACTGTACTCTAAAAATGTCGCTAAACAATTCTGGTACTTTCAGACTGGAAGTATTTATTTTCTGAAAACTATACAGTAATATACTGAAAAAGGAAATTACAATAGTACTGTTTGTGCCTTTACAAAAATATAATGAGAATTATTATGGCTGATATGGATCAGATTTAATCTATATTCCACACAGCACAGTTTTACTAAGGATGAAAAAAAGATTTTTAAAGCTTAAGTAAATTGATAAAAAAGATTCTGATACTATTGTCATAAACAGAGTAATAAAGCTGCTCTCGTGGTGCGGTGTTGTGCCGTGTTTGGAACCAAGTGACCTACCTAGTAGTTAGATTTTGTGATTCATAACGGGTTTGTGATGTTAATCTACACCCAGGAGACCAGCCAGGGACATGCATGAACACCACTCGCTTTTCTGTCCCTAAAGTGAAACGTTTCTGCCTGGTCTGAAAAGGTAAAGAAGTATACAGATGTATAAAGTAGTGTGCTTTTTTTCAAAGAGGAAGAAATATATATGGATATATGTTTATATATATATATATATGTATGCATTTTATATTTAAGTTAGTGTCAATCAAATCCAGGCAGAGATTAAACTGACCATAAAGATGATGTAACAAAAGTCATTAAGGCAGTAAAGTTGTATCTCTTGAGGATTTTCAGATATTCTACTTCTATCTCAAGAGGAAATTAAGTGTTGAATTGCGTTGTAGGCCAAACCAGCATTGAATGATTACAGCCAGGTAAGGAAGGGCTCGTTTTTGTTGAGTACTGACTCCACATCATTGAGAATAGGGATCAAGTCTTCCGACTCCAGAGTCCCGAGATCAACATTTGTTCCTGGAAGACAGTCGAGGAAATCAGGGAAACGTGTTTGTTGTGGGTTTATGTTCATTGCCGTCTGCGCTATGGTTTCTCCTAGGAAAAGGAAAGAACTCTTCAAATACCAAACTTTTCTGGCAGGTAATTTAAAACAACACAACTGATATAAAAATTAGCCTGCCCCTTTCCCATTAGCACTTGTGCACACTTCTGCCCTCTACAAGCGTTACCTCAAAACCACGCTTGCTTGCAGATGTGTATTCTTGTAGGAGTTAATTTCATATCCTTGCCTTGCTCTCAAAAGCACAAAAGGCCCTTTGCAGCAGTGCTCAAAGTGATCAGCGATCACTCAAATCTGCGCAGGCAGCACCGCAACCGAGCCTGACACAACCCTCCGGGCTGCTCTGCACGGGGGTCGGTGCCGCCCGCGGGGCAGAATGGCACAAAGTGACATTTGGAATGTGGAAATCGAAAAAAAAATTACAGCACTTCAGCTCTGCAATATTGTAATACTTTTTTTTTCCATAAATTAATAATAACAAGCATGAAATCCTTTAATGGAGAAACCTTTCACTCTTTGCAACTTCAGATGACTTCAAAAGGAAGTTTAGGTGAAGAAGTGCCGAGAACTTCAGCATCTGGAAAAAAACTTGCTGATTTCCCAGTAATTTGTTTCAGTATTTTAAATACCCTGAGAACACTGATATAAAAATAAATATGTACCAAAACCTGAACTAGCTAAATATATTCTGTCTGAAGGCAAATCCAACTTTGCCACTGTAAGAGACTTATTAATGAGACTCATCAGTGTTAGAAAACACAGTGACTTGTACCAAGAATGCAAGCCAACACCAGATTTTTACTCCTCCTAACTTGGGACTATGGTATGAAAACACAAATTAAGGCTCAAATTTTCCATCTTTTACTTATTTTGTTGAGTATCAGTCTAACATAAAAGGGTAGAATCTGGACCTAAGTTAAAGCTGAGAACATTCTAGCCACCCAGTACCTTTTAGGCATTTTCCCCCACAGTCTCGGTCTGTTCTCCCGCATAGGAAAGCGACAGATTATTGTTCAGTTGTGCAATTATAAAACATTACTGGTTATAACACAAAGTTATTATTAGCATCACTATACTTTAAGGAGAGTATTGTACCTGTATCCATCTCATCTACGTTGCTGAGGAAGTCTTCAGGTGTCGTCGGTATACTGTAGCATCCTAATCCCAAGCCACTGTCCGTACTCTGTTCCCTGGAATGGTATGGCCCACTGCACATCGAAACAGAAAAAGCCTCAGTAAAGATGTTCTGCCAGACACAGTCCCTGATCGTGGTGTTGGAGAAAAGACACCACGTTAGATATTAAATACTGAGTAACTAGGCCTCGTTCTCAAATGTTGGCCACTAACGTGGTCACGTTACATCAGCCAAAATATAAAGCAAGTGAAGTGAGGCCACTCTTAAATTTTGAAATACACACATGAATATATAACTTTCTAGACAAAAACAGTTCTGATAGCCTAAAAATCTGACTTTATTTATACTTCGGTAATGTACCTATTCTACCTAGAGTCTTCTGCATACACCTACAGTACAGTTAAACCCACCTGTTATTTGTTTGATTTTTCTAAGATTCCTTCCTGAAGTACTGTCCTGCTTTGAGCGACACAGGACTGATTTCTCTTCTAATGCCTGGGAAAACTGCACTTTTAGAAGACTTTAATGTCTGAATTTGTGGAAATATTTACTTTCTAGCCAGCTATGGTGTGTGGGTTTCAAGGTCTCGGTGTTTTCGAGCTCGCCTGATGCAGGGATGAGGAGGAGCCAGACCTGGGCACTTGACCCAAGCTGCCCAACAGGATTATTTCATACCATGCATGTCACGTTCACTATAAATTAGAAAGTTTACTGTGAAGCTGGCTCTCTCCCTTGACGGCTGCCATCCTGAGAACCCCTTGCCCCCGTGCCAGAGCCCAGAGCCCTTCCCTTCCTCCCGCAGTGCTTGCAGTGTCCCACATGTGCTGTCCGCTGCTGGGAGTGCACAGCTTCTACAGATAGAATGGGCTGAGGATAATCGTTGCATATTCTGTACTGGTATCGAGATCAATATTGGTTCTTTAGTGCTATTAATGTTAATTATTCAATCTTATTCTATTAAATCTGTTTGTATTTCAACCCCCGGGTTTCCTTGTTTTTACCTGATTCCCCTTCTTGGGTGGGGAGGGCTCATCGGGTGATAAAATGATTGTCTAAATGACAATAAATTGTTATGGGTTTCTCAAACTATAACAAGTACTAACTGAAAGATTTCAGGTCAGCCCCTCGGCCGTACCCCCTGTTCACAGTAAGTACAAAAAGAGGTGATATAGGGAACTACTTCAGAGAGACGGTGTTAAAAGCGTAGAGAAGAAGAACCAATTGCCCAATGAAGAGGACATGGACTTGCCTGCTTAAGAAAGGGTCGGATCCGTTATTTGTAATAGGCCTCATGTCTTGTGTCATGGCAGGTGGGTTCACAGCTGTCTGAAGGGGGGCCATGCTTTCCGAGTCCATGGGAAGTTGTCTGCACAGCGCAGCTTCCTGCAAAGGCAGATGGACGTAAGGGAAGGGTTGTTCCAACAGCGCAGAAGTACTGCAGCCTTATGACAAGCCAACATGTCATAAATACACGTCTCTTATTTAGAAAAGTAGTTCTAAACAACAGAACTGACGGCTGTTTGCACTGGTGTGAAGAAAATCATTGTGTGGATAGATAGACGTCGTCTTTCATACCCACCCGCGCTGGCTGGAATGCTGTGGACTCTGCCTTGGGTTACTGCTGTGGCCGGACACCGGTCCCACTGCCCAGCCCGCAGGGAGATGTGTTTGGGGACTTTCTAATCGGCTCCACACTACACCAGAGCCCGTCTGCCTGTTTAAACCAGCCTGATGCTCCCTGAGTGACGCCCACCGTGAAGCGCACACGCAAGCGTCCTCCCTGGCAGAGTCATCGTGCTGGCAGCACCGCAGCCGCCGTGGCAGCCGGGGACAACCACCCGCAGAACGGCCGCACCTCTGCAGCCCTGCTGGCCACCGAGATGAGAGATGATCCCCGTGGAATCTAATTACCTGCATTCTGACTTTGCACACCCTGTGTGTCACCCGTGACACCACACCAACAGCCTGTCCGTGCTGCACGGGCCGCTCGCTCCCGCCCAGGGCTTGCACACACAAACTTGAGCTGTGAAACCCTCGAATGACAACGGCAGGTCACTGTTCAGTGGGGCCAAGTTCTGTGAGAGCTGGAGTACCAATGATAAAGCAGTTTCAAACCTACAGACTCATATTTAGTCTCCCATGTATCTGTTTCCAACAGCTTACCTTAAGTGAAATTGTTCCCAGTTTAAACTGGTGCAACAGAGAGCGAAATCAGGCACCGAAACGATGTGAGTTGCTACAAGATGACATCATTTGCTATATAGAATATCACTTGCAACCATAAAGTACTTAACATGTTAGAAGAACACCACAGAAACCAAGACTTTGACCCAATAATCTTTAGAATGACCACTCTGCCTAATAATAAGCATCTCCCTAATGACCTGTCTCACGTACGCTGTCTGTAGGATGACTAATGAAGGAAAGCCAAAGGAAACTTGTTTCAGAACTCCTCCTGAAAGAGGAATTCTTCCAGCATTCTCTCTGTGAAACAACCGTGACATCTAGTGGTACAGAGTCTACACAAAGGTGGTTTGGCTCCATGGGGATGCGCCAAACAAATATCCTAAGACCTTAAAATAATAAAGCTGTATCTGCCTTTTGCCTAGTTTACTCAACCTTTTTTTTTTTTTTTTTCAATGAAATAAGCAAAGGAAATATTTCATTTCAATCCCAATAGAAGACTTTTTTTCCACTGAATCAGTCATTCATTCTCCCAAGTACAGAAAAGATTAACATGTTTTTGAGGTGAGAATATGATGTTTTACTATGTTTTCAATTAATTTCTTCATTGAGGAGGACTGGTTTGGTCTCTTCATGAATAATGTAACAATCATTCATTGGGAATTAACATATATCGGTGCCCATTAATGCAATGCTTCCTTTATAATCAAATTATCAATATATTCACTGAGAAATAATAATTTACATTAGATGGTGGAATTATTTAGTAAGTGTTAAGAATAAAAAGTCTGAAGATTCCGAACAGCTTATGTGTGATAGCTTATGCACATCACCACATTTGTCAAGTGACAGTTCTAATGGTGGTGTTTTTAATTAAATCATCTGGAGTCTCTGAAAATGTACAAACCTCAGAAAATGGGCAGACCGGCTTTTTTAGCTGTCTACATGAAGATACTGAAAGTATTTTTTAAAATATAAGGATAGCAACTGCAGCAACACATGCAAGGCTAATACTAGAAAGACAGCAAGAAAGAAACAGAGAAAAGACAGCCAGAAAGAAAGAAATACAAAAAGAGAAAGAAAGAGAAAAGGAAGACAGATAAAATGAGGCAGAATATACTTAGCCAGGACTTTTTTTTTTGTTAAAGTCCAATCCAGCAATGAAGTTAATGTTTTTGATACTTGGGCAGTGCATGTTCAAACCTCACCAGACATTGTTCCACACTAATAAAGGTAAGTTCAGAATGGGGTGTGTGGGTGCGCGTGAAGAAAATTAAAAGCCTTTCCCCTAGTTTGCTGACATGGAAAATACATGTTGGTTATCATTCTGGTTGCTGTCATTTCTAAAAATCAAATGCTACTACTAAAAATAAAATAACTGAGAACATCCTGTTCAAGATCCAACATCCAACTATTTGTCTCTTTCAGAATATTGTGACTAAGTCTGAATTTTACGGAAATGACTTCTCTTTGCTACTTTGCCCATGTGTTAGCGGACTGCAAACACTGCCCCAGTACCACCCTGTCCACCGTGAGGCTGATGGAACCTTGGGACAGGTTTGGCAGAGAGGCTGTGCAGCCTCCACCCTCGGGGACACTCAAAGCCTGGACGCAGCCCTGAGCGACTGCTGTAGCTGACCAGCTTCCAGACAGGAGCTGGCGTAGGCGACCGCTAGCAGCGCCTCCCAACCTTCTCTCCTGTGACTGTGAACCACAGAATGACCATGCGCATACGTACATCTTTCTCTGCAAGATTCTGATGTTCTCTTTTGGACAAGCTTCTTAGTGATTTCTTGCCAGCAGTCATGCAATTTTCAATTATCAGATTTAAACTCATTTGTATTGCTCAATACAACTGCACTGCAGTGTATCAAACATAAGCCTGAAAACTTCTTGCCTGTAGGAGGCGGTGGAAAATCTTTTCTGTATCCAGCAGCTTCTCAATGGCTCACACAGTGCAAACCAGTGTCTCAACTTGTTGGGAATGGTGTAGTGTGTGGTGCGGGGGCAGGGGAGAGCTTGGCAAGCTCCCTGCTCACGGAGGAGAAAAACTGAACTACAAATATGCTGCCCAGAAAAACATCAAAGCTGAAAAGTTGATAATAACTATTAACCAGAGATGACAAAGGGTAACAACCAACTCTTCTACCAGAGAGCAGTGACAAAGAAAATCTATGAAGGCAAAGTCATGCAGCTGTAGAGAAGACAGGTCATTATTTAAGGGTGTATCTGATGAAGGAGGATTGAAGGTGCATACTGTTGTAGGTGGATTCACAGCAAGAGTTTTGAAACTCTTCTGAATAAAAATGCCAGACACCTCGCAGGGATGATATTCTAGTGCCTTGTGTTTCCAAAACAGGCAATGAGGTACTGACAGCCTAAAGTTTGAGCTGAGTAATTAATTTTACATAATTGTTCCCACTATACTGCCAAAGACAGCTTATTTCTGAGACTGCTGAATTCTACTACTCCGAAAGCCTTGTATTCACTGCACCGCTCTCCACAGCTGTCGCAGAACTACTATATTTAAGACAAAAGATGTGTACGAAGAAAGTGAGGAAAGGTTTCCAAACAACACTGAAAAATCTGTACGATTCCATGGAATTGTTTTTAAACACAGATAGAGATAAATCTCATCTTTATGGAACACATTTAATGAAACGATCACAGGAAACATGAGGCTTTTCTCATTCTTCATGTGATGCCTTCTTCCTTTGGGCTCATTACAGAAGCACAAACACACCTCTCCTCCCTTAAGTCTGTAGTTCCTCTGGTGGCTTTCCAGCAAAACAAAAAGCACTAATGGAGATTTATGAACCTCCAACTAATTGCAAAATGCAGTTGCACACAAAATCAAAGTACATTGCAAAACAGTGTTGTTCATGAAGGGAGTTTCACATCTTTAACCCTCCATGAAATAAATATTCTTCCTCACACACTGAACTGCACAGAACTAGACAAGAATCTCCTTACAGCTTTTCATTTCTCTTATGGACTGACTCAAAAAACGCCCAGCCAAATACACAGCACTGAAAGGAGCAGAGAATTTCTTACATCTACTGCTGCTGGCTTCTTCCATCTGGCACAACGAACCAGCCAGAACTGCCCCTGTATTACCCAAACTTAGGTTAACACAGATACAAAGGCTGCGTTTGAAGGACACTGCTCCCAGAACAGCCGAAGTTCCAAGACGAGGTTTATCTAACGTGGAATAAGCCACACAAATACCAAGGTCAGTACACTTTCCCAGGGGCAAAAGCCCTGAGCGCAACGAGCAGACTCCTTCTTGCGTACACAGTGGAGCCGCGCTGAGCGAGCCCAGTTCTCTCCGCTAGTTGTTCCACGTTACACTGGGAGAAGAACTCTCTGATCACGCAATGTCTGTGCCACTCCAGTGACCAGCTGTGACTGTCCCCGGGACAGCCAACCGCAGCTGAGAGCCGCCGAGTGACAAGAGAACAGGTTTTACTGCGGGCACAACGTCCGAGCCAGCGCCGAGGGCAAACCTGCGCCGGCCACGCTGAAACCTGCGCTGCTGCATCGTCACAGCCGCCTCCCGACCGCTGGTCAGCCGGGACCTGCTGCAACCCCACCGTCCTCTCATGGCAGACACACGCACTGCCTCCCTACAGAAACACACAAAGATTTTTCTGTATCACATTGCAGGTAAAAACCTAAAACACTGGTAACTTCTGAAACTTACTCCCCATTTCCATGGTAATTTAATTTCCAAAAGTATCTCAGATGAGACTATTAACGAGTAAGAACAAGGGCTCAGAGACTACGCTACTGCTGCGTATCAGGCAGTTTATCCTACAGTCAGTAAGATGAACAGACAGCCATTTCAGAAGGATTTCTGTTAAACTTGAAGGTTTTTTGCTGAGCTGCCTTCCAAATAAGAAAGCACTGCAAAATGTCCATTCTTTCCAGGGCACCGGACTTACTGCTCCTGCACAAAGTGCTGAGAATGTCACATTATTTGCAGACCGTAACGCTGGCTGGCTGTGTTCTGTCCCAGCCAGGGAATTCAGACTGTGATCTCCCTGGAAAATGTGGTGCCAACTACTGCTTGGTCCAACAAGGAGAGATTCATACCCAGCTTCATTAACCACGTCCCCAGACACGGTAATTGGCCCTCCTAACCGCTAACTGCAGCAGGCCAACCATCCACTCCAGCACTGTTTAATCTCCTACGCGACAGACCCCCTTGCGAGGTGAGACCGTTTGTGAGCTGCGCAGCCCCCGGCGCCCTGAAGAAAGGCTCACTCTGCCCTTTACAAAATCTAAGTTCCTGTCTCCTCTTTGTTGCAGGAAACACTGCATTTATTATAAGGTTACCTCTCATTTGGGGCACGGCACGGCACCTCCCGCGTCTTTATGTCAACATACTGCATGTTGCTTGTGATATTAGCTCAAGGTGTACTTTACAGCACGGAAGGACAGACCCCTGCGTCAGGCTGGGGAAGCACGCAGAGCACGTCAAAGCATGCTCCTCCTCCGCTGCTGCCCCACGCAGGTGATTTCAGATTTTAGTGCTGCTACAGGTGTCAGACTTCTTCGCTGCTTTGCTTCTTTGATATTATTACAGCAATGGTCGACAGTAATGGATCAGTGACACTGCCACAACAGCCGTGTGATGGCCTGTAACACCCTGTTCTCATTCTAAGCACGACTACAAGGTTCTTAAGAAGAATACTGAGGAATCCCCTACCCTAGGTTAAAAAGCCTGGCAATGAATACCAGAGACCTCCGGCAGCCCTGGGAACGGCGATATGACAGTTGCAAACTCCAAGAGGAGCCTTGGCTCTCCCGGTGAGCACTCCGCTCCGGCACGCAGGCGTCTCCTCTTGGCCAGCAGAGACAACCCGCAGCATTTAGTTCAAAAAGGACCAAATGCCCACAATGATCTGCTGGGCACTACAGCATATGCTATTTTAAAAACCCAAAGGCGATTTTCAAAATAAATAACAAAACAAAATAAATGAAACACCCCCCACCCCCCACCCCCAGTACACTGACACCACAGAGGCATGTCAAAAAAGCTTCATCAGTGGTTATTCACAAAAATCTTTAAAAGCTTCAAAGCGCTGCAGTGAGTTAATCATTCACTGCCTCTGAACACAATTCTGATGTAGACCCCTGTTTAGCTGCGTGCCAGACCCAGGGATTCGTTGTCACGGTTCCTGGGAGCCTCCTGAGCAGAAGGGGACTGAGCTCCATCCAGGCTGCGCTCCCACTGTCATACCTGGCTGGGGCAGACGAGCAAGGGCATTTCTACAGGGAGCTTACATTGCTCGCCACCGCAATTCCCCTTCTGCCAGTCCTCACACTCAGGGAGGACAGCGAGACATGCAGACGTTGCCCGTGCCATCCATAATCGCACTACGGGTCAGCCTGTGCAGAAGAAAGAGCACAGCAGGGCATCCTTCTGCTCAGGCCAGAGCAGGCCAGTGAGGTTCTGTCTGCGAGGACAAAACAGGGATAAATATTGCTCTGCATCCCCACACACCGCTCCTTCTACAGCCTCTTTTGAGCCCCTGTATCTTTCTGTGCACGTATTTATGGAACTGCCTTTCAGGCCTGTCCGTACCCCTGCGAAGAAGGTGCCAGATGGTGCCTGTGCCCAGAGAAGTGCTGGGACATCTTCCCTGTGGGACCCTCCCAGAGATGTCTTACTGACATCACCTCTGCTTCCATCTCCATGGAGCTCTTGAGCAGCAAGCAGATTCTCCCTTTTCCTTTGGAAAGGGATCAGTAAGAAAGACAGTTAACTTTTTGCAGAATGACAAAACTGAGTAAAGAAACATTTAAATAGAAGCTGTTACACTGGTTTTCTGAAACGCTGCCCTTCTTGCACGTATCCAGCCTGCAGTTCTAGAGGCTCTCCCGACTAACTGGAGAGGAGGACAAAGACGGAGCCCAATTCCTGAGCGGGGAGCTTGCAGGAGCGCGCTCCCCTGGCCTGCGCAGCAGCTGCTGCCCGCAACGGCGGTGGGGACCCGCAGCTGCTGCCAGACTCAAGGGAGGCTTGTGACCCACCAGAAGAATTGCTCCCCTCTCACTCAAAGGCTCTGCGCCTCCTCGCAGTGGCTGGCAGCGGCGTGCACGCTTACTCAGCGCTTTCCCCTTCGACAGGTCACACCAGAAAAGCAGAGGCAGCGGCGCAGGGTCAGGGCAGGAGTAGCTGAACTTGAACACCGGTGACTCCAGAGGGATTTGTCCGTCCTTCCCAGCTGCCAGGGCTTGGGGGTGTTCAGGCAGGAACTTCACAAAATTCTCTTGGGAAGGACAGATTTTGCATCTTGCTTTCCCTGGGTGGGAAATACATTGTTCCCCAAGAGCTACAGCAGTCCTGAAAACTTCAGTAACTTCAGTGACACTGTCCTGCTTCGTGGCACAAACAAGCACCAGAGGTGCGGGGTGGTACGGGGTGTGACTGAGTACGGCACAGCTGCAGAGTGCCATGTCTTAGTTTCAAAGTAAAACACAGTCAGCAGAGCAGGGAAACCAGCCCTTGTGTTCATGGCACAACTGTTGTGAAGCTTAATTTGCTCTTGTCCTGAAGCAAGAACTGAGCCAAAGAGAGTAAAAATAGCTAAACACGTTATTGACACGATGACAGTTATGACTAAGCCCATACCAGATATCCCCGCTCTCCTCCCACACCCATCTCTATGATGTGAGTGCCCGGCAGTGAAGGAGAAGGCGTGCAGAAGACCCGAGAGCACTGCTCAGGCCAGAGACCACCGCCCTGAACACAGCGCGGCACACGCAGGTATTACCATGTAACTCCCGAAATTCACGGGCAATGGACACCGAACATGGGTACAAGACGTTGGTGCCTCTACAGCTTCCAGACTCAGGTCCGAACTGTGAAAGTCAAATTCAGCCCTGACATGAGCAGGTAAAAAAACTGATAAACTCTAGTGGAATCACATCTGCCTTTCACCCCTGTTCATCAAGAGCGCCGAGCACGTGCTTAACGTGGAGCACGTACACACGTTCCCCAAAGGCGATGGGAATAACCACGTGCAAAGACAGCCAACATTGCTGCAGCAGCTATAAAAGCACATCGTTTTAATGCTTTTTTTTTTTTCAAATGCAGCTAGATGGTGCTGTACAGTTTCAAAATATATTAAGAATTTTTGTTAATTACTTTTGTTAAGCAATCTTTTAAAGTTCTTAAAACATATATTTAGAGGAAGGAGGTAAAAGCAAAAAATATAAATGAAGCAAATATACTGTTATGAAGTGTTTTTACAAATATTCTCACTAATGTTTTTGCGATCGTACTCGCCATACATCCATTTTCGTTTCGTTATCACTCTGTCTTTCACAAAAGTCTACTATACGGCAGTACGTACATTCTCCCTACATCTGGTCTTCCTGTCTGCACAAGATGAAGTTACTCAGGTTCCAATGCTGTAACTGGAGAGAAATTTGACTGACGTGTAGTTTGTATGCAGGAAGAAAAGTACAGCCATATTCTTGTTGTCAGAGTCTGTATTAGTATAAAGACCTACATCAAACTGCATTTTCTGCATATGAAGAAAAAATAAAAGCTCTTTCAATACAATTCTAATAACCTTTGATTTGGTGAGTGATTGTAATAATTGTATTACTTTTTGAAAAGTGATGTTTTGGTAAAATGCAATTTAAAATTATTTGTTCTGAAATAAAAGCATGGAAAAAGAGCACCTCAAGTTCTCAATCATTACAAACATTAAATATCTTTTCTTCCATTAATTTTACTGAGATAGTATGTTTTTTTAAAAAAAAAGGAAAACCCAACATATTTGGCAAAAACAACATTCAAAGGCTGCAGAGAGAAATCCAAGCAGCTGGCCATTAACGGGAGGTTTTACTGACTGCTGCCTCTAAAAGGCGACAAATCCTCTGTGAGCACATGTCCTTTCTGGTGAATCTGCTCTGATCCTCCAGATCCCTGCTTCAGACCTAAAGGTTTTAAAGATGTACATGTCCGTTTCTTTGCTACTCACAAAGTCTTCCAGACCTCATGGAGATGTTCCAGTCCATTTTCACCACTAATGTGTTCTCTCGCAGTCATTCTCCTCCAGACTCGAAAGAAATCCATCACTCCTCACCTACCTGCGGCTCGTCAGCCTGTGACACGCCCTCTGCTACTCCTTCTCAGAGCACATCTAACTGCGAGGATTTTTCTTAGGCTTCTTTTTGCATTTTGCACAAGTCATTAACATTTCAAAACATTACAGCAACTTATGGTTCTCTAATAAATCATCAGAAAAGTTCAGCCCAGTGCTGTCATTAGCCTGGTACCACACATGCTTCTACATGTTGCAAGGAAATGTCATGCTGTATTTCTAAATACAGTGCAAACAAATGTTACCCTAAAATAACCACGGATTATGGTACAATCCCAAAGGCAAAAGGACTGAAGGCATGAAACAGTAATTCCACGAAATTGCTATTTCCACAGAGGACGGAAGTAAGGATGGGTAACCCGGGAGGAATACAGACCTTGTCCGACACACAGGGATGAGGTGAGGAAAGCTAAAGCCCAGCTGGAATTGAACCTGGCCAGGGCAGTCAAAGCCAACCAGAAAGGCTCTGTGGGCACCCAGGTGACAACAGGAAAGCTCAGGAAAACGTGCACCCACTGCTTTCCCTGGGAGCGTCGGGGCTGTCCAGCCTGGGGAAGAGAAGGCTTGGGGGGATCCCATCCATGTGCACGAACCCCTGCAGGGACGGGGCAGAGGACAGAACCAGGCTCTTCCCAGCAGTGCCCCATGACAGACGAGCAGCCATGGGCACACACGGAGACACAGGAGGGTCCCCCTGAACGTCAGGAAACACTCTGTCACCGGAGGGTGACCGAGCGCTGGCACCAGTTGCCCGGGGAAGTGGTGGAGTCTCCATCCCTGGAGATACTCAAAAGCTACCTGGACACCGTCCTGGGCAACTGGCTCTGGGTGGCCCTGCTTGAGCAGGGGGTGGAGACGACAACCCCCAGAGGTCCCTGCCAACCCCAACCAGCCTGCAATTCTGTGATTTTGTGAAAGTTATCATTCTTAAAAGTACTTAGAACTGTAACTGAAGCATTTATAATGCCACCGATAATGATGTCATGCTTGATAAAATGGACTTTGTTCACACTGTTCCTGAGAGATATAGGTTATTTATTTTCTCTAAGGAAGCTGATTAATGTGCCAGGCAAAACACATCACCACCAGTGGAGTTGTCCGTACCAGCATAAACACAATTGTTAAAACTTTTTATTTCCTTAAGGTGGTGTAAAGGAAGTTACGCATCTATCTTGTACAATATGAGCCATTATATATGGCTGAAATTTAAGAAATAGAACAATAAACAAAACATCCACAAAGGACCATCTCTGGAAAGTCTTCAAGTCAGAGGTATTCGCGTAATATGTGAATGTGATTTTATTTTAATTTAAAGGCAACGGGTGCAAGTGACAGAGTTGGGATCAGAGTCAAGAGCAACTCCATATATTCTGCCTTTACGTTCAGTGAAGCATGAACATGGTCTACTATGCAAACCAAGTTAAACTGAGAATTAATCAATGATAGTTGCTCTAGATTTATAAACAGACGCAGAACAGAATTTGGTCCTTACACTACTATTATAGCTGGTAAGAAAGACACCAGGTCTGCAACTCCTGACAGATGACCATTTTGTGTTCTGTTCAATGCCAGAGAAAAAAAAACACGCAATGTTCTATTCATATCAGCTCTTTGGTTACCCTTACCTAAAACAATGGTTAATCCTGACATAAAGTAACAGAGCCACTAACCGCACCTAGTAAAAATTTGGATGCATCGAACTAAAGGCTCTTGAACAGAAGAAAAGAGTTTCCTTGGGGTTACCTGTCGCAGTAGCTCCTCCTGACGCATCCTAATTCGCTCCCTCTCCATCTGGATCCTCTGGAGCCTCAACTTCTGCTGCTGCTGCTGCTGTGTGGTCAGCGCGCTGGGCAGGTTCATCAGCCCCGGCTGCGGCGCCTGGGGAGGACGGCTCTGCTGCGACACGGCCGTGCCGGGCGTTATTTGGTGCTGGTGATTCATGACTGCGGGAAAGACAACACATCACGGATCATGAAGTAGATTTGTACTTTAAGACAACAGAGGGCTAGGACACACGCTGCGCATTTGCAGTGCGGAGTTATTAGAATTACCGTATTTCAAATGACTGAGGTAACTACTCCATCAGGCAAGATCCGTACTAGCAACTGCTTAATAAATTATTTTTATTATTTCGTATAAAACACGAATACTTACAATACAGCAAGCATTTATATTCATATTGGTATGTTCAAATATTTACCTAATGACGTGTAGCAAATGACATGCGAGTTTTCTAAATTGAAAATTCCTCTATAAATGTGTGCCTATAACATGCAGTAAGCTAGTAAAAATGTTCTCAATCTTAACATTTTCTTTATTGACAGATCTAAATTAATTATTGTACGGATAATTACCAGCATAAGTAATGAGCAGTGTGTGCGTTTTCCACCACGATGCAGGAGATACACGCTATTTTTATTTTCAGTGACCTGCAGGTGAGGGATGTCCCCGTTCCAGCGAAGAAGCAAACCTCGCAGGAGGACCCGCTCCCTTGTAGCCTTCCCCACTATCACAGAAGGGTCACAGTCTCCGTGTTCTCATCTATAACTGAGGGTTAATATTATTGTCACATCTCGCAGAAGTGTTCTAAGCACTACCTCACAGGCACTCACACATCACCGTAATGAAAAGCAGCTGTCACCAACGAGAAAAAAAGTGGCTCTAATGAAATCCAGCGATAAGCTGGACTGTCAGAAGTTACAAAAGCGGCGCAATAAAAAGACACCAGAAACTACCAGAAGCTACATCTTTCCATAGTATCTTTACCATACTTTCACTTACTTTTCCAAAGCAGGTGAAATGCACGGAAAAGACAACTAAATGGAGTCTGTGCCACATTCACAAATAACAGCAAAGCAGCAAGAATCACTGCTAACTGTCCCTGACAGTGCCTTTTTCTCTTTTGAACAAACACTGCCCGTACTGCCAATGGCCTCAGTCGCTCCGTGTTTCAGGACGCGGTGAGTGCAGAGTCAGATGTCTGAGTTTGCAGTGTGAGAATGACTCAAGAGCAGAACAGTGTCATTGCAAGTTACTAGTACATGATTCCAGTTTCATTATCAAACTCAGCAAAAATCTTTAGCAATCTTGTACTGAAAGAGCTGCTTTAAACAGCTACGTTAGGCAAGAATTGAGTTTAATGAGTTCTTAAACACAAGCCTGTATAAAATTAATCCAACAAAGATGCCAAGTTCCCGCCTGGCGTAACTCCTTTTTGAGTAAACCGTACCAGTTCCCAGCAATGCAACCTACTGTAACCCTTCCTGAACAGTTCCCTCGTTTCCTTCCCCACCTTCACATTTCCAGTAAAAAACACATACAGTACCTAAAGCCAGTCTGGATTACAAGTAGCAGCCATGTACTGCTTAAAAATTAATTGATATTTTTGCAAGGATTCTTTCGCTAATGGGGCAACAGCATAATTAATAAAGCTCTCGTCTTTTAACAAGAACACCCCAGATGCCAAAATACTCTCTAGAAGAGAGACAATATTTTTCTGTCCAAAGGACTAAGATTTGTATCTTCCTTTTTATCTTTCACTCATCGTTCTTACCACAGGAGAACTGAAATCTCAGCTCAGTTCTCTGCTTCTCAGACCCGCACACGTTTTGGCTGTGTTTGCGTCTGACCTTGAGGGGCAGAGCACAGCCAGCGCTGGTGGAATGTGCGCTGAAAGAAACGGGGCGATGATTTTACAGCCTGGATCAAACGTGTGACACCCATGCCATGAAAAATGCTGAACTTAACTCACTCTGCCAGTGCAAGCTAACAAATCCCAGCCAGCTTTCTGCCAAATCAGGTACTGACTTGTCTTTCTGCAGCCAGGGTCAGGCAGGTACGCCGGCACCAGGCCAGCATAAACTTGGCCTGCTTCATCTGACAGAAATACTGACACGTGCTCGCATCAGATCTGAATCGCCTTCTTCCTCCCGGGTGACCCAGCTTCACACCGGTCCAGCACGTAGAGACTGTGGAACCATTCGAGCGTGCAGCTGCTCGGTATTTTAGCTTCAGCAGCAAATCCAGCTCAAGAAATAATCCCAGTTAAAAGCAGCCCTGCAGAAATACAACCTTTTCACGGATTCAGCCTGCGTGTGGTCCAAACACAGCTGCACCCGCACAAATGACATCATGCTTCCCCACGAAACCAGCGTGGCGTCGTCCATCGCCTCTCCCACACCCAGGCTGACGTTCCTGCCCACGCGCTGCCCCTTCACTGCGCGGGCGAAAGCACTCCTGTGGCCACGCAGCAAACTAAAAACTGCCTGGGGATAAAAAGGAGGTACTTTCTGGCTAGATCAGTTCCCAGCAAAAGTAACCGGGTAGCCATGAAAATGATTGTGTGCAGCCAACGTAGGAGTCCAGGTGGGAAAAATAAGCTGTCTGCAGGAAAGATGGACCAAAGCCAGCACTGATCAGAAACTTCTCAGCGGTAAAAACCCCCGAGAGGTCATCAAGCTGCAGTGCCGAGAGGGGAACGGCTGGAATGAGAGCCGGGTGCAGAAATCATAATCAGAAAACAACATATGGAACCGCATTTTAAGACGCAGGAAATCTAGTCTTACTTATCTTAAAATAAGTAAGAAATATTATAAGTACAATTATATAAATTATACCAGTGTTGTTAAATTGCCAGGAACATAAGCACTTAGGCAGAAACTTAACTCTTCTTGTATGTATATGCATGTGCTTAAATTTTTGGCATGTTGATGGTTGAGTGAATAGAACAACCACGCTAAGAATCCAGGCTGGTTGAAGGATTATCACAATATAGTGAGTTCTCCGTAAGAAAACTGCTCCCATCTGAGCAGCACATGCAAGCGACAGAAGCAGGCAAAGTTAAGTAAAGACTGACAGCCTGTACTGTGTGTCTGGGATACAGGCAGAGCAGGGTGAGAGTTGTAGTACTGCTGCTCATGGCTACTTGTTGCCTTTGCTACATAAAATACTCCCTCCTTCTTCATCAGCTGGTCTGTACCCATGTTGTATCACAGCTCAAGTTACACATGTAAGAAGGCAAAGAACAAGACAGTATGAGAACGCTGAGGAATACTTCTCCTGGAGCTGTGGTCCCCTCCAAGCCATTTCTTCTCATGGGGACAGGGAATATTTTGGTCCAACGAACTCCGTATCTTGGAGTAAACTACTTTTCTTTCAAGCAATAGTACCCATTGTTAGGTACCATCAGGGACCTACAGGAAGCTCAGTACAACGAGTACAGCAAGCACTGCCACACCTTGACGTTAGGAGTATAGAAATTACATCACACTGAAACTCCTACAAGTCAAGTACACCAGAAGTATGTGATCATCTTTCTAAGAAACAACAAAAAATCCATTCTACTTCCAAACAAAATTATTTACATCACCTGGGTTTGATACAGCTACAGCAGAGCTTTACAAGTTTCAGTGCAGAGGTGCAGAAGGCAAAGGAGTGGGCAGGAGCCATCCTTGGCCAGTTCCACCACCTGCATTATTTGGCTCTGCTCCTCCTTCCATCAGTGCCCATCTCCTCAGGGGTTTGGGGGTCTACACCTCTGGACACAGGTCCACAGAAAACCAGATCTGTTCAAAACTACCGCTAATGGGAATGCCCTTTAAAGAACCATTGATGTGGGTCACAGACACAAACTTACCGAAGGTCATTTGAATGCGCTGACACCACACTTATCTCCAGCATACACTGCTTCGAGAAAAAACGGGATTCAGGTAACTCTCCATTCCGTTTGAACACCAGACATCTACCTTCATAGCAGCCCAAACTGGACAGACTCAGAAACACTAACTATAGAGGAGCCACATATCTGTGCTTTCAAACAAGTACAGACAGTTTTGTCAAGGTTATCTGGATAGAGTATGTTTATGATACAGTCTAACTTAAAATGCAGCATTAAATGATACAGTGATAACATAAGTTTTCCTTTTTTAATATCTTTCAAAACTAGTTTATAAATACGCAGATGCTGAGGCCCAGGGTTTGATCCTTCCAACTGCGTAACAGCATCATTCCACTTCAATTACTCCTGAATGCAATCACAATAATGTCCTATAAGCAAATTTAGGACATACGTGGTCTACTTTTGTGAAGCCAGATCTAGTTTTTGGACGTGTGCACACACACATATAATGTACATTAAGTTAATGTAACCTAGCTCAAAACACATATTAACTGGAAATAAAAATGAGACTGTTAGGCAATTCTTTTCTTGTATTACAGAAAACAAAATGAAACCAAAACCTGGGGCATTCTGCAGCACTTCCCACAACAACTGCTGCATTCAGCTGCTCTAAAAATATATCCCAAGGGTCAAAATGTTACATGTACAGTAATAAAACAGCTGACTCTGGGAACTAGCTGGAGAGTAATTAAATCATGACAGATTTGCAAGTGCTCTTTTGCCTTGGTTCCACTGAAAGGCACTGAAATGATTACGAGCAAGCCTCCAGTTAATGTGTTAAGTTTTAGGGCTTTTCTACACCAGCGGCTGGTGTGATGGCACGTGGGACGAGTCCTCTGTGGAACAGCCCGTCCAAGCGGCGCTCCAGCCTTTGGGAAAGCCCCTTCCTGGGGCTCCTGAGGGCCGCGCCACGCGGAAGGCAGCCTGGAGGGGCTCCCATGGGCCAATGACACGCTGTGCACGGCAGACGGAGTGCCTTCTCCTTGCCCCCCGGTCGCCCTGCAGCCACCGCCACCTTCCTCAGCACAGTTCCTGCCCCGTCTTAGCTGGTTTGGGCACTGAAGAGCTCCACGTTTGCACGTTAGCAAATACCCACCGGCAGCAGATCAATCCTTCATGTGCGTCGCACTGCCCCGCTCGCCCCGCCACTCTCCCGGCGGCGCCGCAGCC
>NW_009648255.1:205144-253231 GCF_000708025.1 Charadrius vociferus
GGCGCCCCCCCCCCCCCCCCCCCCCCGCCCCTCTCCCGGCGGTGCCGCAGCCCCGACCTCATGCACAGAAACCCCCCAGCCCGAGGCTGCGTGCCTGCGACCGCGGCGCCACGCCGAGTGCCACGCTGAGCACCATGCTGCGTGCCACGCTTGGCAGCACAAGAGAGGGGTGCAGGACGTGCCCCCAGGAGGCAGAGGGCAAGAAGAAAGGGCAAAGAGCTACCGCCTGCAGAAGAGCAGCACTGCTGCAGCTGTGCTAGCCAATACTGGGCAAAACATCCGCAATATAAACATCTCTTTGCATACAGAACTGACCACAGAAGATAAAGATGGGAAAACGGTGGAAAGATTTTATTATTTCACTAGGAAAGGTATACGAAAATGAATGTGACAGTATCACCGGGACTAAACACCAAAGGTAATACAGATGTAGTAGACGCACTACGGAGACACTAACTTGTGGGTAATCTTATGTACATGAGGAGTCCTCGATCCAGGACAGGAAACTTTCATACAAAGCACAACTGCGGCTCTCAGGAAAACAAGGTGACCGATAGCAAAACGACTTCAAGTACAAGGGAAAATCTAAGAGAAACACCCAGGAAAACGAAGAAAACAGCAACAGCCAGTAACGCTGAACAGCATATCGGCCCCAGCGAAAGGAGCTGTGAGTCAGGAGAGAGACAGGCGGGCTGAGAACCCGGCGTCGTAAGCACGGAAAGAAAGCGGTGAACATTCCCAGATTGTACACAACAGCCAAAAGACTGTGAAGAACAGAACCACTTTAAAGGTTTTGGTGCCAGAGATACCCTTGAGCATCTCACAGTGTGGTGTAAATGGAGTGACTGCCGGTACCAGTCGTTTTCAGTGAAGTCTGCAATTGCACAAGCGAGGCCAGCACTTCTGGTATCAGGCAACCCACAGACACTGTACGGGCTCCTGATCCACCCAAGGCAAAAGTTCTTCCTCTTTACGGTGCTAAGAATAGCGTCCAGCACGGACATCCTCCAGATAAGCCAGGAGCAAAATGCTGTGAATTTTCAAAGTATTAACTATGGATTGTTCAGAGTACAGATCAGTTTTACTACCTACACAGATCAGTACCGGCCGCACGGAACAGGCGTGGACCACTCCTGTGCCACATCCAGCGCCACTCCGGGTCTAGAGCAGCTTCATTACCTATAGGTGGTGCCAAGCCCACACCAATAAAACCTCCTGGACCCTGTGGAAAGCACGAAGGCATACTGAAACCATCTTTGCAACTTGCCTTCAGGATCAGGTGTTCCAGAGAGCACGGTGCAGCCACGCCAGCGTGCCACCCAGCTGTCTGGGAGTCTCCTGGAACCCGCAGATGGTGGAGCAGAGCCACTCGCTTCATTTCGTGGCACCAGCTTGAGAGGGTCATTACCAGACAATTTCAGATTTGGGATGCTCTGCAGAACGCTCTCAAGATAAAGACAGATGACTATACCACTGGAATGCAGAGAGGCTTATACTGAAAACAGCAGCTTCCCACATCAACAGCTATTATCTCTGAGAAACTCTGACCCGAGAAAATCGGAAGACCTAACGAAATGTCCACGTCAAAGAAAATAAAGAAAGTCTATCAGTGATAAGTGATCCTCCTATGCTGCCTGCAAACCTGGCAGCCGCTGGAATACCCGAGACCAGAGGTGTGCAGAAGGAAAGGCGGCGATGTGACACCCAACGCCAGAGGCAGAGACAGGCACCAGACTGTCCCTGGGGTCCCACGCACCCCACCGGGTCTGTCGCTGCCCCACCAGGGTCCCCTCCAGCAGGTGACCCACGGCGGCCGACGGGTGCCCCTTCGGCTCCTCACACACTCTTGCTCCCAAGTGTGCTCTCTCCTCCTGGGGGCTCGACCCCAGTTTCCCGCAGCAGAGCCTCAGGCGTCGGATTTTATCAAAATAAATAATCTAATTGAAAGGTGCAGCAGGAGGGTCAGCACAGGGTGGGCGCTTCTGGAGAGGGACCTCGAACGAAGGAACCCCTGGGCAGCGAGAGCCCTGCCACCCCGACACCCGCACCGCGCGTGTCTCCTAGTACCATGGGGGGTCTTTGGTCTGGGGTTCTCCAGCACCTCCTCCTGCTCTCTCTCCGCGCCTGGGCTGGCCGCCGGCCACTCGTATCTCCTCGGTCCATGGTCTCTGCTGGGGGCTGGAGCCTCCTTATCTTCTGGTTTAGGCTTCTGCTGCACCTGCGCTCGCTGGCGGAACATGGGGAGCTGAGAAGTCCCAGACTTAGGGAAAACACTACCAAAACATCCCTGTGTTATCCACATTTTCCTCATACCAAAAGACTAAACACAGCACCGTACCAGCTGCTAGGAAAATCACTACGAAAATTAACTCTATGGCGGGCCAAAGCCTTCAGCAAATGTAGCTACTCCTGCCACGTAAAGCTAGGCAAAGAGCATAAATCACACTGTATTATAACCCTAAGTAATTTATTCTAATTAAAACTTACTTATTTAAGCTAAACAACTAGTATCTCTCAACAGCCAGTACAAATGCCGGGTGAGCGCATACCACCCGTATGTGAACTAAATGCTCTGTAAAGCACTTTCTGTTCAGATGCAGCACAAGTGATCCAACGTACTCTTCAGTACCTCTCAGTCCGGATGCTGGAAACCAGTAATTCAAAAGGAATATTAAAAAAATCCTTAAGCTCTACCTGAATTCAAGTCTGGGTGGAAAAGGAAACCACATCTGGAGGCAACTGGACATATCGTGGTCCACTGAGCTGGCTCCTCTGCTGGAGAGGAGATGGCAGACGCCTCCTAAGGTTTCAAACTTTCTGACTGCACAGGGGGACTATGGCATGGCGCATCTGGGAATAAACCAGAATACACTAATGAGTGATTTGTGTTTTGCTGCATATGAAAAATAACTGCATCCCATTCCAGTCTTACTACAGAAAACACCTTTACGCATTGTAAAGTCAAAGGATCTGCTCATACTGGTCCTGTGAACGCCCCTCCACATTTCATGACAGAAAACAGGATTGATTCCTTTCACTGTGGAAAAAAAATATGGAAGTTTCTGATATATGTAGTCCTGGAATGATACAACTAACACAACTGGACCTTCCACAAAATAAATTAAAACCAAGGTTCAGATTTGCCGGAAACCCTTTTTGTGACCTGTTTTTTTGTTGAAAATCATTACATATTTTTACCTAATCCATGCCTGCAGAAATGAACTGAAGTTTACAAATCTATACAAATTAAACCACCACTCAAGACAGGGACAATTCCAAAAGTAAGTCCCAATAGAATATCTGACTCTTGCTACTATCAACCTCTAGTTTATACATCAATTGATAATGAAGTGCACTTTTACAGGTAATCACTGCACCATTCTACACATTTTCTTTACAGAATCAACACCATTAGAACCTGTGGTCACATTTGTCTCTCATTTAATTGTGACAACACTTACGACCACTTACAAAACGATTTCCCTTTATTTTCTCTATCCCCCTCCGTATTTTCTGTGCACAACACTAACATAAAGTAGGTTTTACCCTGCACCACTTTCTACTTGGGCAAAACCCAGCGTGCAGGCAGAACTCCCGATTTCTCAAAAGAAGTGTGTAAAAGTGTGATGATATAGTGACTACAGGACCAAGACTTCTCACTGCTTTTGCATTTTCTACTGCGTGAATTCTTCAGACGAGAAAAAAATATTTTGTGATAAACAGTAAGTTGCTTTTCTTAAGGGCAGAGCTACGACAACATGCATGGGGAAAGCAGAAAAATACAGTACCTGGAAAACCTTTAAGTATGTTTGATATGTCTGATACTGTCTAGATTTCAATTAATAGTGAATCTTTAAATACACTAGTTGGAATGAGGAGAATCCCAACAATGGAAAAATTACCCCTATGGTATACACATAAGCTCAGTTTGAGAAAATTCTTCTACCTAACTGCTTTTCCTGGCGCTAGTCAACTGAAGCAGAGCTGAACTCCTGTACTGAACAGCTCAGTAACACTGCTTTTGAACACAGCTGATAATTCTTTGTCGCTAAAGGTTTGAATGAGCCCAGTGAAGTCAAAGGGAAGGCTTGTGTCAACTCCAGCGAGCAACTTAACGATACAGTGACATTCTACAAATCTCCGCTCCTTATGATACAATCATATGGCACGTTTGTTGTGCTATTTACGCAATTTTATTAATGCCTGATATTATTTATATTGGAATTCTGAATTTGTATTCGAATACTATGAGGAACATAACGGAGTTTGGGTTAAAAAAGAAAAACCTGCAGTTCACGGTCCTCATTGACTACCCAACCCAAATACTGATTTCAGTACAACTGACGCTCACCTAAAAAACCAGTGACATTTTAACAACTCTTTTCAGCTTAGGATCTGGGGACCCTCAGGACCTCTGGACTGGTTTTGAGAGGTCAAAAGGTAACTAAGGAAAACCAACTGGTCTTCAGTAAGCTTAAATCCACTAGGCAGGGTTTGGCACTCCCAGTCTGACATTTCCAAGGTTCTGCAAAGAAAGGAAAAATATAAAAAGCTCAAATCTATCACCCTATGGTAAAGGAGATTGGATATAACATGGCAGGTGACAAGTATTCACCATTCTAGCAGACAGACTCAGGGTGGCCTTGAATTCAGTTCTCTTGGGGAAAAACAAACTTATTTTGCAAAATGAAGCAAGTCTCTTTAAAAACCAGCCATTGCACAATCTTCCAGCTCAAATAAAAGCGAGTAAAAATGTGGAGCTAAGTTCCAACCCTGGCTGATGTGGCCACAGTTTCATTGCAGCCCACAGAATTATAACTATTTAGTTCACCTCTCAAGTTAGACCTATGTAATTTTCTTTTCCCATTTAGAAGAAAAATTAAAAAATTCTTTTATTGCTTTTGTTTGCTTTTAAATTAATAACGATATTCTAGTGAATAAGGTTTTCTGACATTGTAGACCTTTCTGTTGATGGCTTTGCTGGATATATACTAAGCAAGGATTATTTTGTTGGTAAGAGACCCTGCAAGTTGCAGAAGCCAAAGCATGCAAGTATAAATTGTTTCTGACATATGCGTTGAACTGATTGCACCAACTTTTATTATTTTAGTGTCAGAAGTGTCTGGATGCAACGGTGGATCTTTTTCTCTGTTCTGTTTATAGGCAGCCCAGAGCCTAATTCATGTGTACTGGCCAGTGTCAGGTGTCACGCAACACAGGCTGATGAAAAACAAATGTCTATAGATGTTAAAAAAAAAGAAAGAAGGAACCCAGCCATATTACAATTTTGACTTAATCACGACATTGTGAAGAAAAAAAAGGCTAGGCTCCCCTCCTTTTCTCTCTCTGCTTCTGCCAACAAAGAACTGCTTGTTTCACTTATTTCCCAGAAACAGCATTAGCCTTCCAACAAGGTCAGCAAAAAATGCTGCTTTTCAGTTCTGGTGCATTTTGTTCCAAAAATCTGCAAAGTATTAAAGCAAAAAGTTGTACTATCGCAGTGCACAGAGACTCCTTTATTCAGATTTCTGGGCTGAAAATAGCTATACAGAAATTTCTCAACAGTTTAAACTGTTGTGTTAAGTTCTGTGATATTCACATTTAACTAATCTTTCCTGTCTTCAATGATTCAAGCTTAAAAAACACCAAACGAACTACCTGCAGGTGCAGCATCAAAGCTATGAGTTAGCAGGAAGTTATTTAAAAGATTAGAGATTTACTCTGTAAGCACTTTTAACAATACATCAATAACAAATAAAGGTGGGGGTTGCCTGACTGGAGAGACAGCTTTAATGCTAATGACGAATTACCGATGACCATTATTATTTAAAATATTTGTTACATTATTTTTTCTTTTCTTTCATGCAATCTTCAGCTTTTGCATTTCACTCACTTTGAAACTATGAAAATGACACTCCACTCTCGCACTCGCCCGTGTTTGGATTACTAACCTTGAAGGGAAACGCTTACACCAACAGAATGTCTTTGTGTTAAAATTAAAAAGTAATAGATTTTGAAAGAGTAACAACATCGCTTTTGAACACAACAATCTCTAACATTTCAGATTTACTAGATAGTCAGTTGCTGGTTTAAAGGTGTGCGTCCTCTGAGATCCCTGGATTTAATTTACCTGATACTGAACTTAACTCCTATTAGTCTCTGGAACTATTAGTCACTGTCCTTAAAACATAAATAAATTACTCCATTTGAAATCTGCCCGATAAATTAGTTCTTAGAGGTTTTAATTGCAAATAACAAAAAAACCCTGTTCTTTTCCAGAGCTGTGTCATAAAACTCTCATTCCCACTGAACGTGCAAGTCCTCCACAACGCTTTTCCCGTAAGTATTATTTCATTAACCAGAAGCAGGTGCCAAAATTATTCACATTGACCACAACTAAAGTATACACTTCTTTCAGGATATCCAGTAATTAAAAATGACCTGGAACAGGAAGCCTTCCCACTGTGCAGGTGGTGCGAGGGTATGGGCTACACCGAGGGAAAAACACGTTCCTCTTAACGTTACATAGTCGTAGCCAAATTTTCTGTCCATGCAAACCAAGCCTTGCAAAATCTAGACCATTTCACGTATGTTAGTTAATACTCAAATACGTACCACCTGTATTTAAACACTTTGGGAGTTTCTGTGTTCTTATCTCCAGAGTCTCACTTTGACACGGTAACCAAAACTGCATTTTATCATCCTCAAACAATAGCGGCTACACCTCCTTCATCACGGCAGGATATGGAAACTTTGGTTCATGTGTTTATTGCTCTCAAGACAGGATTATTGCATGGTTTTATTGGTTGGATTTCCTGGCTGATTAAAAAAAAATGAAAGCAGAGCCGAAGCGCCATAACCCCCAGTTGTATCCAGACCAATTAAATCACTGTTAGCAATACGGCTGAAAGCTAAACTTTTTATATTCATGGATGAATTTCTGTAACACCAACAGTTGTCAGTGTAAGAGGCTCCTCACGTTAAACAATGTCTTTCACTTTAGAGAACCAGTGGTTTCAATAGTTAAAACTATTCCGCTTGTGTGACTTGGGTCATGCCTGCTGGTGGACCTTGACAGAGGGGGCTTCTAAGGCAAGAGCTTTCTCTTCGACAGTAGGGAAAAAAAAAATAATCGAATAGTTCTTCATCTGAAGTTTGAGACAGTAAGTTAATATGGTTGAACTCTCAGGATCAATGTCTACACTGACCCTAAACAAATTAGCATTGAACTTTCCACTGTTTTATGCCCGAACTGCTTCACCTATAAAATGGAGATAAATATTACCAGCTTCTACCACAAATGTGCCATGTTGTTTTATTTTTCTTATACTCTGTATTTACACATGATCTGACCAGATGAAAGTGCAGGTGTCAAATGCAAACAAAAGTATATGTAGCACCCTTCTCCCTCTACCAGAAATTGTTCTCTGTGCTTAAGTGTGTATTACACGTTCTGAAACCCCACAACGTAGGTTTGACAATACAACATCCCATTTTCATTATGGAGCCAGTCTCCTAACTGATGAAAGCATAACTGCACCAGGACCCTCTAATCTGTCACTAAGGTTTTCAAGACCTGATTGCATAAAGCCCTGAACACTTGGTCTGATCACAGAATCACAGAACGGTTTGGAAGGGACCTTAAAGACCACCCAGTCCCTCCCCTGCCCTGGGCAGGGCCACCTCCCCCCAGCCCAGGTTGCTCCAAGCCCCGTCCAACCTGGCCTTGAACACCTCCAGGGATGGGGCAGCCACAGCTTCTCGGGGCAACCTGCCCCAGGGGATCACCACACTCATGGCCAAGAAGTTCTTCCTCACATCTCATCTCAATGTCCCCTCTGTCAGTGTCAAACCGTTCCCCCTCGTCCCACGGCTCCCCTCCCTGATCCAGAGTCCCTCCCCAGCTCTCCTGGAGCCCCTTTAGGCACTGGAAGGGGCTCTGAGGTCTCCCCCTTTTCACCTTCTCTTCTCCAGGCTGGACCCCCCCAACTCTCCCAGCCTGTCCTCCCAGCACCGAGCTGGAGCAGCACTGCAGGAGGGTCTCCCCAGAGCAGAGCGCAGCAGAGGGGCACAATCCCCCCTCGCCCTGCTGGCCACGCTGCTGGGGATGCAGCCCGGGATGCCGGGGGCTTGCTGGGCTGCCGGAGCATGTTGCCGGCTCATTTTGAGTTTCTCATCCACCAACACCCCCAAGTCCTTCTCCTCAGCGCCGCTCTCCAGCCATTCTCCACCCAGCTTGTATTTGTGCGGGGGATTGCCCCAACCCATGTGCAGGACCTTGCATTTGGCCTTGTTGAACTTCATGAGGTTCACATGGACCCACCTCTCCAGCCTGTCCAGGTCCCTCTGAATAGCATCCCTCCCCACCAGCATGTCGACAGTACCACACAGCTTGGTGTCGTCAGCAAACTTGCTGAGGGTGCACTCAATCCCAACATCCATGTTGCCAATACAGATGTTAAAGAGCACCGGTCCCGATACCAACCCCTGAGGAACACCACTCATCACTGGGCGCCACTTGGACATCGAGGCGTTGACTCAAGTCTTTGAGTGCGACCATTCAGCCAATTCCTTATCCTTAGTGGTCCATCCGTCAAATCCATGTCTCTCCAATTAGGATGTTGTGTGGGACCATGTCAAATGCTTTGCACAAGTCCAGGTGGATGACGTCAGTTGTTCTTCCCTTACTCACCAACACTGTAACGCCACTGTAGAAGGCCACCAAATTTGCCAGGCACAATTTGCCCTTAGCAAAGCCATGTTGGTTGTCACCAATCCCCTCCTTATTTTCCACATGCCTTAAGCAGAGTTTCCAAGAGGATCTGCTCCATGATCTTGCCAGGGATACAGGTGAGACTGATGGGCCTGTAGTTCCCCGGGCTGTCCTTTTTTCCCTTTTTAAAAATGGATGTTATGGTTCCCTTTTTCCTGTTGGCGGGATCTTCACCTGACTGCCACAACTTCTCAAATATGATGGCAACTTCATCCACCAGTTCCCTCAGGACCCCTGGATGCATCTCATCAGGTCCCATGGACTTGTGCACCTTCAGGTTCCTTAGGTGGTCTTGAACCCAATCTTCTCCTACAGTGGGCAGCTCTTCATTTTCCTGGTCCCTGCCTTTGCCTTCCGCAACTTTGGTGGTGTGGCTAGAGCACCTGCTGGTGAAGACTGAGGCAAAAAAGTCATTTGAGTACCTCAGCCTTGTCCATGTCCTGGGTGACCAGGTCTCCCCTTTCCTTCTGGAGAGGGCCGACATTTTCCCTGGTCTTCCTTTTATCACTGACATACCTATAGAAGCTTTTCTCATTGCCCTTGATGTCCCTGGCTTCAGCTTTCCTAACCTGATTCCCACCTGCTCGGACAGTTCCTCTGTATTCCTTCCAGGCTACCTGTCCTTGCTTCACCCTCTGTAGGTTCACAGCTGACTCTACTTTGAGCAGGAGTTTGGGTTAGAGATCTCTGAAGGCCCTTCCCACCTGAATTATTCTGTGACGGCTACAACCTTAGATTTTGCAAAGCCTCAACCCTCAGCCATGTGTGGAAACTCATCTAGCTTCTTCCCTTACATCAGAACAGGCACCTCACCTTTGCAAGCTCATAACATCACTATTGTCCTCCCAGCAGCTGTCCCTCCATTCAGTGCATCTGAATGATCCAGTTTCTCATGCTACCCCTCTGAGGGTGCCACTAGCAGACAACTGATAAAAAAGCAGCAGCACAAAAGTAGATTAAAAAAATCTGGTCCAGACGCAGATAGAATATGGGAACACTGGAAACTTCAGGAATTATGACGTTAACCATCTTTATGATTTTTTTCCCTGCAAATATACACATTAATGAATTAATCTTGACAGAACCTGGAAGAATTTATAGTTATGAGGTGCTCTGTCGGTGTTCAGAATTAAGAGTGATCCCGGTATGTTTTCTGAAGGGAGGATTAGCTGGGCCAATAGACACTGTGCACTAAGATAATAATTAACAAGTTAGAAAATTATCAAGTTATCAACCATCATCATAGAACAGCCCAGACTGGAAGGGACCTCGAAAGATCACCTTGTCCAAACTTACACGGAAAATAATAGGTTATGAGGGAAAAGCCAGACAGGGTAAGAGCAGATGGCTCTGCTCTAATGCATAAGGGGTCTACAGAAACATAGCTCTGCTCGTCTCTTTGCCTCACTCCTCCTCACTTCTTCCCTGACAGCCAGCTCACACATGACTGCAGCTTTTAAAAGCCTTTCCACCCACCAACCCTAGCCCTCTGTGAAGCCTGATGAGTCACACAAGTTCTCTCGCGTACCACAAGTGGAAAACGCAAAGTGGTAAGAGCAGGTATGTGTCTCTGTGACCACTGATGCTGGAACGTGCGCTCTGAAGAGAGGCAAAGATGACAGTGGTACCCAGGCATAAGGGAGCATCAGGGACATCCAGCCCAGCTGGACTTTGGCGACTTTCACAGAATCACAGAACTGCAGAATGGTCAGGGCTGGAAGGGACCTCTGGAGATCATCTAGTCCAACCCCCAACTTTAGGACTTTAGTTAGACCAAAAGCACATTCTAACCACAGTTGCTAGTTAGATAAATTGAAAACCCCTACCCACACCCAAATAAACTCAAAGGCATTTTACAAAGCGGTAGAGTGCCCAAAACTGTCAAACCACCAAATTCTGGGCACTACTTAAAACACAGGACCCAGAACAACTGTGCCCCGCAGTCTGCAACGGGTATTTGCTGCAAGGCCTAAGTGCTACATCCCACTGCACCACCATGCACGCCACTGCCCGGAAGGCTCTCTGAGATGTTTTGTAGATAGAGTCTGTTCTTTTCATACGAGCTTTGTAAGGAACTCATGCATATCAATTCGAGATAATTTATATAGAAAACATAAATACTATTAGAGGGTTTGACTATTTTATGTCAAAATAAGTTGCAAACTGTTAAACTTGAAAAACATTTAAATGAAGACCAGATTGTGCTTCACCAACTGGGTGAAGAGTACAATCACAAAAGAAATCTCTTCAAAACAGTTTGAAGGAAGCAGGACGAAAATAACAATGGTTTTGAGTGTTGCATAATGTAGAATAGAGAAAGACTACAAAACAAGCAGCATTTAATTAAAAATTGTTGCAAAAGAAACTTTTGTAAGGATCTAATTTTCCCCCTAAATCTTGCTACACGTAGCCCAAAACCATCCTCCACAATCTTCTTACACCAGTGGCTGCCATTAAGGCAGAAAAGCGTCCCTAGCTTGGACGTAGGCCCTTCCAGAGAACAATTTAGTCATGTAAGTCAGGCAGTAGTGTGACCATTAGCTTAGGCGCACCGCAACTGCGCTCTCCTTCCTTTCCTTCAGAGGAAGCCCATGGAGCTCGGTCTCCTCATTCAGGGACCTAGGTTAGATGCCTAAAATAAGGGCGTACAAATACCCCTCCTTCCACGTACGGTCTTTGATTCTACCACAATAATGGAGTTGACTGGCAACAGATACTTAATACTTTATCAATCAGCTGAAAAAGACTATGCTTCAGAATGCACAGAAAACTAATACATGTGCAGATTCAGCACCAAAGTAAATGGGATTTATGAAGCACTTATGAAGATGCAAGAAATATAGTGCTTCTGGTTGCCTTCAGTCAGAGGCCCACCAGATTCCCTGCTGCATTCCAACAACAAAATACATAGTTGTAAGATTCCTGTTAATGTTGTCCTTTCCTTAGTACATCCATCCACAAACTGTCTTAGAAGAACAACAAAGGTAAAATACTTACAAAAAGCAGACCGAACAAGTCTGAATATATGCTAACCTGCAACAATATGCTTTCCATCTCTGAGACAGATTTCCTTTTTAATTCATGAACCTTCATTGAATTTAACGGTGGTATGTAAGTGAGCGTAGAAACCTGCCCAGCATGTACTAGTTCTGTGGAAATTTAAGAAGATGCCTCAAAGGAAGAAATACCTTCAGACGCCTTTGTTACAGAACATTTAAAAAGCAATGCTTTAAATGTTAGTGAGAAAACTAACACTGCTGAAGCTGTAAGAAAACCAGTATGTGTAGCTCATAAACACACAACATAAAACCACAGGAAGACAAAAGGTAGAGAAAACCAGCACACTTTGAAGGTATATCTATAATTTCAATCAACTCTCACTATAGTTTCTCTATGTCTCAGGCACAGGCATATTATGATTTGGCATCACTTAGTCACACTCTGTGCTTTTGCGAGAATGTTTGTGAGTGCCTTTGTACACTTCCCAGCAAATATTGCTGAAAGGAGTTTATAAACCAAGCAACGGTCTGTACGGAATAGACCAGATTTTCCATCTCTTCATAAGACGCGTAGCAAGGAAAACACATGTGTTAGTAATTGGAAGTGCAGACCAGTATGCAGACCTGGAATACTTAAATCCTTTTCTTTTAAGTGGCACATCTTCAAAAGAAAAACTTCTTTTAATCCCTACAGTACCAAAAAACGTTAAGGCTAAAGACAGCTGCGTAGACTTCTTTTGCTAAAAAGTTACAAAATTACAGCCAGAAGAGCGGCTTAACTTGGTATCCAGTTTCCACTTCGCCTCTGATGTCTGTAAGACGTTGGCACAACCACTTCTGGCACAGCAGTCCGACTGCCAGACCAACTAACTGCTCGCTTCAGTGTCTGCGCAGACCCCAGACAGCAGGTTGGGCAGTGACACTGTTAGCATCACAAAAGAGCAGAAAGGCCCTTCCTTTTGGCCAAGATAATCTCAAACCAGAGACATTCTACTTTAGTGCTGGAAACTCCACTCATGTACTTCAAACTGTCACGTGCATTATTCAGCGGCTACTGTATTCTGTTCAGATTGCTACAACCTTGTAATTTCTCTGTGTATACATATACAGCTTCTAGATTAAGTCTTTTTAATCTATTTTTAAATAAAATAGTGTCACACTTGGTGTGTTCAAACAGGTGGACTGGAGAATCAGAGACTGATGCTGAATTTAATAATATGGTGCTAAAAGTGCTCCTCAGCTGTGCAAACACATTTGCTTGTGCCCAAACTGTCACAGCATGCCTTTCGAAAGCCACCAGAATGAGAAAAGGTTCACCAAAACATTTTTTACAAAGTATCTTCTCAATTAAATAAATATGGACACTGGAAATTTTTACATGCTATTTCTAGTGGGCTAATGTTTAGAAAATTTGGCCACAGACCTGAACCAGTATGCCAAGCACTATATAAATACCTACCAAAAAGTGGAACGAATTAGTAAAAGGTGGCTCTCCTCTCTCTTTTGTATTTTGCCACAGTACTCACCAAGATTCGGCTGAGACATCGCCATGGACCTCTGTGGTACTGGTGCGGAGGGAGCGGCAGGATGGTGGCTCATGTGGTTCAGCGGGTGGTTCATAGTTTTTCGAGGATCTTGCCATGTTGTAATTTTTTCTATGTGACTGAGAAAGAAAAGATAAAACACAAGTTTAACACAAAATACCCGGGCATATTACATACATGGTTAGGCATAATGTGATGGACGTCCTATTTGCTCTTCTATATCCCATGTTTTTCTACCCTTATCGCCTCACCCAAACCCACTTGAAGTTATCCATCATCTTGTCATTTATTTCTTCTTCTGATCTTCTGCTTACATCAAAACACATTTCTCACTTTAAAATGTTTTACACATAAACACTGTAAAATTTAAGCAAAAATACTTCATTTCCCATAATGTTCATCTCTATAAACTGAAAGCACAAGTTCCTGTTAGGGAAACTTGAAGCACAAGCGAAGTATTTACGAAGTCAGTCGTATTAAGCAGTCTGTAACTTGTCTGAATGTATTCCTCACTCTAACTGCAAATGTGAAACCTTTAATGAGAACTGCCAATGACATACAACGAGTAACAGCAGGAAGGGCTCTTAATGAACAGACACACTAGAATAACAAAATGGCCAACTTCAAAACTACGTCACAACCAACAGACAGCGGCTCCTAGAAACAGCCTTGGTGATGTCATGGCTATGTCACAATCAACAGCCACCATGTCCTAGAATGACCCTGGTGATGTCATGGCTATATCACAACAGACAGCCACCAGCTCCTAGAACCAGTCCCGGTGACGTCACGGCTATGTCACAAGTGACAGCCATCAGCTCCTCTAACCAGCCCTGGTGATGTTGTTGTAGTAAAATTGACATAAACCAGGAAAATTAAATGTAAAATGTAATGGAAGCAACCACGGAAACCTGCTGCTGCTCAAGTCCTCTACACTGCCCCAACTCTATTTAATTATTAACCTAATATTAAAATAGAGAAACAGTAACTAGACATGATTTATCTACAACTCAATTAAGGAACTAACCACCAGACAGTGTACCATTGTTGATAAGCAGGGTATTGCTGTCAAGAGAGTGACGAACTGTGGGCCTGGTCAGCAAACCGAGAAAACCACTTGGAACTGCCAAGATCAGAGGATAAGTAGGTAAAAGGGAATTTCGGCAGTGGGAGATCGCAACCACCGACTCATTGACAACCGACACAAATGATACCACCTACTCAAAAGAGAACAATGGAAGAAGACGACAGAGTCTGCGCGCTAATTTACATAGGAATCGAAGACATCTCGACCAATTATTAAAGAGAATAACAATGAATATGTAGTTATTGTTTGAATATGTAATAATCAACATATAAAAGTGGAGATTTGTGAAACTAAGGTGTGCTCCTGTTCTGGGACGAGCGTCCCATTTCTGTGCATTAATGGAATTAATGTGGAAATCCCTCGGCTCTGTGTGTTATTGACGTGCACGCCGGGTAAAGAACCCAGAGCTGGGACAACACTGTCACGGGTATGTCACAGCTCCTAGAACCAGGCCTGGTGATGTCACGGGTATGTCACAACAGAAAGCCACCAGCCCCTAGAACCAGCCCTGGTTAAGTCATGGCCACGTCACAACAGACAAGACAGCAGCTCCTAGAAACAGCCCTAGCGATGTCATGGATATATCACCACCAACAGTCTCCAGCTCCTAGAACCAGCCTTTGTTAAGTCACAGCTATGTCAGAACAGATAGCCACCATCTCCCAGAACCAGCCCTGGTGGTGTCACGGCTATGTCACAACCGAAAGCCACCAGGTCCTAGAAACAGCCTTTGTGATGTCATGGCTATGTCAGAACAGACAGACATTGGATCCTAGAAGCATCCTTTGTGATGTCACGGCTATGTCACAACTGACAGCCACCAGCTCCTAGAAGGAGCCCTGGTGGTGTCATGGCTATGTCACAACTGACATGTGAGAGGGGAGGGCAGAGAGGGATGGGCCGGGGCTGCCCATGACAGTGGAGGGTGGCTGCTCCTCCTCTGGGACTTCTCCTCTCTCCTTAAATCCGGACGCCTGCACAGGGCTGTGACCAGACCATGGCGCACTGCTGTCCTCTCCCTTCTCCGGCACTCAGGCAGAGTTCTGCCCGTGTGCTGCAGCACAGGAGAGACAGCCCCAAGGCGTACCCCGTTATGGCCCGACGGCCGTGGCACAGCCGTGCACCCTCTTTGCAGGCATCGCAGGGCTGTGCCGCACAGGCGCTCCTGGCACCAGCCCCAGCGTCCAGTCACAGCAGGGAAAGCACGAGCGGTGGCCCACGGTGCAGTTGGGCTGTGACCGGTCGGGCCAGGACCCGTGTCTTCTGTCCGTCAGGGAGAGGTGGGTCGGACAGCCCTGACGTGAGGCTGGGAGAGGCCGGGATAGGCGGGAGTTGGCACTCCGTTGCAGGAACTATGAATTCTTTTGTCTTGGGACTTTCAATACGGGGTCATTGGATTCACTTTATTGAAACTGTAAAAATATTTAAATCATACAGGGTTTAGGTAACAGAAGTAATTAAAAATAATCTTCAGCATTACAGTTGACAGCAAACATTACCATCAGCTCAGCAAAACCTTGTCCAAGTAATGACTCTGAAAAAAAACTTAAGAACAGTACTATGTTAATGTTATCCTCAACACACTTTAAAAGCCAGAGAGTCAACCAGTAGTTTCTTTTTTAGAAACACGTTTGGCATAACACTCGCTGCGGAAACACTTGGTTTATGATCACCAGTTTAGGATGAAATGAGCTGTAGTTCTTTCTACAGAGGAGCTTTTTTCCACATTGTACCCGAGACAATTCTCCATCCCTTTCTTGTTTGTTTTGTTTTTTTTAAATACAATGTCCTGCCTACAAAGGATTACGAGGAACAGCTCTGCCATTTGCTTTCCCTGAAGGATGTGTCTTTTCTTAGTTACTGACACAGTGAGGCAGTCAGCATTAAGCCAGCACAAAACATGAAGAAACACATAATCTGCCATCATCAAATAAGGAAGTATTTTCTAAGTAAGTATCTTTCTAGGATGTATCTTTATTGCCTTGCAGATTTTCTCCTTTTTTGTTTTAAATAAAAGTTGCAAACTACAAATATTAAATAGTGTGAACAGATTCATAAAGACCCTTCTCACATAAAAGACCTCGAGAGAAAAGATAAAAATGTTCTGCAAATCACTATGCAAAGCAACCAGTCATGAAACTGTAACTGAAAACTAATACTGGATTTGTTCAAATTTTCTTTTATCCTTTTTACAGACAAAACAATCTGTACTTCAATTACACGTGAGAAGCGGGGCAATGACAACCATACAGCAATGTTTCTTAAGTTACAGAAGAACTGAAAAATCGATCAAAAACCGTAAGGATGATAGATCTTAAAGAATTTAACTGCATTTAAAACAAACCAAACCAAACCACAGGAATTTTTTGTGTAAACATGGTAACTCCTCCACAGCCACAGCCAGGACCCACGAGTGGCCTCGCTTGCCCTTCTTGGTGCCACCCTGGCAGTCTATAAACACATCTTCTTCATTAAAAAACACGCAGACAGAGTGTCTGAAACAGAACCCTCAAATATGGCATTGATATGATGATTCAAGATCAAGTAATGGCTGGTTGTTACTAGAATTTATTAGTACGACCGCTAAACCAATTTGGTTTTATCCAGTTATTAAAGAAAAGGCTGTTAAATGTTAGACAATGCTTATTTAACAGCTAAGATAGCAGAACTGAGAACCCAACAACTCCTGAAAATCAACACTAAGATTCTAAAATAAAGGGCTTGGTTTTGGGCCCGAGAAGCCCCCCTGCCCTGATTTCCACTGCTTATCTAAATGCCCCCCTTTGCTTCCACACAGCTATCGGCAAAGGTTACGTTAAACCTTTGCAGAGACGGGTACCAGTTCATTCCACCTGAAATGCATTTGATTTCTACTGGGATTACAGATTTTGGACCAGCATCTTTTTATTTATACAGGAGAACACAAGAAAATCTAGCAGTGGCAGAAATTAGCCTTTTTTTTATATTCTTACAGCCTCCTGGGTATCAGAACTGACAAAATTCAATTAAGAACAGCCTCTTTTTCCTTAAAGGCCAATGGATAATACATTAGACATTACAGGCGGATTTCAAACACTAAAATGCAGAATGCTGTCCTGAGATTCAGGACCTTCATGACCAAACTCGGTTCAAAGGCCATCAGCAGTGCCCAGTCCCCACACCACAGGCGACTCCCACCCACGTCCCCATCACCGGCGTTGGATAGTGCACGCTGTGGAGCAGCCACAGCAGATACCGTCACTGCAGGCAGACGCAAGAGCAGCCCCTGGCTCCGGGCTGGATGCTGGGCTGGCAGGGAAGGTCCCTCGTCCCCAGCCCTGTGTTCCCATCCCTCTTCTGGGGCCAACAGCAGCGACCCTGCAGCCATGCAGGCGGACAGACCAGGATAAGCAAACCCTTGTGGCTAATACCTTATTCTTTCTTTTCTTATTCTTTCCTCTTTTGCTGATTCTGTTTTTGCTGGACTCTCATCCAACCAGCTGTACGGTTGCACGAGGAAGGGAGAGGCAATTCGGAGCCTGAGCAGCGAAGAGCAGCACTTCTGACGTGAAACCACACACCCTTTTACAGCTGCTTATTTCAACTCTGGAAAAAAATCGTTTCGCCCATAGGTGTGAAATGTCATTGTAATGAAGACCATTTATTCAGCTCTGAAATCTGTACCTGTACACAAGAAAGAAAACCACTGTGGAGAAAAACCCTCAATATCCTTATCTGGGATTGTACCAATCCATCTGTTCCTTGTTTTATTATTTCCAGAACTACTAATCCCAGGAGGATTTTTTTTCTTGGCATACATCACATAGCCTACAACAATGAGACAGAAAACAAAGCTTCAGACAACGGCAAAAACACAGGCCAGAAATCATGCCTCCATCGCCGAACTGTGCTGCACGAGTGCCCGCCTGGCAGAGCTCTCCCGGCACCTCGGCGTTACGCTGCTTCTGGACAGACTAAGCATTTTACTTTCAGGATCACTCAGACGATTAGGTATCACTGAGTGGGACCCCTAGTCTAAGTGTCCCCTAAGGCACTGACGTTTACGCTAGTTTTACCCACTTTATCAATGGAATTATGTTGTTACAAATCGCTTTACACATTTAATTTTGGTGTAGCAGCATCTATACAGAAAGATAACCTGTTACACCAAATCGGCCTAAACTAATAAATACCACAGAAAAAATCTTCCTTTCATTCATTCCCAAGAGCTATATTCTGTTTCTGTAAGTTGTAAGGAGTTTCCACCTTAAGAAAAAAAGTATTTTTCTGTAATTGCTAGTCTATGCTTTTAATTTTTGCATGATTTCCTGTAAATGTTAATAACATTTTCACTTTCAAAAGTTTTTCATAAAATAGCTCCAAGGTTATGTAAGTAATGTTTTTCAATTTCCCTTGTCATTTTTACTTTCCTCTTTCCCCCTAAATAGCAGGGGGAGAGGAAAACAGGAGACGGAACAATAACACGACTTTTGTTTAAAAATGTGTTTGAATAAAAAGTGCTGATCACACGTAAATAAACTTCTGTAACATGTAACTATGTTACTGTACTATGCTGTACTATGTTCTGTAAGTATGCTGATTGCTAAACCAAAGATGAAGCTGAAACTCAATGTCAGAACAATTCTGAAAAAGACTAATTTTATGAGTGCTCTAAATCTCTGATTATTTGCTCTTTTATTATTATTATATTCTACTATTATTATATATCTATTATTACCTCTTTCGTTGCATGCCGTTTTCTGTTCATCATCTACACACACTATCCAAAGAGACAGCCTAAGAGTTTGGGAGAGAACTAGTGAAACAGTTCCTTGCTATAAATTTTGAAGGTAAGTGTCTCCATTACATGTCTAGGAACCCAAAGAGAAAGAGCCCCAAACTTTAAAGATAACTTGCCTAATCTACAACATTGAAGCTTCACTGTGAAGTAGAGAGAACTGCTGTGTAGAAATATAATGAACTTTTAAGACTTGTTTTCATACGATTCTTATACTCAAGCACATAACAAAGTAGTCCCAAACACACATTCAAATTCTCACTTTCAAGTTTTTCAGATGAAAATAAGGTTTTCAAGAATACTTAGCTGGGGGCTAATACTGTTCCCACTGAAATCAAGCAAAGTTAAATATTTACAACTCAAATGCGATACATGGAGTAACTGTCACGTAGGACACAGAACATGCTACCGTAAATGATGGCCCCGACCTGCCCCACTCACGGCATCACACCCATGAAGTCCTGCCATGCACAAGCTCAGTCAGTGGCAAATTGTACCCTAACAGTGGCCCCGCAGCAGAAAAAGGTTAAAGCAAAGCTCGGATCTGACAGCTCAGCATTCTGCTAGGACTTCTGGGTTCTCTTCCACCTGTTGTACCTTAGGCTTTTGTTAAACGCTGCCTGTTCGGGTGTCTGCTTCCCACTTTGAGATGTCAATGTTCTTCACAATTTGAGCTACTGCTGGTACTGCATTTTTTCACTGCTAGGCTCTAATCCCCAACTTCCACTGCAGCCTTGCCAAGACAGCTCAGCTCATTTAAATTAGCAAGGAGCAGCACAAAGTATACTAGTTCTCTTTCTGCTTGTACTAACTCCAGCGACAAATGTATGTCAGTGGGTTCTATTTTCAGACTGCATCTTTTTTCTAGTACTAGTTAGTTAATTCAGATCTACTCATCTAAAAAGGGTTTAAGGGGAACTGAGGAGAAAGAACTGATCTGAAATACACTATTCCATGAGCGTGCTCTCACCTGAAATAACACAAACTTAGAGTTTGGCAAACGCTGTTGTACTTGTACAGGGTCCTCTGTCGAGGCTTTGTCACACAGACCCAGAGGGTGGATTTTGGACTGAGCCACATCAAAGCAAAGCTGCTGCAGGGCACACGGGGAGCTGATGACTCATCAGCACCGACAGCCCTCGTGTTCTGACTCATTAACTGCTCCAACAGGGCCATGGCTCCCACCGGGCTGGAGCGCGTCCAGCCACCCGCTTCCGCCACCACCGTTGCTAAACATTGGGAAATCTGCTCGCATCTCCCCAGGCAGAGCCAAACCATTGCCCAACTTCTTCGCCCCGTCCCTCTGTTCTTGTAAACCAAACAGGGACAAAGAGGAATCTTGTCTCAAATAAGAGTCCACTCGCAGTGCTTTGATGCGGCATGATGTGGCAGATATACTTTTATACAGATGGAAAGTTTTTCAAATCTAAGAAGGTCACCTCGGGGCCACAACCTCCAATCATATCGTGTGCGCTTGCTCACGGTACTGCACTGCCATTTCTGGTAAAACCACAGCCAGAGCCAAGCCACGCAGTACTCCAGTAACCATTACCGTGGAAGATCTGGCAGCGAAAGAGAAATGCTGTATTGGCCTTCAGTGTCTTCGACACTTGCTGTAAAACACACTGGTATAAAACAATCCGTTGACATGAACCAGAGATGCGCCCAGCAGCCACCAGAGCAGCCTCTCACGCCTGCTCTGCCGGTGGCCCTGCCACGCTCCCAGTGGGGCTCCCCGGCACGGCACGGTGGGTTTTCACCTCTGAGCAGGAGCTGGTAATCTCGGCCCCCTCTGATCCTGACCAAAGCAATCACAAGTCAGCTGGCGCAGGGTTCTTGAGAGACCACGATCCACACAAGCAGCCCACCGCCTTCACTGCCACCACAGGTTTGGCGTGGCCCCAGTGCAGCCTGAAGACAACTCGTGGAAATAACAAAGAAAAATTCATGTTTGTTTTTGTTAATGCCTTCATCTGCGTAGGGGCCTAACTCACAAGGGTGCTAAGCACTCAGCCTTCCAAATCGTGAAGACTCAGTGGAGTTTAAAGGCATCACCTGTTTTGCAGTACGCTGTGTGAGGCCAAACACATCATGGTCAGCTCTGCACCTTGATCGTTCCCGTCTTCTGCCACCTCCTCAGTTCTGTTGGTGCCCCTGGTGTGGGCTATGGACAGCAACTCAAACCCGCAAACTGGTACAGGTTAAACAGAGACCTGGTCAAAGTAGTTGTTAACATACTGGATCAACATAGCGCAACGTAAGGGTTGGTACAAAAGCTGGAGTGGTCGGCCAAGGCAGGAACTCTTCACACACGTCCCCAGGGGCTGTCATGTCGTCATGCCTTCCAGAGACGGGGCCTTCTGCAGAGACCTGCCCGCGGCTCCCCCGGGGGCTGCTCCGCACCAGCGCCCGCCGTCCCTGCACATTGCCCGCTGTCTCCCTCCCCACCACGCCGCCGTTTTCTGGGGCTGCTCCACAACCCAGATTCACAAAATTAAGTGGGTTAAAAAGAACCCTGAACAAGCAGGTAACTGTAGGCTCGAGCAGTTGCACTTGCTTACCTTTAAACACACAAAGACCTCTCACCTATTTTCCAGCAGCTGTCTTTTATCACATAGCAAGGTGCCGTAGGGCAGAGGTGAAGGGAACCAGTGCCATCACCATGGCTGGTGTCATCTCCCTCACAAGACAAGCCAGGCCGGTTCGGGACACTGCGCCCCGCAGATCCTTTGGCACTCGCTCCCTGCCCAGAAGGAGCCTACAGGACTAACCTCACAACGCAACGGGCAACAGCTAAACTGAAGTGGGTTTCTATGTGAACGTTTCTCCTGAACGCACATGAACCCGTTTCTGTGAAAACAAGGAATCAAGAGGCAATCAAGACAGACTTGAGGGCCTTGGTAAGGGTATCTGGAGCACAGGATATTTTTTCCCCTCTCCTCCCAGTTTTGGGCAGCGACAGTGGAAGAAACACACAATTAATACATGGCTCCATGGCCGGTGCCACCACCACAGTTTTGGGTTTTTCTTTAATGGGATGGCCTACACAGCACCATGCTTGCTGGAGTTGGACGGGATTCACCTTTCTGAAAGGGGGAAGAGGGTCTTTGCTGAGGAGCAAGTGGGGCTCAACGACAGAGCTTTAAACTGGGCTTGAGGGGGCATGGGGGCAATATGAGGCTTGCCCATGCCATGCTGTGGGACGACACGCCAAGGTTAGAGGGACGGTGTGCTAGCGAGGGCCCACAGCCTGTGGCCCTGGGACATGCTGGCTACACTGCAGTACACTTGATATCTTACAGAGATAAGCCACGGGCTCCTGAGGTCGTAGGATCCAAGAGGGAAACACCAGTGAAATACCTCCAAGGAGGTATTTCCTTCTTGCCAAAGGGCAAGAAGGAAACGCACAGGCAGTGGATGCAAGGACAGGTATCCTGGGAAGAGTATAGGGGTGCTGCCCGGTTGTGTAGGGATGGGGTCAGATACCTCCATTAAGCACTCTTCTCAATTATTAACAAAATACTAATGGGTTAGTAAATTCTCAACCTCAAGTAGCTTCAGTTTCAGAAGATGAATGTGTATCTGCAAATATTTTGTATTTTTTTGCACATATTCTGTCTTCTCCATGGCCATTATACGCAGAATAGAAGGGCAGGACGTGGTTCAGTAACTGTATGAGAACTGTTCTGCCTACAGGCACTGTTCTGCCTGTAGCATGCTGTCGGATTCCCCTTCCTGTGCCACGCTCCTCTTCCCTTTCTCTCACCACAGACTGGAAAGTTTTGAGAACCAAGTTCTGCCTCTCATCACAAAATGAAAAGACTTTACAGAAACTACAGCACCATGTCCTAACATCATGCACCCGCCTGTGCATTTGATGACTACAACTCATTAAGTAGACTGCAACAGTCCCCACAGCATGGGAACTACCTTCCAAACACATGAAGAGATGGTCACTTCTCTTAAAAATGTAAAGGTTGAAGATCACGCAATAATTTCAGCAGGGTAGCCCAATTTTTATGGCTTGTCACTGGTTCATAGCTGTGTTAAATGCACACTTAAGTGGAAATGGGACTGAGTTAAATTACGATCTGAACCACATCTTGTTAAAGACAGAGCTTTACTTTGGCATGAACCCACACGGAACACGTTTGGAGAAAAATCTTTATCAACATAGACAGTTTACATGCCAGACTGTGCAGACAAAGCAGCAATTTCACTAGGTTTGCAGTTGCCTAAGTCTTTTCTTTTAGCTTATGTTTACATTACACACACACAAAAAGGAATGTTAAAAGTTTAACACAATGAACCAAAATAACATGCTCGCTGTTAGCTTCTTTTGGTCCTCTCATGGTTGTGCATTGCGATACTGTTGTTCATTACCTAATCGCACACTGTTTTTCCCAGAGCGTGCCTGTTTTACTTACCAAGTGTGTTTGACTATTCGAAGGCTCAGTTACTGACATGTTATTAAGTATTTTATCCAGCATGCAGCTTCGCCCTGTATTTACTGCAAAATTCCTAAACGCTGTTCTAGTGACAGATGTAACAACCCGTCTTTAAAAGACAATGAGTGAATCATCACACTGCAACTTCAGAGATTTCCATTCAGTTTTGCAAGGCCATCCCTCTTCTACAGATCAGGGGTACAACATATTTAGAAGTATCCAGTAATTTCAGGGAGCACTTTGAAACACCTACGCCCTGACCTTACAAAACAGGTATCGCTTTTGTGTTCAAAACACAGCGTCCAGTGACTTCAGCTATCACTGTGAGTGCCTGGCATATTTAGAAATCATGTAATCACTAATTTAGAAATTAGTGTAGGTTGGGAGTTCCTTCTCCCAAACACATACACCCTTTCACACCGTTAAATGGACATAAAAAAAATCATTTTCATACAGTGAGCACTAAAACAGATGAACAGAAGCTGAAGGAGCACAGCCTCTCTTTAGGCTATCTTGTGAAGACACAAGAAGTCACAAAAATAATTTTAGGAAATAATGGGTAAAAATGGCACTCCCTGCAGACAATATTTATCAGATCCTTCTTCTGTGGCTTTATCACTGGTAACAACCGCATTAAAAATGAATACTACCTGCAGAACAAGTATTTCTCCATTAGCCTGACGTTTTCCAACATGATACAAAGAAAAGTTGACAGGTCTTGTTCTCGTCCAGGTACTCAAAGAAGAACGCTATTACCTTCTTTCTCAGACACACAAGTGGAATGCACATTTAATTTTTAGATGAGTCCCATCTCCTCTAGGAAGATACGTGATAAATAACAAGTTCTTGTAAATAGCCACAGGAACCTAGACAGGGTGAGTTAGACTATGGGCGCACGCATGGCTGGCATGCATGGCTGGCTGAGGACAGACACAGAGTGTTCCTCTGGCGCTGGCCCGTGCCCAGGGCCCCGCCGCAGGCGTACGGTACAGAGTGCCGGGAAACCTGACAAATAGCGAAGATTCTCCTTTCACTGGACAATACTTTGAGGCAGGAAAGTCAGGCAGTTGCAGTGTGTTCCCTGCTGTTCAGCACAGGTGACCTGACTAACATATTGATGCTTCTCGTGTTTCTAAGCCTCTGCGGCAGACCACGGGACACTTGGGCTGTTGCAAATAAAACAAAAACCCATTTAAAGTCTGTTCTATTTTTTCTGTGGTTCTAAATCACAAACAATACATGGAGCAGTTTAAGGTCACAATTCAATCCCAGTAGATTGCACTAAAACACCACAAGCAGGTAGCGGACACTTGGCTAGCAGAACCTCCCATGGCCACCCTGCTGCTGACAGGGGTGGCCCACCCGGCACGGCACGCTCTCGCCGTTCCCTCTGCATCACCCCCAACAGCCACGCGGTGGCAAGGCGAAATGCTCGAACACCTTGGCCAACTCGCTGAACCTATGGAAACAAACCTTGCTGATTATTTCAGCCAGATTAACAGATTGATCTGACTGTGCCGGCCGCCCCACAGCTGCTGGTCCAAACCAAACGGAGGAGAAGGTTTGGAAACAGGAGGGCAGAGCCAGGACGCTCCTCCCCCTGAAGCCAGAACAGCCTGAACTGCGAGAGGGCTGGGTTAGCGTCCCTCTGCTTCGTGCTCAGTCGTGGTCTACTGGTTTCTGACAGAGGAGGGAAGAATGGGAAAGATTAACAGAAATCTACAGCAATATTTTCATTTTATACCAAAAATAGACATCAACGAGCATATGCTTTACTAGGTTTTTAGTATGAAGAACTGTAACAACTTCCCTCTCTTAAAGGGAAGAGATTCGCCCGTTCTCGGGCACTCTCACAGCCCTCACGGGCACTCCAGAGTCGGCTCGCGTAGCCAGCCCCGGCTACAGCTGCCCCAAAGCTCCCAGGGGACCCCACCATACCCTTGGCACAACCCTGCTGGGCAGCCGCCACAGCTGGGGAGTATTATGTTCAAGCTTCAGCATTTTAATTATCTGCGGACATTATTCGCCGTTAATCAGGAAAGCGAAAAAGTCTGCCTTATTCAAAGCCAAAATGTTAACAACATTTTGCAAACGATCATGTGCACGGTATATACATATGAAGAGAAAATGGCTATTAGGCGGAAGAGCTTAAAGCTGCAAGCTATTGATTTCATTTACACTGTTCATTTCAACAGTTGGAAAGAGTAAGATTTTATCTTTCATTATATCACTAAAAGCACACAAACACATAAAAACCCCAGTATCTCTCAATCACTTCTCCTTTGAAAGTGCAGAAATTAATAACTAACAGTCAATAGTTCAACTATTCATTACTGTAGTTGGTTCAAGTGTCTGTCTACAGCATTTCAACCTGCGGGTTCAGCTAATAAAATTCATGGCACTTGCTTTTTCAGACACTGATAATGTTTCATGAAAATTTCATGAAGCTTTAACAAGGAGACAGAATGTAATTATTAAACTGATTGAACCATGGACTTTGTTCTCCTACTGCATGTTCATCGAAATTTCTAATCTTGAAGCTGGAACACTACATAGGTATTTGAATATTTATTATCCTATGCTAAGCACTAATTAAAATAACTCCTTCAGTGCAGAGAGTTGCTCTTTTCCTGAATTAGTTTCAGCATTATTTGCTGCTGCGAAGGGAACTTTAAGAATGTCCTGCTAAGCTTCCCTGTCACTGACTGATTCCATTGTTGGTATACGCCGAGGACTTAAAAAACATTAAACTAGTTATACAAATGGAAACAAAACACTCTTTGAGTTCTATTGACAACTTAACCTTTAGAACTTGGATGAAATCCCAAATCTTGAGAGAAAGAAGAAAAGGTACTGAATGAAACTATTATATAGAACATTCTTACGGGATTTTTTAATGTATACAATATATAATGGCATTCATGCATTTATTTGCTTGATGAGTGTCTGTAGCACTCATATTTACAGAGACATATTAATGACACTATTAAAACCACGTTTGTTTTATCTGGGGGGAAAATGTAATAATCTGAAGGCAAAATACTCCTTTGTGAGAGAAACATGACATTTTCAGATTTATGAAGTTACAGAAATTGTTAAATAGGCAACAGAATGCGAAATAATTAACGGCCATCCACTTGAGCTAGAGGGCTATAATCAGGTTTTGTTGCAAATGCCTCTACTTATTAATATAACAGCCATGTCAAAAGTGACCATATTTATGCACAATCAAGGTTTACATACACGAAATATAAAACGGTGCTGTCCTGTAACACGAAAAGGAGAAGCAGCCCAATCTAATACATATTCTTCTACTACCAAGCTGGCATTTCTAGACAAGCTGTTATTATTTCAACATATTCTGCATTCCAGTAAAAATAAATAAATAAACAAGCAAGAAAACCCACTTCAACTATGCAGAATCCCCTTACAGGGAAATAATCAAAATCTTCCCCAGGCAAGAAGAGATCATAGGACAGACAAACAACCCAGAACAAAACAGGACAGAAAATCCTTATGAAGTTATAGAAAAATTCTCTTTTAAAGTTGCATCCCACTGCATTGGCCAGAGGCAGAGAAATGGATGGCACTGCAGAATTTGGTCCCAGAACTCTCCTCTGCAGTCTAGATTTTTATTCCACATTTTGCTTTCTGCGTCTGTCAGAAAATCACCATTAATGTTTCCAGAGCATTGTACATTTTGCATGAGCAGAAAAAAAAGGGGGATTTTTTCTAGTACCAGTGCCCTTTTGATCAGAGAACTAGTAGGGTTGACCTCATCATAATACCAGTAACACTCTGTTATTTGTGTTATTTAAGTAACCATCATGTTCTGGTTTATCTTTGTAATTTGAAGAATAACCGTCAAGAGCTTCAGATCGTTGCGATATAATCAAGCACACTTTTGTAAAAGATTTTTGTTGCAGAAATAAATTATTGCCTACTCCAAAAGTAGGCACATCTGCAATCCTGTCTACCTGTTGGTTTTGATACCATCCAGCAACCAGTATTTCTTAAAAAGACAACAAAATGGTGTTACCACAGCCTCTAGAATTTCTTTCCACAAATGCACAGCAGTTGTTCTAACTTTTTCCTACGGCAAGCTCTCTTTTTCCAGTTCTGCTTGGTCAGAGTTTCCAAATGATAACGTGAATTGGCTTGAGGAATATATTTCCCAAACAGATGATTCTCCCTCGCTGGAAACTGAGCACTCTGGCTCAAAACACACACATTTGTGCAAAGCAGTTCCTGGTACTGCAGCTCTCCCTCAGAGATCATTCTCACAACCTCAGCTTTCAGGTCAGTACACTTATTAAGCTCCAAAAAAGTCAAAATAGATTCTGCTCTCAGAACTTTACAGGCAACAATCTTTATATTTTAATAGGAATGTTAGTGGCTACAGCACAATAGACATGCAGCGCCAAACTAGATACTAAAATACATTTCTTGGTTTTGCTCAAAGCCTCAAATCTCTAATTTTTCAGACCAAGATTTACATCTTGTCAATCAGACTTTAACTAGTTTGCTAAAATTCCTTTGGCAAAAGTTTTTTCTCCTATGATTGAATTGCAACATAAGAAATTAAAAATAATGTTTAGGCAAGAAGCTTCATGCATTACATCACAGATATAAATATTCAGATGAATGAAATTACTTTGCATTTCTATTTATCTACCACAATAGTGGCTATGAGGTAGCTATAATTATTTTAAATTTCAAGCCCCTCAAACCTCCCAGTACTTTTTAAAATATCTTTTGCTATTGAAAAATTGTCAGGAACAACTTTGTGACTGTTAACTGTTAAGTGCTGAAGTTCTACCAATTTGCCAGCGATGCAATGCATCGCACTCTTATTTTGGAGATTTATTTAACGAAAGAAGCAGACACTGAAAAAAAGGGCAGCTCACAGTTGCGTCACAAGATTGCCTGCTGCTTGTGGAAGCAAATCTTCTATTGATTTCACCGGGAGCGATGCTCGTACAAGGAGTACGGAACCGCTTGGAGGGGTAAGAAAGAATCTGTGCTTCATGCTGCTTGTCTGACCACCGAACCCCGGGTTTCGGTCCCTGCTCTCCTTTTGGTGTTACCTGGTGTAGATTAAGAAACATTCTTTCGAACGTATGTGTCTGAAGTTAAATAAACACTTACGAATTTCTTTTATAATGTGTAATATGTATATAGGGACATGTATTTACTTGAAAGAGCTGTGCTGCCCAAGTGTTTTCCAAGGTTTGAGAAGCCGTCCCTGCCGCAGCGGGGTCTGTGCTCCCTGCCTGTAGGCAGTGCTAACCACGCAGATGACATCTTGCAGACAGTCACAGCCAGAGGGGTGGGAGACCCATACGTATTTAAAAACCAACCAACTAACCAGCTTGCCCCAACCCCGACCTTACAAACACAAAACTTTTAGATCTCGTTCATACAGTGGAAAAAAGTTAGACTCTAGACAATATGGACACAGAAAGAGGGTATCGGGATACCTTTGACATTTCCCCTGTAAAATAAATTCAATGGGAGAAAATCTGCTTCCCTTAAACGAATACTGAGATGCCCATGAACTTGAACGGATCAGGACTTCATCTTGCTTCCTCTGTTTTGACCAGTTTTATCACTACCTCAGTAGTAAGGACAAAAGACAATTCAGCATAAACGTAACTTGTCACAGACAGAAGGTAGAACAGAATTTTGCTCTCTTCGTAAGTCCTCATAAAGCGTGGAAAAGGAAAGCAATCAACAAAAATCAACTGCTGTAGGCTAAGGAAAATGGAGCACAGCTCTTTCCTCTCCCTGTAAGATTAAGAAGAAATCCATTAGGACTCCTGATACTCAAAAAATACCCGCACTTTCAGGACCTGAAAAACGTCTGATGGATTCTACGAAAATAATGACAAAAACCTGTCTCTCATCAACATCTTCTCTACCATTACTTATTACCCAATTAAGGGAGTTCCCTCAGAACATGGAAAAATTTCAAAGGGTTCAATCTCTTACGTGGCATACACACATGAGGAAAACCCCACCACTTCCTCCAGTGAACTGACTCACAGGAAACAAGTTAAAATTGGTCTCATAGCATACCTGGGTTTACATGTTTTTATTAGAATCACAGAATCATAGAATGGTTTAGGTTGGAAAGGACCTTGAAGATCATAGAGTTCCAACCCCCCTGCCATAGACAGGGACACCTCCCACTAGACCAGGTTGCCCAAGGCCACGTCCAGCCTCTTGCTTTTCATTTTGAAGGTCAGCTTAGAATATTAAAAAAAGGATTTAATAAAGAAATGGTTCTTTTCACAGTCAGCGCTGGCTACCCACTGTCTTCTGCTCACACAGCTTTCACTAACGGGTTATGTGTGCGAGGTCCTCAGTACCTCACTCTACCAGACAAAAATGGGATTATAAATCAGCTTATAAATCACTTTTTCAGGAGCTTCTTACAGAACTCTGACTCCCGCAATATTGGAGCCAGCTCTTCAGAAAGTTTTAGTTCACAAAGGCTGGGAGGCGTCCTCTTTCAATTATCTTTTTTTTTCTTTACCATTCGTGGTAGAGGTGATTAGCTAGCAGATGAACTGTTCTTGGACCTTGTTTGTACCTTCCATTTGATGAGCTGCTTAGTTCCCATGGAAGGAAAGGCAGTGCAAATAACCATACTAATCGCTAGAGTTCAGAAAGTTGGCCTTTGACAATCTCAGGCTACTGTGTATCCAGGAAATCCTGCCAGACAGTCACCCTTTACGAATGGTTGGGAAATGTGATCATTTGCCATGAAAAACAGATGAAAAGCAGGATCTGGTTAAAAGACCAAGTCTTTGCCCAAACAAAACCTTTCCAAAATAAAGAAACAATGTCTGGTAGCTGACAGTTGACCTCAGCTGAGGAAGGGTGACAGTTCTGCATTGGTCCTCCCTGTATGTAACTTGAGAATTTTAAAATGAGGCCAGAATTTCAAATAAGATTTAGCTGAACATAGGGAATTGCTGTCAATTCTGACGCTATAGCAATATTCTGATCAAACGTAGTCTATTTGAAAGGAAATCTGTCTTTTTAAAATTTAAGTACAAAAGTGAACAAGCAAGACTTCCCTTAAGCTGAGAATAATGTATAAAAATATCAGACACACAACAATGTAGGTGCATCTCACAGGTGCACACGTTTTTGAGGATTACTGGTATGAGTATGGGAAGTTTTGTACATTTCAAGGGAATACTCTGCTGTATTTAAAAGCAGTAATGCTGTGATATTGAAGCAGCACATATTAACTCCATTATTAGTAGTTCAGACGCGAGCCCTAAGCCTATTTATTTAGTAATGCAAAGGAGAGTGATCAGGTTATGTTTAGCCTACGCATTAAACCTGGCTAACAAACATAATTTCGGGGCAGGGGGAAGAGAAAGAGGCTTGCTATCCTCAGAAAAGGTGTGACTATTTTTTTAATATTAGAATGCTGTACCATAGCTACAAAAAATGCAGACATGGATTGAAAAACATAAAAAAGGCGGTGTCATAGAATGCTGTAAAGTTTCCTAATAAACCATGTAAAATCTGGTATCTAAAATTTGACCTTTAAAATCTACTAGGAATGAAGTATTATAGACCAGCTTCTTGCCTGGAAAACGTTCTCCCTGTATTTCAGTTGGACTTCTTTTTAAATAAATGTGGAATTATGTTGTAGAAACACAGAATATCCTGAGTTGGAAGGGACCCATGAGGATCACCAAGCCCAACTCCTGACTCCACACAGGGCAGCCTAAGAGTTCAACCAGATATCTGAGAGCCACCCCCACACCAGGGGCCTGGGGCCGTGACCCCCTCCCTGGGGAGCTCCTTCCAGCGTGTGACCACCCTCTCAGTAAAGGCCCTTCTCCTAACGTCCAACGTGAACCTCCCCCGACACAGCCTTAGCGCATCCCCTCCGTCCTGCCAGCAGACAGCGAGGAGAAGCGCTGGGCACCCCCCTCTGCTCCCCCAGGAGGGAGCTGCGGGCAGCAGAGGGGACAGCCCTCCGACTCCGCTCCTCCCTGCTCCACAAGCCCACCACCTGGGCCGTCCGCTGCTCCCTACATCACCTTTGTCGCCCTCCTTTACAATTTGACATTGTAAATATTTTTGATAGACGGTATTTTATTGAGTTCAAACCCTTAAAATCTTTATGGTCTTTAAAAAAAAAGACAAAGAATTTACAATATCCAAATTCAATGAAATGGTAAATGAAAAAGAACCCCTGACCAAAAATAAACTACTAGCAAGCAAAAGAAACCTTGTGAGAATGCAGATTAAGATACGACCTGCAAGCAGATCTGCCATCTTAATGAAGAGTTGTGACGTTTTACTGGCATACTAAGTTCAGAGGAGAGCAATACAGCAGTCCTCTTTAAAAAGTTATCTGGTAAAATTTAACCATATGTTGGCAGTTTCATAATTTACAATAATGAAAGTAATCAGATTATTACCTGACTGAGAGGTAAGAGCAATCATCCTCTATTTTTGTTTTCAGTTCAGCTTCTGTGAGCCAAAACAGAATCCCCGTCTTTTTGTTGGTACACTGAATTGTGACCCGAGATACACATCAGATATGTGCCTGCAGAGCCACGACTGCAGCAGCGGTGAAGTCAGGGGGCACTGACACGACTGTCCTTGACAGGCAGCTTCGTGTAGTCGTCTCTGTCCCTGCACGCCATGGAGCCAGGGCAGGGAATGAGATGGAACTATTGCCTTGTCTCATCAGCCAGCCTCTGCACCAGGGGTCCTACCAGACCAAGAGGGGTGGGAGGACACCTCCACCTCTGGCTGCTTGTCAGCCCCTCATCTGGGTTAGTACAACCTGCAACCGAGACACAGACCGCACACAAGAGCGGCTCTCCGCTCCTGCCGGGGAGGGAACGGGGGAACAGCTGAACAAGAGGCAGAACATGGGCAACTTGAGGGGCCACTGCCAACTCAACCACCAAAACTGAGGGGAAAATTATCTTCTACACTTCCCTCTTAAAATCTGCTCTTGTCTCACTCATCTACTGGGTTCAACCAACTGTACATGCTTTATTTTTTTACTTCCCAATGTCACAGTATCTTCCATTACCAAGAATATTATTGTGCTGTTATGTCCACTGAAGTCAGTGTCAGCACTTACACTAATTCCCAGTAGACAGACTGCATCATATAAAGCAATCTTATGTACTGATTTGTTGACATAAGCATACAAATAAAAACAGATGAGCACAGGAAAAAAAACAGAATTTCTGTTTTTTTCTCATGGCAACTAACTGCTTTCTGCTGCCACAAACTCCTGATCCAGGGCAAGTGTGAAACCATCAATCTTCTCTGGACCTTCCAGACTCTAAGAGGTGAAGGCCAATAAGTGACCGGAGACAAACAACAACTTAGTATTTCCATGTCATTATTGTTCCCCCCAAGCTTTTCTGTATGCCCTCTGGAAACACTAAAACAATACTAGGAGTATGACCATACTAGACACAAACAAACAAACCCCCACAATATTACACTCCAAGTCAGGTCTTACAGACATCTTCTTGAAAAACAAGACAAGTGCATGTTTTTCTACCAAAGCTGAACATACACAGAAAAAAAAACCAAAACAAAACAGACTTTTCTTCTCTTTCAATGTGAAATGAACATTAGACCTAACAGCTTCTGCTGGGAACCTCTAGCCATAATGAACAATCTGCAGGTCACCCAGTTACAGAGCGGTGGAGGAGGGGAAGAGCTGGGACAAACTCCTGCAACAAAGCACCTTCCCCACAGCAAGAGCTGGAGACTGTTCTCCAGCAGTTATGGGAATTGTCATGCTTTAACCCCAGCCGGGAACTAGAACCACGCAGCCACTCGCTCACTCCCCCCTTCCCCGCCTCCCCGAAGTTGGGGGGGAAGAGGGGAAAGAAAAAAGAGGGGAAAGGGAGGAAAAAACTGGTGGGTTGAGATAAAGACAGTTAAATAGAAATAATAACAGAAAGGGAAAAATAACAATAATAATAATGGCACTGGATGCTCACCACCCAGTGAATGGCACTGTCTGGAGCAGTGATTGCGGATTCCCGCCCTCGGCTGACCCCCATTTATATACTGAGCATGAGGTCTATGGTATGGGATATTCCTTTGGCCATGCCATCGTTCTGTCTGGGCTTCTGTGGGAAGCGGAAAAAAGTCCTTGAATATTGTAAACATCACTTAGCAACAACTAAAAACAATAGGTATTATTGACATTCCTTTCCCAGCAATTACCAGACAGAAAAATAACTCTTGCCCAGCTGAAACCAGGACAGCAATCAATTAATTATCACCTCTATTACGCAGCACTGGCTTACTTTTGTCTGTATCTGAATGCTTTACACTGAGGTCATCTTACCAGGATTTTAAGTTGTAATAAAATAAATGTTTTGAAAAATGAGAATTCAGTATAAGGGAAGAGTTTGCAGGATTTATGTAGGTCTAGCATAAATGATCTGGCAGGTCCAGACTCTTGCATATCCCATCTGGAATTCCACTATTAAAGGAATACTCATTCAAATGACTCAAAGGAATGAGTCATTTGTAAACGGCAATCTCTCAGCAGCTAACTTTTTAAAAAAATGAGCAAACAAACTGTGATTTATTTAAAATTTCGTGTATCGATTAAAATTTTAAAGACTGGAAAAGCTTTGTCTCTAAGACCCTATGGTAAAACACCAAAAGCGGCCTTTGCAACTTTGCTTTTTTGTAAAAAGGCTGGACACTGACCGACTAGAAAACATTTCCCTTCTGCCAGGATGTGAAACACTATCTAAAAAGGCAAGCTGCAACACTGACATGCACAGCGAAGTCAGGACAAATGTCATGTCTGTATCAGGTGCAATTTTTGCAGTGATATGCTCCTTCCATGTGGCCCCAAGAAGAATTTAAGACTTCTTTTTTCTTCCCTGCTCTTCCTAGTACAGTCATCAAGAAAAAAATACCACTTCAAAACAGCCAAATTTATTTATTATGAGAAAATTTGTGTTCAGCAATCAAAAGCCTAAAAGCAATTTTGGAGCTTGGGATCAAGACGCCTGACCAAGTTGAGCAGGTACCAGACAAGCAGGTTGTTGGCAGTTACAAACTATCACGTATATTTGAATTGCTTTGTGCAATGAACCCGCAAAGGCTGTGAACCAAGTGTCACAGCTCATCATTTGGATATAAATCCACAATTTTCTCCCAGAACTACCTCAAAGGCAGAGACTTCAGCTACACAGCGTCAGATTAATTTCTGATGGTTCTGCACTTTGCAAGCACTCTTTAAATACAGTCAAGATAATCTTTCCACAGAGTATTTATTTATCTGCAGAAGTGAAAACTGAACTTCACATATATTCAACACAGCTATTTCATTACAGTTTTTAGGGAGTTGACCTTGTATCTGTCAGAGGGTGAAAGCATTAGAATAACAGCATTTTTTTAACTTTTCCTTAGGATGCGTTCCTCTTAGATTTCTAAGCCTCCTTCCATTGTCATGGGTATTAAAACATGAAGACCTAATCTTCAGCAATGCTTGTGTTATGGAAGTAATTCTTCACCTGCATACACTGCAACAGAGAAGACTACTGCCCCCAGGGAGAAAGAATAGTAGCAAAGGTACAGGTGTGGAGAACCAAGTTATGCACAGCAAGGTAAGTACAAGAGCAGTACCAGTGATGCACCAAGTACCAACATCTCATCACTTAGTTACCGCATGGTTACTGTTCTCGCACGTACTGAGAACCATCACCCGACAGCAGTGCCTCCTGTGCTATGTGGTTTCTAATACCCCACCTCCCTTTCAGCATGCCGTCACGTTGCTTTTCAAAGGTGCAAAATATCCATGGGTATTTCCAGCATACGGCCAAAATAACACATCTGTATGCAAATCTGGGAAGAATATGCCTTTAGGATTAATAATTTCTACAGCAAAAAGAGCCATGCCTAGTACCATGGTTATTAATGTGCAGGATTTTTTTCAGTCTACTAAAATTAATTGGAACATTTTATCCATTAATCATGTAATTCCACTTCAAAAAAAATCTCAGCCTCATACAGGCCAGAAAGAACTTTCAACTCAAATTTCCCCATTTGCTGTTGTCTCTTGCTTTGAAAAGCACTTCGCTAGTCAGGATCGGTACCAGCCACAGCGCAGCAGCAGCACTGAACATTGTGGTGGCTAACACAGCTCAACGGACGTTTTCAAAACACATGCTGTTGTGCTGAAGCTGCTTTAATTTGAGGTTTTTTGTTTTTTAACAAGCTCATCTTAAATTGTTCTTCATCTGAGGTTTGGGTAATATGAGCAAAACAGTAAAACTGTAATATCCCCTCAGTGTGTAACAAAGAGTTACTTCCAGTTTGCTTTATACCTTTATAAATTCAACTGTAACTGATAGTATGCATTTCTTTTTCTGTCTTCTTTACAGCTTCCTGTTTTTTCTAGAAAAATGAATCAGACATTTGTTTCTCCAAGACAAAAAAAAAGGCTACTAAAAATATTGTTCTAGTAGAGGCCGTCCTGGCAGAAAAAGGAAACGTTCATGAGACAATATCCTCAGCAAAAGGCACGCTGTTAGTAAAGCGAACCAGACAGTACCCCAAGACTACTCAAATAAATGCAAACATATGTCTGTTTCTACAGGAAAAGTGGCACAAAATGGAAACTGACAGTGCTCCTGTGACTTAACTGCATCCCCATTTGTTTTATATGCAAGCTTAAGCTCCTCTTTCACCTTTTAATGTACTATTCTCCGTTACAAGAAAGATCTATGATAATTTCTGAAAAACAGCATGTCAAAACATCAAAATTTAATGGATATTTTGAGAAGTATTTGACTTTAAATATACTGCATCAAATACCGGATTCAATTACAATGCCTAAGTTTTGGCAATTATTTGACAAGAAAATCAACATGAGAGTCTCCATATGATAATCTAGTGGGTCTCAAATCTGAGGCATTTTTCACAAAGCAGACAATCAGATACAGAGTTACTCCTCTTATCTAGCACAACCACAGATGATACGAGAGTTGCCATCCCAATGTGCAGCACCGAAACCACCTGTGGTGCCACAGACTGTTATACACATCCATGCTGCAGCACAAAACGGTGACCTGCCGCAGCAGCATCAGCTTCATCCACACGTCTGGCAACGAACGTCATGGCAAGTCTGCTCCTGTCAAATAACGCACCAGAGATGGGAGGTCTAGCTGTTGATATAATTAAACAGAGCTTAAGGAATCAAAGTTGGATCATCCCTCTGTCCTCAGAGCAAGTCTACCATGGAAAGGAAACAAACGTAATAATGTGAACCATTCAGTCACTGCAGACGACTGCTTAAAATATTGTATCTCCACAGATTTGGGTGAGTATTGGCATGGTGGAAGAGCTACCCTCTTCTTTACAATTTATGGACTAGAATTGCAAAGTTCTCTGTGAAGTTCCTGTACAGTGAATTACAGTAGACAGATATAGCAGCCTACACATTTATATTCCTACTGTAATATTCTCATTACACACACAAACGCTCTGCACACTGTAAAAAGGCAGGATACTAAACCAAAATTTCTGCCTATCAGAGAAGCTTCTGCAACTGTCTTAACAGAAACTTAAGAAGTTTTTAAGAAAAGCAAAGGGAATTATACGAAGGAGTTGTCTCTAATAGAAAGGGACTGGGCTAGATTCCCACTACATCCTAAGCTTCTACAAAACAGTCACTGCAAACCAAAATGTACCTTAAGTAGTCCCAAGGCAAAAAAATCTTTGCAAAACTGTTAAAGTGTCAATGACTCTGATTGCCTATTCTCAAGAACTAATTGGTTTTGTTTTTTTTTTTTTTTTTAATATTGTCACAAACAAATAAGGTTGACAAAACTCCTGTAATTTGCTTACATGAAAAAACTCTCAACATTTTTGCAAATTTTTGGTCTAAACTTTTTTTTTTTTTTGGGGGGGGGGGGGGGGCAACTATAAAGGCCCCAACTCCTCACTTGAAGTTGGATGATATCCACCACCTCATTAGAGTAAACTCAACATTAAATCTCTTCCTGTCCTAGCACTGCCATCAGTGCCTGGTGGATGCTCCCCTTCCCCTCAAAAAAAACACAAGAGAAGAACATGCAGCCGTACATCATAATTTCTGACAATACTGTGCTAATTTTAAAGATGGAATATTTACATGCCTTTTTCATTTTAATTATTTTTGTTTCAAAAGCATTTGGCTTTCCAGTAAGAGAAATCTCACTTAAAAAACTCTTACGGTTCAGTAATTTTACAACACTTACACAATGTGAATGGGAAAGACACGTACATCGTCACAGTTTGGACAACTAATTTTGGGGCCAGCAATTCAACTTATTAAGACTAACTAGCTACTGAAGCATTCTGCTTCTTAACAGTTTTTCAATGAAGTAATACAGCAGCCTATATTTTGATAATATAAAAGCTTTCTTCACCCAAAAGCAGCATGACTGGCCCTGTAACCCGCAAGTGCACTCCCAAGGTGTCGCAGGCTCCAAGCCCCTGCTCAGCTACAAACCCCTCTACGTTCCCGCGCCTCTGTTCGCTGGCACGGCCCACACTCCGTACGCGGCTTCTATCAACGCTAGATTGGCATTTGCCCTGGAACCTGAAAGGTAAAACATCTACACATATTTTAGCTCCTTTTCCTTCTATTTTTATTCTTTCTTCTGTTCATAAGAAGTCCAAAACAATTAATTCTGTTTAAAGCAACACCAGGTAGAATCAATTACAGTATGTTTTCCAATGGTGTACCTCTTAAAGTGCTATTTACTTATTTAAAAAATTTAGGAAAATGACCAAGCATTTTTTTTAAAGTCCCTTTTCTGTAGCATAAAATAACTTCACTAATTATAATAGTTCCATCATATCAAGTACTTTGCCTATCCTAAAGTAAGAATGCTGTTCTCACAAAGAGAGATACTCCAAAGAAGCAACTGTACATTTGTTGCCTGCATACTTGTGCTTGCGTACATTTGTGTTTATGTGTTCCACCACTGAAAAAAAATCCACTGGAAATCTGAGGAATAAGAAACCCCACAAAAGTAAAATTGTGAGGCAAGAACTATTACAGCATGCTAAGAACAGGATCATTTTTTCTCATAACAAGACAGAATCCAGGGAAAAAAGCTCTACATTCTAGTCCCTGTTGAATAGAAGTTATCTCACAATATGCTGTGGCTGGGCGAGACAAATGGAGGCATCAGTGAACAAAACCAGCTTACTCATCATGTCAACAGGGTTATTTTAATTAACATCAAGAGCCAAGCACATCTGGTGAAAGTCCCAGCTAAGAGGTCTCCGTGCTGGGACAGCTACTGAACACATCAGTACAGAGATCCCCTTACTTCAGCTGTTTGCAGGAAAAAAATAATCATTACATTTGGAGCTAAAAAGAGAAATTCCACAGGGAAAAACCTTGAAAAGTAAACTTTTACATCATCTTGGTAAGCGCTAAGCATTTAAAACAAACTGTTGCCTACAGAAGTAATGGAGAGCTTGACACCTCTCAGATCGTGGATGACTACAACTCTGAAAACCATCTAGGGATTCTGAGAGCTTCGTTTGGATAAATAAGGAATGCTGGCAATATCAGATAATAAGAAACTGAAATAAAAGCTTGAAACAATACTTGGACTATTAAAAAAGGGTAAGAAATACTCTTATTAATTCTCTGTAGCTAATGAGGAAAACTTTTCACACAATCTGTAAAAATCGATACATCATTTACACAGACTGAAGACATCACAGACTGCAAAACAAACTTCCTGCAAGCCAGTGATAAAGCAACGCAGAACATGCACTGTGGGTGGCAGCTCCCATACCAGAGCACATCAGCCTTTTGTTAGGGAACCAACAGCCCGGAAGAGAGAACTGACTCTCACATCATCTCTCTACTTGGACAGGGGACCAAAATGCAATCACAGTCACCAACTGTGTGGCAAACTGTTCTGTTAAGAGTGCAAAAAGGAACTCAGAACAAGGTCCCATAACTGAGTCCCTAGGGTTCTCCATGAATTATTCAGGACCTGCTTGAAGTATGGGTCATCTGGTCCTTCACAAGTAAGGACACAAGAGAAGAACAAACGCATCAGTTCTAAATGTAAAGTTCTGGGACTCTCTTTTCCCTTTGGGAAGACGAGAGATGGAGTTCTTTCCATTGAATGACGCACTCTCACGGACTCTTAGGCTCCAAGCACGAACTGCAGCACACCAGAAGCTCCACTGTCACCAGCAGCTGGGGCACCTGCCCAGCAATGCACTCGGCCACCGTGGGACTCCTGCAGGGCAGACCCGACCAGGCCTTGTCACCGTGGGACCCCAGAGAGAGCTGATGGTTACACTGCAGTCACGCTGAACAGAGTGCCGTGGGGCATGGTGATCTCCAGCTCCCACCCCGCACGGCAGCCTTCCCCGGCACCTCACCGTCACTCCTCAGCTCCTGCCAGGGAACCAGACGCGTGTTCCACATCTGATGTTTCACACCTTTAGGGAGCAAGGACGTCTGGGTCCTCTGCTTCGGGATTCGCTCTTGAAAATGCTTAATTAAATAATTCCTACTCACAAGAGTAATCTATCTCATGTATGGATTTGTGAGATCAAACTTTTAATTCGCAACAAAGAAAATCAGTTTAACAATCACTGATTTCATTTTCCAAAGCATCTTTTCCAAAAGAGATGTTTTATTGTACCAGGAAATTGTCTAATCACATTTTGCAACACTTTTTTTAGATTGCGGGTAATGGACATTTTTAAAACCTGTCAAAACAGCTAAGCTTCTGCCTTTCCATTACACCAATTCGTTTTTTTCTGCTGACTTATAAAATAAACAGTCACAGAAGAACAGGTCCAACAGCACTTCTGAAACAAGAAAGCTCTCTGAAATTGTCTTAGAAAATAATAATTAAAAACAAACCCCCAAATACTGAAATGAACTATTAATTCAAAATTAAAATATTTGTCCAATTACATATGGCTGAGTGCGACACTGAAAAAAACAACCTGTCGCCTAATGTCTCAGACTTCCCAGAGAACCTTTTTTTTCCCCTTCCAGTTGTAAATTAAAAGCACGACAAAAAGAACAGGAAAGGGCATTCCCAAGGGTGGAAAGACATATAGAATGTTGCCTGGGTGACCTCCACAGCTGATCACATCCACAATCTTTGTACCAACAGTTGCCTACAGAGGCCTTTACACAGCTGTCAGAATAACTGTGAAACTGAACTTTCTACATTCTTTATCTATTTCTGGACGGAACTTAGAGCAAATCATATTAAAAAATTAAATCGAAGAAATCTAAACAGAACATAATCAAAGTAAAAGTGATATGAAATCAGTAGGTCCATAATTTTTTATAAATAGATGCTTTTTTTAAAAATTGGAATTGTGCCCCCTTTTTTTCTTTTAATATGATGACTGATTCAACATTTTTCCACTTTCAAGTTTGGCAGAATTTAAAAAGGATGCTTTTTTAATCCTGGGAATGTCACAAATCTCAAACCAGGATCTTTCCCAGCTTTGACAAGCCACCTTTTACAACATACATATCCTTAGTGACTACTCTCAGTGCTGAATCTTTAGCAAAACCTTACTTTCTCTTAAATACCAATCATTTAATGTTCCACTTTCACTAAGCTGAAAACAGTCTCACTAAAAATCTCTTTTACTCTAGTTACTCAGTTCTACATTGTCCACTCTCTTGCAGTGGCATAATTTCATTGATGCTCCACTGCCGTAAAGTCTTTCAGTAGCAGATAAAAAAATCAAAATGCCAAATACAAAACATGAATAAAGAAGCACAACCCTCTATCACCTCTAAGAAAAATTAGTTTTGTCTAAAATTATAATCTACTAATTGGGTGATATCAGGGCTGAGAGACAGTGATGACAGCATCTCTGAGAAGATTGTCGCATGACTGGAAAAGTCTTCATTAAAGAAACGGCTGTCAAAAAATCATATTAGGTATATCCTCTGCAGCAAGAATCACCGGCATCACTACGCCCCTCCTGCTAGCAGGGCTGCTATGTCAGAGGAACTGTAGATTGTATATACACACATTTATTCAACATTAAAATCTGATCCACAATTTTCACATGAACTTCACATCATACCAAACCCTCATTTTTGACATGTGCCTAGGCAATTAAGCCATATAAATTTGCAAGAAAATATTTTTTCCTAACCTCTCAAGGCAAAACCAGTTACATTTCTGTTTAAACACAGAATGAGTAAAATGACAAACATGACTAGGAAAATGTAGTGTCAAAACCAAATGTGAAATAAATAAACCTTTTGTAGAGAACTCCCACACTAAATTCTGCTCTTGTAAGCTCAAAAATGTTGACCTTTTACTACGTTGCCCACAAAGCTGCACAGTGATGACCACACAGTGAAGACTGTACTCAGTTACTGATGCAAAGCCCGCTTCATTTGAGGTATCCAACCCATTGAGGTGGACAATGGCCTTGGCAAGAGGCTGCAGAGAAGCGTATCCACACAACGTGCCCTCCTATATGGCTCTAAAAGAAATCATACAGAATGGATGTAAAGATCAGAAAAGCTACCTTTGTCCAAACTATCCAACTAAGCAGAAAATCCAAAGACATTCTCAAGTGATAATTACTTTTATTCCCGAAGCTTCTGAAAATGCCGTATTTTGAGAAAATTCTGAAAACAACATTCAACTAATGTGTACAGAAGGTTTCCTAATCAAACAAATGACACGAACCAGCTTGGTTTTCTTCTTTTTCTCTCTTCCTTTTTTAAAAAAGAAGACTCCAAACCCACATCCCCCAAATGATTCATCAGGTAGAGACCTTTGAAAATATGGCCTGTAAACCTAACAAACCCCAGTTGGGCAATCTGCCCTCCTCTTACATCTATGAAGTTTGCTCCTATGAAAAACTCTGCTCTACCTCCAAACGCACTGCTGTAGTTTGCACAAACTGTCGTTAGTTTCTGTAAACAAGCCTGCAGGAGAAGGATATTAAAGAGCAACCTGCAGCCCTCTCCAGGGATTCTGAACTCCTGCTGCTGGTAGAGTGGTCACGAATCGCCACCAACTGCACTGTGATATTCTGGTGGTTCAAGTCTGAGCAGCCCTATGGAAACACAAGCTTCCGAGTCGCTTAGAATGGTAACACTGCAAAAGGATGTAAGCTTACACTGTAAGAAACTACTTCCACAGAGCAAAAATTTAGGGTTTATTCCTGCACGCTATCTGCTTCAATACACAGAAGATTTTCACGGGCAAGAACAGACACGGATCAGTTGTTAATGCATATGCGCCGCATTACCAGAATCACTACAGATTTGAATCTGAGTTTCATGCTAGTGCCTCCATCTTTAACATGCTATTTCATATGAGCTACTAGAAAGTGGGAAAACGCATTCTTCTAGTTTTACATACCACAAGTGAAGGCACAGAGAGATTACGTGATTTCCTAAGCTCCACTCTGCAGCACAACAGGAACCGCGCTGCTGTTTCCTTCAATCTAGGTCAGCTTCCCAATGACTCGCGCTTCCTCCTTCTCTGATGCTGCTGTATTTAGGCACTTCACAGTGAAGGCGAAGCCTAAGAAAACACGTCAATCAAGAAGTTTTGAGAACTTCTTTTAAAAAAAACCAACAAAACCGCAGAGCATTTAAGTCTGCTAGTGGCCTTTAAGAATCCCACATAAACAGAAATCACACAGTTCAAAGACAATTTTTTATTTCAGAAACACGATACACTTTAATACAACCTTTAAGAATTTCTCTAAGAAGAGCAAGATAGCTAACTACTCTTTCACCCCTCCCCTGATGTCATAGTAATTAGTGGCGAGGCTATAAGCAGTTATTTCAGTTTTAACACGATACATTCTGTTCAGTTCTCTAAGCAAGCCTGTAACTGTCTCTTCACTGTAGCTTCAGTCACATCTGTTCTCAAAAATAGTCACAGGTAGGGAATACTGCCGTACAGTGCAATGTTCCCAAGTTTTTCTTTCTTGAAGAGGTGATACAACAGGCACAGGTATTAGCATTCACGCCAGGTCTGGACTTTGATTTAATCGATGTAAAAAAATCCCCAAACCGAAAAAAAAAACACCCCACCTCTACCCCACATCACGCCCACCTCTCTCCCTCTCTAAAATGAAGGGGGAAAATATCACAAGTCTGTATGTTGAAATTCAGCCCACATGACATTTCCTTTGGATTTAATTGCTTCCATACAATTTGCATCTGCTAGTCACGCTAGGCCCCAGAGCACTGAATATGCTGTTACAAAGAAGCTCTTGTCCTGTAATGACCTCATTAATCAAAGACACAGAATTATGGGTAAAACCAATTTTCAACTTCATCCAAAGCATCCAACCAGGAAACAAGTCAAAGCCTAACCACCGACTCTTCCAATGTGACGAGAAGGAGCGAACACGGAAAAGCTGGAAAGGACAGACTTGATGAATTCCACGTTGTCAAACCTGTTCAAAGTTGGACACATTCATCAACTTGGGAAGCAGATGGCTCTGCATACTCTCATCTATTTACCAACTATGGAGTAAAGCTGGCCAGGCAGATCGTCTTTTAGATGTTGACTACAGCAGCTCACAAAACCCATGAAAATAAACTTACTGCTCATTTTTCTTTCTTGGAGAAACCCAAACCATTAGTAAAGCCAATACCCTTTCAAATGCTTCCAGAAAAACATTTTCATGGTAGCATTCTTAATTAACACCTGCATCTATTCTATACATACCTTTCTAAAAATATGCTAATTGATATTCTTTTCTAATGATTAATGCATAGAGCAATTGTATTTTCATACATATGAAATGTATGAAAATCAGGAGATGGACATGTGGCTCATATCAGGAGACGGACATGTGGCAGTTGTCATCCATTAATGCACAAATACTCCTGGACTTTGGGTTTAACACTAAGACTAAAGGATTAATTTAAGACAAATTTGATTAAAACAATGCAATTCTCTGCATGCATATTACTCATTTGTTAGCTTAAAAGTGTACATCAGCCCAACATATCCAATTTTATACCAACACAACAGTGTGTACAGCAGGGTGGTCATCGACGTCCTTAAATCATTTAGAAGTGCATACACCTCGATTCAGCGCAATTTTTGTGTCTAGATAGCTATAAGTCTCTTAACTATTTCCTCAAAGGAAACACTTCTTGGAAACACACTGTAGGGTCAGTGTAGTTTTGCTGAAAGCTTTCTTCACAGACACTTTACAGCTAAGTAAAAAATGTAGCTTGTACCCTAACTCAGAAGACCCAGCAAGAGGGGGAACTGGAGCACATCCTGTAAATCGAACATGTCCTCGAAGCAATTTTATTCTGAATCTGCAGTTGTCCTCAGGTTTTATTAGGCACCACATTTTAAGCACCATATTAACCACTAAATTTTATTAAGCACCACAGGTGACACAAGTTTAGACTCTGAGAGAGTAGAATCATAGAATGGTTTAGGTTGGAAAGGACCTTGAAGATTATCAAGTTCCAACCCCCCTGCCCTGGGCAGGGACACCTCCCACTAGACCAGGTTGCCCAAAGCCATGTCCAGCCTGGCCTATTAATCATTTATTATAGTCTATTAATCATGAAAAGACACTGCCTTGGACCAGAAAATGAATAACTATTAGTTTTCATCAGAAACTCTGTAGCCATTCCTACTACCAAATTCAGAGGGGGGAAAAGCAGCTTGTAGATCCTCTGTGATTTTTTAAGTTTAAGAGGGATTCCAACATCAACATAGAAATTAGCTTAATTTTTCTTTTCAGCTATATCTTAGAAACTTATATAAAAAGAAGTTATTTACCTAGCCAGGTCAAAATTTCCTCCAGTGAATCAGTCTGATTTTAAAGCTATTCCAAGTATTTATAATTGTGAATGGGAAAAAAAACCTTTAATTTCCACAAAGTTAAACAAATGTATTAATAACTTCTTTTCACTTTGCTGTAAATTGTAAGCTTAACTTTATTTCTCAGTATTTTACTTCCATATACTCCTTTGCATTGACAGACGCACAAAGAAATTAAATTACCACACTCAAACTTTTTTTTTTCCCCTGTGGAGACCACTGCAGGTCTGGTTTTAGTTCATTTCACTATTTCTAACGTAGCACTGAATACGAAAGTTAATCTATTAAACCTTTCAAAACAACAAAAGAAATAAAAAGAAAAATGAAAAGAAATAAATATATGAATGAAAATTTCCGTGTTGGTACTGTTGTACTGATGTACTTAAGAGCTAGTGATACAGAATTTTCTTAGGCAGTATATATACTCTGTTTAAATGCACTTGCAAAAGAGCCATCTAAAATATAAAACTAGCAAACATCTTCAAAAACAGGAAAATCGGTGTAGGCTTTCAAGTGATCACATGAACTTCATTGTTGGCTCTGTCTGAATGTTCCTGTTTATATCAAGCTGAACACCATCATGAGAACTTACTCATTATTTAGTGGAACATATTGATAAGAAAACATTATTAAAAATCAAAAAGGTACCTAAAAACTACCAGGAAACAACATTTTGTTCATGTAATATTAAAAAAAATATTTTAACTTTATATGCAGATTGTTACTGTTATACTGTTATAGTTTGTCAGTGTTTATTATTTAATATATTTGCCAAGTACAGTAATTAAATTCAGGTCATAGAGATGTATCTGAAATATGGTTGTATTCTGAATACACATATTAAATTGAGAAACTTCTAAAGCTGTGATGACTGAAACACAAGTTCTGACTGGAGCCACAGGTATGCAATTCTAATGAAGCAGAACAGCCTATGAAGCATGTAACAGCAAGAATATGGACTAGTGTCTACCGCTTTTATTAGGATGTCCCAATAATAACTTTACAGTATCAACAGTTCTCTAATAAAACTTGTTAAATACTCTTGTGATTACCGATTCTATTGTTTCTACTGTACCTCAAAATTTACACCCCTAATTTTGGGAGTATATTCAAATTTATAACTCTCCCTTACCTGAAATTTAGACAATATTTCGTACTGGAATAAAACAGTTATTCCCGAACAACTTATAAGGTCAATTTCTGAAATTATTCTGTCCTCAGTTGGGCAAAAATCCTATCAAGGCCTAATATTTGCAATAAGCTAATTAGCAAACTAAAATAACTTTGAGAGATGACTTTGAAATTCTATTGTTTTTCTTGCTTGCACGTAGTATCAGAGATCATTAAATCAAGACATGACTATAACAATTTGTTTCTAATCCTAAAATTATTTTTCCTATTTTTGTATGTCATATATTTCACATTTTCATTTGCTGGAATCAAATGACCTAACTGCGTATGTCTGAAGAGTTCACGTGCTGACCCTCTCTCCTATTTGATTACACTAGAGGTCCCTTAGACAAAGGCAAATCACTCAAGTTTTGCCAAAATGAGATCCGACCCAATCTCAGAACCAAGAGGCTGAAATTACTCCATAGATCATCTTGATCCCTGGGAGCAGAAGACAAAAACCAGTTCTCATTTCCACAAAAGTTAAGCAAGTTCTCTGGATTTATAAACTCAGTATTAAAACAGCATTTGAACTACAGACTCCAGTCAAAGGAGCAATCAGAGAGACCTCTAACGCTGTCAATCACAGCTTGCAAATTGAGTTTTGATGTGTACATTCCAATCTCAGAACTTCCTAAGCATCTCTAAAATGAGCGACAAAGGTGAGCTATAGTTGAATTTCCATCAGTTAAACTTTCTTACTGTATCACAGCTTTCCTGTCCGTTAGGAACACTTTAAAATAGGAGGTACGTGCATTCATTCCAAATAAACGTCATTAGTAGTAACACATCTTGACAATGTCTTGCACGCTATTAACTTATTTTTAATAAAGGGATGCTTGCAAGAGGAGCAGTTCAGGCACTAAGTCCCATATAAACAACCACTGGACATGGGGAACAAAACCCATCCCTTAAAGTGTGGATTGAGTGCTCCAAAAGCCGTACGCTTTTGTAAATGTCTCTTTTTAACACACAACACCAAAACCGGTGTGGCTGCACGGCCTCTTGCTTTGCACCATTTTTCTACAAGGACCAAAGAAAGCTGCCTGGATGGAAGCCTGCCTGATGGGGCACACATCACATCCCCTAGTAACTGTGCTCATAACCATGGAACAATATTGCACAGGTGTCCTACAAAGGTATTTTCCACGGTTTTATCAGAACTTAACAGAGTAACTGTCTCATGAGTTGTCCATTTCCTCCCCTCTTTCTAGTCCTGTAACTATGTTCCTGAGGTGGAAAAGTCTCTCTATGACAAATGCCGTATAGCACCAAGCACAGTATCAATAGAAAAGAATAACAATCTCTACAGAATTAACACAAATGGCTTCCAGGGAAAAGCTGTATTGAGAAATCATTTGAGCACTTCAACTCTTTTAATATTACTTGTTTTGTCATTTTCAGAAAAAAAAAAAAAAAA
>NW_009648255.1:253277-255781 GCF_000708025.1 Charadrius vociferus
CTCCACCAACAGAAACCAGTACGGAAAAAATTTGAACACGTCAAGTAAATGAAGTATTGAAAGTAATCAGCCTTCTTTCCCCTTAAACAGGATTTACTGGCAAATACGACCTGGTATGGCAAATGTTCACTGTAACATTTTAAAAAAACACATTGCGATAAAGATAACAGCAGCAACAGTTTCACAAATCTGCTCAGTGCAAATGCCGCACTCTCTATATTCTGTTTACCTTCTGGAATGAAATCAGAGTCTGACCAAGAAGCGCTGTACACACACTGAGAAAACATTAAAACCTCAGTCTTCATTTGAAATATGAGGCTGTACTACTTAAAAACAAATCGGTGTAAAGTAATACTTGAAAAATTCTTTTTACAGAATATGTGTACACAGCTCCACTTGTGGATCGATATGCAACTGATATTCCCACTTACCAACACGAGAGCCGCACAAGGCAGTTTGCCTGTCTTTCCAGAACCCCTTTTATCAGAAATAAATCACACTTAAATTTTTTTCCACACATGCACACACAGAAAAATGCTTTAGATAACATTGCCATAAGTGTGTGTTCATTAGTCTGTTTTCCATCCCCCACTTCTGCGGTTTGGTATTTAATTACAGGGTGGAGTGGTCCCCAGGCTACTTATGTTTCTTCCAGTCACAGCCAGAAAATTTCTGCAGGAACTGACACGCAGGAGTGCGATGGCGTCAAGTTATAGCTGGTTCCTGGTCAGCGAGGTTAGCTCACTGTTCATTCAAAGTCCCATCACTACTTTCGTTCAATAACTCTGGAAAATATGTTTAAATACAACAAATTGCATTCTAAACTTCAACAGATAATAAAGGCTTGAACAGGACCTAATTTGGCTATTTGCTCCCCAATTTTCTTTTGCTAATGACTGTAAACAAATCTTTATCATTAAGCTGGAAAGGAATGGCTTTTTTTTTTTTTTTGGCAGACAGGCCTTCAATATAGGAAACTGTGGCCTTGTACGCCTGGTTTGACCAAAGAGGATTTTCAAGCACATCATCCTACTTGAACTCTACATATTATTGCATATAGTCTTAAATGCTGCTTTCCATAAACAACTTTAAGTTTCTGTAGAAAATTCTATATTCACCTGAAAAACACACCACTTGCAAAATATTATAACTCATATGTGATTGTTTCATAGCAAAGTATTACTGCCAAAAGCAGTGAGGTATTAAGAAACACATTATAGGTATAGAGATTATTCCAATTAATTTTTAAAGAAATAAGAAAAGTTCTGTTGGATAGATAAAATTGGGGAAACCAAAGACTAACTCAGGTAGCAAATTACATACACAATGAAAATTTTATTTTATATAAGAAAAGAATGTTGTTAATCAGAATATTACTGTTAACAGGATTTGGGGAAAAAATGAAAGACACTTTGGGGTTTTATCCATGCTTTTTTTTAGTAAAGGACTTGCATTTTGGCCTAAGCAAGAAGACTCCACCAGCTTGGAAAACTCTCTCTCTATGTCAAAAATGTGTGACAGGAAGGCGAAACCACATGAGCTCATTTTGATATTAGGCAAAAGCCAAATGGCAGACAAAGATTACATTGTGTAATTTTTAGCCAGAGGTATCTGAAAACACCTGCTAGCCAAGCCCTAGCAAGAATTTATATAAAATATTTATTTACGAATGATCTGTTACTGCGCTCCTATCAGTCCGCTGCTTCTTCTCTGTCCTATTGAGAAAAACAAAGTGCAGAGCAACAAGATATTCTCATTCAGGCGATAAACCAGACTAATAAAAAACTCCTAAGTTTGGACCCTGGTACATGTCCACCTGGTATGCTAAACCATATACAGTAACACGCAGAATGGCAGAACGAAACAACACGTATTTTTGTGCTTTGCTTGTAACTCAGAGTGCGACAAGAGGCAAGAATCTAAACTCTGTGCAGAGTAATGCAAAGACTGGGCTCTTGAGTAATCCTTTGGAGATTCCAAAGCCACAAGGCAAAGAAATCGTTATAGAATCGTGTAAATTATGCATTTATTCATTATTCTAAACAGTAAATAGTCTCTTTCCCCTGAGCCCCACCATACGTTGTCTATTTGCCATTTGTTATGGCTGAATATACACACACAGAGGGTTGATACGAAGTGTTGACACTCCTCCTCTGACCGAGGAGGCTGTAGGAAACTGCCTCCTGTGGCCCCGGCAGCTGAACCCCCGCCATGTCCTTAGGTCGAGGCTTCACCAGTGAATGTTTTATTTCACTGTTAACATTTCGAATACTGGTTAATACCAGGTTAAATTACCAGGTTAATACAGTGCCACCTTATCTGCAATGAATCTGGAGCAGAGATAGAGAAGCTATGAAAAAAAAAGGCACTGTTACCTTACCACATACCACAATTATTACTATTTTCGGGCCTATTAAACCGACCTGAATCAACTCCCAGGTGTCACAAATAAAGGCCTGTGGCTGGGGCCGCCGGCCGGGGGGTTTCGGCAGCTCTGCCACGGC
>NW_009648255.1:257534-271462 GCF_000708025.1 Charadrius vociferus
GGCGGGACACCACAGTGACACGGGCGGCCGCTGCTCTGCCGGGGCTCGGGTACGGTTCAGCCCTTTGCCGACAGGTACGAATTCGGGGCAGAGTTGCACCGTAAATCTTTCCAACTCTCTGTCCATAGGTGGTACCTCAAATGCACTGTGTGGTTCGACCCTCACCGCCCGTCCACGGTCACTTGTCCTCTAGCCTATACTAGAAGCCACAGCTGCCACCAGAATGCATTCCTGAGGCCTTCTGTAACACATACCTTTTTTTTTTTTAATCTTGGCTCATGTTTTGGTGCACTTGGAACAAGTTTTGAATGGTCATGCGACCAGAATTTGCTTAAATTTAGTAGCTGCACTTATAAAGAATAATACTGTTCACTTTGCAACTTAAACGTTGGTTTTCACAACAGGAAGCATATGGTGTTTTTATGACTACACACATGTAGGAATCGCATATTGGCTGTACACACAACTTCATTTTAGTAATGCTTTTTTTCATTTTATTTCTGCATTTTGGACAGACCCCAGGCTAAGCTGAATGATAAGAGTACATCCTCCTCAGTAATCGGAATCTACATTAGAAAAGTCTTAGGTAAGTATTTTTTTGCTGAACTTATTTCTTACTCTTTCTTGTTTCTTAAGAAGCACATGATGTATTCGGAACTTCGTTTGGGTTCTCCAGCTTAGAACGTGGACCTGACCCTTGAGCAATCTTTGTCCCTCGGTCAGTGTTACCTTTAATATTGGTGATGCAGGTTCTGAGATTCACAGTTTGAGCCTGTGCGTGAACTCCGGATGAGGATCAGCTAGTTCTATGGAACAGACCTTGCTTGTGCATTTCCTGATTTCCTCGCTTCAACAAATATGCCCTGTCATTTATTTTTCCTTACATTTCCTGTTCATGTTTCCATTGGTTAGGCAGATCTCCTCCTTGGGTTTTTTTGGGTTGGGTTTTTCCCCCCCACATCTGCTATATTTCTGGTCAGGAAACCCAGCACTCCTGAGACTTGTTTATGCTTCCCTTTCCTAATAATTTTCCATGCTATCTTTTGTACCATTCTTCTACTGCTTCCTTACTGGGTCACTTGCTAGCATTTGTACTAGCGCAGGCAGCGGTGCCAACTGCAGCACCTGCTCCAGGGTTATGCAGAAATTAAATATACTTTTTCCTGCAATTTCCTTCTTTAAAACATTTGGATATTAGATGATTGTGTGTGTGCACGTGGTTATTGTACAGATAATGATCTGAACGTGAGTGATTTTCCATACAGCCTTTACAAGGGCCTTTCTTGCTTCCTCCAGGCCTCAGTATCCTTGAGTGAAGACACAACTGTCTACCTCTTGCATTCCTTTCCAGATGACATGCCTGTTTCAGGCGGGGCGCTGGTAATCTCATTCATGGTGCCTTCTCATCTACAGTAATTAGACCCCTTCTGTAAGAGAGGGTGGCATCTCATGAGTAAGTATATGCCCGTCTGTTCTAAACTGAAGCGGTATTTGTTACAGCTAGAATTGTCTTCTTCAGAAAGATGTGAGTGTTTCAGCTGCACTTTTTACTGCATTGTATAATTAGCTGCTATTGTACCACTTGGTGTAGGCTAAAGCATCTTTCTCCACTATTCTGAAAGCAATTAAAACGCTCGTCATAGTATTGTTATTATTCTTTGTTTAGAAGCTAGTAACCTCCTTCTTTGGACACAAAAATAGGATATGACCGCCAGCATTTATAGAAAATGATTCAATATGTTCAAGTCCGTGGAAGAAAATGACACTTCCACCACAATGGGATTGGATTAAATGATAAAGGAACCAAACCACAAATGTGACATAGAAAGCCTCCTTATCGCTACTTCTTTCTTCTAATTGCAACTTCATACATTACAAAAAATAAGACACTAACATTACTTTATCTCAATTTCACATGCTGTTCAAATGTTCTTGAAGAGTACAGACTTTTTTGTTCAACTGAAGGGTTTATAGAAGCACAGTACTTTGAGTAAACCCTATTTGTTGTACATTTTCTAGCAGTAAATTCAATCTATACTTCAGTGGAAAGCCAAGCAAACAGATCAGAAGAAATAAGCGCTCTTTTAAACGTACCCTTAGATAACGAGCATCTAATGGTTTAAAGAAACAATACCGCACCTTGTATTTTTTAATCTAGATCCATCACTGCTTTGTGTTAGCCTGCATACATTAAAATTTTTCAGAGAGAGCCTACGTAGGTGAAGATGCGTGTGCGATGTCCGTTATAAAATAAAGCATTCAGGATTCCCTGGAAGAATCTCACGCGTTCTGGGTAACAGAGTAACAGTTACACAGCGCAGACCAGGAAGAGTGACCATAGTTCCTGCCTTCTCTTTGGGTGTGCACTGCGCACAGAGACTTGCAGTGGTCAGTAACTACTTGCTTTCATAAGACTTCAGGGAAGAAGAGCCGCATATAAAAAGAAAGCTTGTATTTCTCCGGAGTGAATAATGGAGAACAAAGAATGAAATGGAACAGTAAACATTACAAGACGTTTCACTATACAAAGGTATACATGTGCATCATACACACACATTTACACTTTAAAAAACATACCATTTGTCATGTAAAATAATAATTTTTCTTTGCACTTATGGCCATTGGTTATTGCTTGATAGAGATTTTTGTATGTTATGCTCCTGCTAATAGTTCTGTATCAATCTAATTTTCAAGGGACTTCTGGAAAAGCATACTTCAGTAAACAGCGTGTTTTTTAACAAAGTGGTCGCTGCTTAAGATTCTGGGTTTTACCTGTGTGCATGTCACAGCTATTTGTTTCTCAGGTAGCTAACAGCTTTTAGACTTTGGTTGGCACCTCAGAATGCACACAAAGCATATCCTATGTAGACAGCTCTGATGTGGTTTATTTAATACAAAGAGCTGGTGTATATTACAAAGTTTCGCCAAAACAGCTATGTCAGCACACCTCCCCAGCCAGCGTCTCCGTGCCAGCGTGTCCTCCGATGCGGACACAGTCTGCTAGCAAAAAAAAAACAAAAAACTTCTGTCTTTCTGTCTGCTTAGTTCATGTTGTTTTATAAATTGATGTAATTTTACTGGCAAGAAAGCAATGTGAACATCTATAGTAGATGACTGCCCAGACATTCATCTCAGAAACAGCTGTGCTAACCAAGAAATGTTTGTATCTCAGAAGTTCCTCCCCGTACAGCAAAGCCAGTGGAATGGGATACACGAACACAGCTCATCCACATCAGTGCAAAGGCAGATTACAGTGAAACAGCTTGCAGCAGTGGTTTGGGGAAAGCCGTAGTGTAGTTTGCAAACAGCTGAAGCCGTGTCGAAAGTCGCCACAGTACAGCTGCTCATTTCACCGCCTTTGCTGAGGTTAGCGTGCCCCCTCCCACGACGACAGCGGGGCAGAATACACAGGCACGCCATAATCAGCTCGTCTAGGGTAGCTTAAGCTGCTGGTGAAAACGAGGTTTGTGAAGACAGCTGACTTTGCACATAAATGAATTAGGAAACAAATTCACATCTGTGGAAACAGTGGTAATGTTTAAAGGACAGAAGACCAGCTAGTCTGCAAGACTTCCAGTTATTCAAGACAGATTTGGAAGATGATTTTTGGCCAAGTTCTGTGGGATAAATAAGTCCTAAAATAGTCATGTAAAATAAACTGGGACCTGATCTGCTCTGGTACTTCAGAATAAAAGTCCAGAATTGCAAAAGAAAAAAGAAATTGCTTAACGCAGTATGCTCTTCCTGGCAAGAGCTGTTCTGGAGCAGTTATGTCAGTCTGGCTCCCTGCGCAAACACTGCTGACAATACCGGAATAATTACCCCACTAACAAGGCTAAAATACACAGGAGTAGCTACAGAGGAAAAAATATTCTGGAATAGCTCTGCAAACTTTAGCAGTAGGGTAGCGTAGAACAGTGCTGAGAATCATACTGGCATGAAAAGTACCTTTTCTGGCCTAACTAATTTAACTTGCAGAATGATACAGTGAGGTACAGTTTTCTTTTTTGTTAATAAAAACTGCATGTACACGGAGAGGATTTTCTGATGTACATTTTGCCAGGAAACAAAGCTAATAGTTTAATTACAATCGGATTTGATATTTTGGGAGTCTTCCAGTTTGAATTTCCTGTGTCCAGTACAGAGGGGGTGTGATTCGCTGGAGCTCAGTAGGGCAGTTTGAAACAGAGCCTCATTATTCTGACACCCTGCTGCTGGTGGTGATCCCCTGGGGCAGGTGGCCCCGAGAAGCTGTGGCTGCCCCATCCCTGGAGGTGTCCAAGGCCAGGTTGGACGGGGCTTGGAGCAACCTGGGCTGGGGGGGGGTGTCCCTGCCCAGGGCAGGGGGATTGGAACTAGGTGATCTTTAAGGTCCCTTCCAACACAAACCATTCTATGGTTCTACTGCTGTTAGTGTAAAATATACCAGTTGGCAGCTAGTAAGTGTATATATAAAAAAGAATAAGTAAAAAGGCAGGGTCATATATTTCTTAACACAGCTTGAACACATGTTGTTGGTTGTACTTGTTGCTCAGCACTGTGTATGTCACCTTTTCCGCTCTGTGTAAGGTGAGGCCTCCAGGACTTGTTCTGTATTCTTTTGAATGGCAGGACCCTCTGTTTCCCCTGGCGAGTAGAAGTAACATTCATGATCAGTATTCCCTGCTTCCATCAGGTGTTTTCTTTTTGCCTGGAAACTCATCCGTGATACTGATTTTTAACCCTTGTGGGAGAATGAGCGTGGCAGACTGTTGTTCTAGGAAGTGTTAAAGTTAACCAGTCTGAAACTAATCATTTAAGATGCAGTGCTGCCATTGAGCACACAGGTGACAGCAAAAGCAGTCAGCAAAGCAGAAGGAGAAGTGCTTCTCCTCTTTGGTGTCCCTCTGTGTTTAGCTGCACAGGGAAAGCCCCAGAGTGAGTGCTCGCATGCAGAGCAATGAGAGCCTTCCTTCTGTGGAGGACACAGGCAATCATCTCCATCCGTGAGCTGAAGGACCAGGAAGAGGAGACGTGGTCTGACGGAGATAAAACTGCGTATTTTTTCCTAATGTCGATACCCGGGAAGAGGGGAAGACACAGCATTGCTTTCCTTCTCATTTTGGTTTTATGATTTTCATGAGGAAGGTCTGAAACACTGGACCCGGTGCAGCAAGGTATTGAAAACTTAAAAGGTGTGATTGTAGAACTTGTTCAAGAAGGATGAAAAAGAAAACTATATGGTAAAAGCAACCTAAATAGGAGTACTCAAAATGCTTGCATCCTTTCCAGGATATTTGTTGAGTGATTTATAAAAGGCATGTATCTTGCTTTCTTGTGAATTCCTGATTGCATCTACTATGAGACTGTGTCCTAGACTTCTTTGTGATAAGAGATGTTATAACACATCCCTAAATTAGCCATGGTTAGGAGGAAATTCCCTCAACATTCTGATCACATGAAGAAGCAAAGATCACTGAAGAAAAGATTTTTTAAAAGTGCCACAACCTCTAATAATTATGAAATCTGATGATGTTGCATCTTTTTTATGTAGCAGTTCCCCAAAAGGTCCCAAGTTAGCTGTGTTGGGGCTTGAAGTCTGGTTCTCCAAGCACCGACTGTCTTATTTTAGATCTTCCTGGGACAGTTCCAGTTGCTCTCATCCCTCACGCCGCCTGCAGCCATCTGCTACCTGCATGTCCCTGCCCAGGAGGGCCCAGCTGGCAGAAGGGACCATGTGAACTCTTTACGTGCGGTGTGGGTTCATGCGGAGTTGGCCAACTTCAGTAGAGCAGCTCCACCAACACTACAGCCGCCCCGCGGGTTCACCCTTCCCGCCTGAGGTTGCTGACCACCCTGAGGTTGCTGACCACCAGCAAACTCCAGACCTGCAATCCCCAGCAAGAACTGAGAAGGATCTGGCAAACTTGTGAACTCTTCAATCTGAGGATTAAAAGATACCTTTGGATGTAGAAAAGCATAAACAATGGTGATTTTAAAGGCCACCCATGTCAAATCATTAACTGAAATGTCCCGTCCTGAAATTCAGAACAATTCAGTGTTTACAACAGGTTTTGTCTCAATAATAGGGTAAGTACCAACAGAAGGATTTCTCTAAAATTAGGTCTTTCTTAGGGCTTCTGCTAAAGACAAACCTAAGAGGACAGAAATTTTCCTGTTATGGTAGATCTATGAACACAGGATGCTTGAAAGGTCGGGTAGAGAAACTTCCTGACTTCTGCAGTTCTGATAAAAATACCAAAACATCTGATGAAAGTATCTGTGAGGGGCACCAGGAATGCTGCTTTGAATGTTCATGCACACACAAGCACATGATGGAGCAAGGAAAAGATTCCACAAGGTGAAGTTCAGTTTTATTCTGTATACTTAAGTTTTCCTTTTGCCAAAAATATAACATTTTGACAGAGCAGTAGATAGGGAAAGGAAAAGAGTAACATCAGTAGAATATGTATTTAACGGGGGGGAAATGTGTTTCACGTGTCTGGCAGCATGTTTAGACACTATGGCTTGTGTCTTAGCCTGAATATGGTCTACATTGTGGGACAACCAGCACGCAACTATTCAGAGTGGTGTTCCTCTTACAAATGTCATTGATTTGACAGTTGGACTGAAGGATTGCCTGTCCTTATGTATCTAGAGTACGTTGTCATAAAGAATCTAGAATAAGCAAATCATAAAACTGATGATCATGGTAATTCCTAAAATGTATTCTAAAAATGTTACACCATCACAGTAAAACTGGCACTTCTCTGCATGTAAAAGCAGTCTGCTCCCTACTTCATCTCCAGTAGAACTACTGGTAATGTTTAAAGCCTGCCACATTTCAAATAAATCAAACCCCAGAACCAATTTATGAAATAATAGTGTTTTCTAGTGATACAAATAATCTGATGGGCCAGTCACAATTTGGACTTCAAGATACAACTGCAGTAACCAAACTGCCACAATTTATACTTACCTTGAAAATAAAATCAGCAAGAGTATTTAAAAAAAGTTTGTGCTGTAATATACCTGACCCTGAGCACAAAGCCCAGCGCAGTGATAGGAGACTTCCTTCCCTTTATTTAGATAAGTAAGAAAGAGCAGAGCTGTGCTCGTGGAGAGTTGCCAGGTTATTCCTAATCTGGGACTTCCCTTCCTACGCACTCGCTATTGTTACAGTCACAGCATAGGAAATGGGCATTTTTATAAAAACTGGAACTGAAACAAAATCGCCATTCATACCTTCGAGTCTATACATGGGCATGTTTCATAAACAGCACTAAATTTAAAACGGGTCTAAGACATGTAACATTAAATCCAAAATACAGTGTTAAGACAAAATCTTGGTTCAGTGGGGTTCTGTTAAATGAGAATTGTGGGCCTAACCCAAAGTTTGGATACTGATTTTATTTATGTGCGTGTCTATCTAAACTAACTCCATAGCTGCTTAAATGAAAACAGTTTTCCCCGTGTAATTCAAGGAACATCTAATTAATTAGCAGTTAAAAGGTGGAACAGTATTTAGTCTAGTACCTTAAACACTTGCAAGGAAGAGTGGCAGGGACAAGCAAAAGTACAAGAAAATAAAGCTTGTGGGAGAGTCAGAGGTGGGGAATTGGTAAAACTTGGAACAGAACCTTAAGCAATGGATTTTACAAAATGAACAGTGATCACAGAATTCATTCAGAAGGATTTAAAAAAAGGAGGAAGAAAAGCATTGCTGCTTGAATTTCCTCAATGCTTAACAGAATATAAACATTTTACAAGACCAAACAAATTATGTTCCCCTGAGTTTTAAGAATTGGAGTATACTATGTTCTTTGCTAAGTAGCCTATGTTTAGCAATGTTTTACAGGGGTTGAAAACTGGAAGTTTTATTGTTTTCAGTTTAAAATCGATCACAAATTTGGGAAAAAAAGGTGAAGTACATTCCAAGCTAAGTCTTGAGACTACAAACAATTCCTATCGCAAGACAAACACTGACAATGACTGCATAGTGACTTCTCCTGTGTAGATTCTAAAAAATAAACTTTCTGCCCTCTGCTGTTTAGACCAGGAAAAAATAAATGGGGATACAAATCCCTTGAGAAGCATATAGCGAAGGGCTAAGCCTAATTCTGCTCTTAAGAAAATAGTTTGTGCTTAAACTAGTTGGGTTTTTCGTTTTCTATGCTCTTGGAACTCTGCACTGGCATGAAGTTCGCCTGAATTTAGTGGTCTGTCAAAAAGGTGGTGGGGAGCCAGGCACAAACTGCGTATTTCAGAAAGCCACAAGTTCCCTGACACACACAGGAGCTGTTCTGCAGAACAACAATAATTTTGCAGTAAAACAAACCATACAAAAGTTCTGCCCTGAGGGTAACGAATTACGTTCCATACTTAATAAATTTCTGAAGGCGAAGTAGTATTGCACTCTACTTCCTCACTGATTATTCAGAACTGAACTGATGTTTGTAAAGGGCTTCAAGATGAAAATGCGGCACTGTCTACAAATCAAATTTGATTAGTCACTTTTAAAAAAAGTTACTTAAGTTTTAAAGAAGTTTAGAGTCAGTTTTTTCTGTTATAAAATCAACAATCAGTTCTTCTAGACTTGAAAAAAAAACCAACCAGTAGGGAAACGGCCTCAAATTTAACTTCGCTTTTAGAGGCTACCCACCAGAGCAAATTTTAAAAAGCCTATTAAAAATAAAATGGGTTAAAAGTAGCAAACTTACATATGTTTTTTTAATAGCCTGTGAATAATGCTTTGTACTCTCCATGTCTTCTTCAAGGGTTTCTATAAAGCAATTACAAATTCATGAGAGGAAACAAGTTGTATTAAACACAGCTTTATGTGTCACCTTTAACTTTGGATACAGTTTACATTAAGGCTGGAAAAACCCAGATCCACAGGTGAATTCTGATTTTACCACTAGCTGTGGGTTGCTGAAGCAGCAGCTTTTTCGCTCTCCAGGTTCTGCTGCCCTACAAACCAACAGCTCTACAAGTACCCGGTCCCCACACTGGGAACCCTGACCAGTGCCAGGGCGTCACCAGCAGCGTGTGTCCCCACGCTGGGGGCTCCAGCCAGTGCCAGGATGTCACCAGCAGCGCATGTTGGCTGCCGGGCACTCACACTACACATCGTGTTTTGCTGTCCTGCGCTCGCAGCGCCTCGTCTGCAAGCACATGCTCCGGCGATGGGGCGAGGGGGAACAGCAGAGCCGTAGGCAGACCCGTTCCATCGGCAGAGACAAGCCAACCCTTCCAACAACGGAGCTGCAATCAGTAGCAGCCAAGCTGCTGCTTTCCCAGGCTTGGCGCTTCTCCCCAGAACAAACTGAAAGGGACAATTCAAAAGCAACGCGCTTGGTGTAACAAATCTTTCTCCTTACTTTCCTCCTTGACTTTGTTCATGGATCACTGCCAGAGTTTGAGTTTCTCTAAATTTCACCCAGCTTCGAAGTTTAACCTTGACCATCCTCGATTCAGGTCATTTTTTGTTAGAGGAAACAAGACCATTCGGCGTCGGCAGTTTTTACTTCTACACTATTGTAGTAAGCGCCAAAAAAGGAATATGCGGGCTGTCTAATGACATTCTGTGTTCACAAAATCCACTTTAAACTGTCCATTTTACTCACGATCACTGAGGGAACCCCTCCCCTTCTCTTCTAGCACATGCTTCAGGACATGACACGCAGGTAAATTGTGTGTCATCATTTACCATGATGCCAACTGGCTTTACAGCAACTAGTTTTCTTTTTTTTAAAGGTTTCAGAGACAGAAAGGTCATTATGTTCAGATTCACAGGGCAGTAGTGAGACGAGACATGAAAACGTTCCAGGGCTTGTATCTAAAACTTGTATTTTGCTGCCAGGTGTTCTGGACTGTGGCTATAGTTGGGGGAGACAGAATAGAGAAATCATGCCCTACATACAGGCTGTTCTATTTCCCCTGAAAACGTAGGCCAATTACATACAAAAATACTAACCAGAAATCCCAAGTAGTAACATTTGATCACATTTAATTACCACATACTGTATGTGACACAAAAAAAAAATCACTGCATACAGATGGTAAACGCAACACGTGGCTGATTCATGTACGGGAGGACATCAAGTTTGTTCACACCATCGCCACACCGTACAAAGCAGTTACAGAATAAGCAACTTCACAGTCTAGAAAATGGACTTTTTTAAGGTGGTAGTAGGTGTTATCGATTAAAGCACTTCTGCCATGCAGGTTTCATTTGAAATTGTACAAAAATTCAAAACCGTAAGAAAATAATGCATTTGTGAATGTTGGAACCCAACTAACACAGAAATGTATGGTGCTGCTGTGAAAGACAGTGAATACACAGTTACTGCCAGAATCTGTACGTTAAGGTTCTCTCTTGCCTATTTGTCCTCTCCAATATACTTTAAGGGATTTAAGACGCACCCTCACTAGTGAGAGTAAAACATTCATAAGTAAAACTATTTAACCTTAGTCACAAAAGCTACAAAACATTGCATTAGAATACAACTGAAAAGTGACTTTTGATGTAACCTTTGTAAGACATTTTTCTGAAAAATGGAAAAGCATCTCTTGCGTTGCGACACTTGGCTAGTCTTTCCTTTATAAGCACCCTGTCCATACAAGGGAACAGAAATTGTTGCACCACAACACGAAGATCAGATTTGGCAGGAGTTAACACTGTTCCTTCATCCGCCTCCCAGCCTGTGACCTTACTTCTGCAATTTTTCAGATCACCTTTACATCCAGAACTGAGCAGTGCGCTAACTGGTGTTCAGGCCACTGGGTTTTCCAGGGGAAGTGCTACCTGCAGAAAGCATGGGACTGCCTAGCAGGGGTTATAGCTGGCTTGCTTAAATGGAAGCACTGGCTTGGTTATACTTTCTTCCGTTACCTAAGGAAGAAAAGCGGTGTAACATCCAGCCTCTGAGGGGACCGAATCCTCTGGAGGAAGCGGACAGTAGTCCGACACGTGCTCTTACACATACATGAGTCTAGATGGAAGAAACATTCCTGTAAAGGATCCCTCCCACCAGTATAGGGTTTGTTTGTGGTTTTTTTTTTTTAATTCAAAACTGAAGTAAAACCAAGAAAAAAACTACTCAATAAATGTAAAAATAAATGTGCAGCTTCGTGTAATATTGAGACAGCTCTACTTAATGCAGGAAAGCTCTTTGAGTAGAACTATACTAATTTAGAGCAAAAGAAATCCTCAGCATAGCATGCCGAGTTTCTACACGTGCAAGTAAAGCAAAACCAATTACCCATCTCATATCAGGCAGGTGTGCAAAGTCAGCACCAGAGGACATTCAGCCTGTAACTCCTGGCTCAAGACCCTAGCACAGGAAAGCATTTCATCTGATCCAGATGTTTATTTTTCCTCAAAAGGTATTTGTGAACATTGTTTGTAGTTGTTTCACAAACTGCTTAGTACGACAACAGCCGTGGCTCTGTGCTATTTCATGTTGCGCACTATTCTCCTGCAGTGGTTGGTTTTCATTTCCCCCAGCGCTTGCTCCAGCTGCTGAATTAGGTGGAGGAGAGTGGACGGGTCCGTTTGCAACACTTGGGCAGTTTGTTCTTCATTCTGGTTAAGATGCAGCTTTATAGTCACGGCAGGCTTAATCTGTTGCCTCAAACTTCTGCTTGCAAGCTGCGGGAGTTCAGATGAAGCGGGAACAGGGGAACAAGCAAACAAACAAACGACGACGGTTATCAACTTTCACATTTATGGTCCACAACAGGTTCGCAGGACCTGCTCGAAGGACTGTTCAAAAATCCACACGAAAGATACACACAATCTATTGTTTAGTTTCATCATTAGGCATACTCATAGAATAGTATCTATTAGTATCTGTGACACTAATCCACTTTAATTAATGCTTTCATAATATTTCTGAAAATTAGGACTGAATATATTTAGTACACACTAACATTTTTAAAACACCAATGGAGCTGTGAATTCAGCTTTCATAAAACAACAAATACTGTGCACCATTACATATCTTGTTCATCTTCTAACTAGCAATAACAATTATGTCAGTTTTAAATACATTAAAAATTGCTGCCTCAATTACTCTGGAATAATATAAATTCATTTTTTACCAGTTGTTTATGATGTTAGCAAAAGGTAAAGTAAAATCCAGAGTATTGGACCCGTAGTAGGAGTTACCTGCACGTCCAGTCTCCACTCCAGACTGTGGTAGCTGGGGAGCTTCGGTGCCAGCTCGCCAAGGATGCTTCTGATCTCCTTCCTGTTATCCAGGTACAGCTGCAGCAGTACTTTGTTCAATTCATCTGAGAATCCCAGAACATGAATGGAATCTTGGAAGTCTGTCTCAGAAATCTAGAAATAACAATTGAGGCCTTGATGCAGAACTGTGTAATAATCGTTATTTGTTGAGAAACAAACAAAACCATAGACAAACACTACACGTAAGATACGGGGCAGTTATTTTCCTGCAGGAATTCGCGAGGACAGTGCTACAGTGAGGGCAAAACAGATCATCTGTGTTTTAAGTGACTTTCACGTGTTGATGTGTTACTGCTGATTTGCATGAGCTTCAGGAACAGTTTAAGATCACTTTTTTTAAAAAGGAAAACATTCAGCATCCTCACATTTAAGCCTTAGTATCAGAGAATAAAACACAACACAAAGAGCATCTGAGCTTTGTCATGAGGGAAATACACATTTCCGTCATTGATTTATCAACAGTATATTAACATAATATCGATACTCAAATTGTAAATACTCTGAAGTGATCTGAATGCCAACACGCGTGAGCGAGCAGCCGGCAGAACTCTAAGGCTGACGTTATGGTAACTCGGAGCGGCCCCAAGAAGCCGATTCCCACAGGTCTGTGCCTTTGTGCTGCCCTGGAGAAGCTCAACCAGTTCATTGTTGTGGAAGCAGTTGTTTATTCCACAGGGAATGTCTTACCTTTACACTGCGTCCACACCACAAACAGTCTGCCATCCGCTCCCCGCACTTCAAGGGGAGATTCCACAATATCTCAGTCCCTTCCCCCCTGCTCTTCAGAACATCTGCTCCAGTTTAGTTTGGAACGACCTGTCTCTGTATCCCTTCTCCACATCTATATTCCACTACATCAATAATAAACAGCCTTTCCAATGGAAAAGGACAATTATCCAACGATTATTCTTTTAATAGCTGTGTACACCCACCCAAACTTCTGATGTTGGGAGCTGAGAGAGCTCTCAAATCTGCCACAGCAGCCAGAGGTGCGGAATACCGCGCAGGGGTTGGTGCAGCACATCTCCTGCGCAGCACCCGCACAGAAACATCTTCGCTGTCGAGACAGCGCTCAATCCTGAAGGTGCTTCTCTGTAGGCACTGAATTACCACATTCTGCTGTACGCTAGTAGAACATTGTCAAGTTTTAGCTTCAGACACTGCATACAAATTCCAGTCATCCATGCAGATGCAGTTTCAGTAAGAGAACTGCATGAGATACCTTGTTTAAAAAAAAAATAATTAAAAGAATACACATCATCAGAATTTTGAACTTGGTTTTCCCCATTCACGAGTATTTGCAGAACTAGAAGTGTTTGGAAGACCTCTCTTGAGCGTATCCCTGCGTGTCTTACGCAGAGGCGTCGTTACCATAAGCTTGGAGCTTTCGGTGAGAAGATAGGCGAGTCCTTCCACCCCGCGCTGGACGGAGTCGGCGCCCACGTTCAGCCTTCCTGTAGGGAACACACAGTGCCCCTCACTGCCCGTTACGCTGCCGCAGCAGTACCCGAACCCGCAAACTTATCCCGAGCGAACTCGTGAAGGCGCACAGGGAAGAGAACGAGGCGTGGGGCGGAGCCCCTTCAAATAACAGTGCCAGGAGGTCAAACGGCAGGTTAACCGCCCGCCCCCCAAACCAACCAAACGCCCCCCAAAATCCCAAACCGAGTCGCCACGGCCCCCGCCCCCGGCCCGC
>NW_009648255.1:271992-276464 GCF_000708025.1 Charadrius vociferus
CGGAGCGAAGCACCGACCCGTCCTCGGCACCGCCGCGCCCCCGACACGCGGGCGGCGGAGAGAGCCCCGAGCGGTCCGCACGTCGCGGGGAGTGCCGCGCCCGGTATAACTGTATTTTCAATTTACAAACTTACAAATCACAATAGTTACACCTACAGGAGGTGTTGGCGATTTTGTGGTTGGAAAAGGGGTCTGGGACAACCTCCTGCCGCCAGGTGATATATTAGGATTGCAGATTTTTGTCTCTAGTCTTTGGACTTCGAGCACGACCTTCCAGCAGATGTTCCCACCCAACGCAGTGAAGTTCCTAATCAACTCATCCAAATAATTTTATTTGCCAACTCCTTCTGCATATCTGACCTGTGCATTCCACAGACGGCCCTGCCATATTTTTTCCAAGTTACAAATTAGGAGATTTTTATGTTCTGTACTTGGTATATCCACCTGAACCTGGGAAAGTATGACTCAGAATCACAGAAGGGTTTGGGTTGGAAGGGGCCTTAAAACCCACCCAGTGCCACCCCCTGCCCTGGGCAGGGCCACCTCCCCCCAGCCCAGGTTGCTCCAAGCCCCGTCCAACCTGGCCTTGAACACCTCCAGGGATGGGGCAGCCACAGCTTCTCGGGGCAACCTGCCCCAGGGGATCACCACCCCCACAGGAGAGAATTTCTTCCTGGTATCTAGTCTAAACCTCCCCTCTACTCCACTCAGGACAGACTATGCACTGGTACTGCTAGACAATAATTCAAGAGTCTTTACTTTGGATTTCTGGTTTGGTTTAACCAGAAGTTAAACCAACTTGGTTGGTATAACCAGAAGCTAAATCAATCAATCAATCAATCAGTCAATCACACAAACAAACAAAACCAGTTCAGAAATTAACTGCCCTTCTCAGTTGCCGATTCCTAACCCAAATCTTCCAGATTTCAGTCACTCATCTGAATTCCTTCTGCCCTCTGCCAGATTTAACCCCTGCTCAGGACATCTGTCTGCTCAGCCCATGATTTGATTTACCTTAGCAATTTTTGGTGTCCTGCCTATAATTCTTCTGTTATCCAGCATCAGCCCCTAAAGGATTATACTCTGCCTTCATAACACTTTCCATCTGAGGAGCACAAAAGGTCTGAAAATATTGTAACTCTGAAGTGAGAAATAACGTGGTCCCAGTTAGAGATAGGAATACCAAAGTGAGGAGAAACTTATGTATGCTGCAGAATAAATTAACCAATGTGATACTCCATGCCGCTAGTTAGGCCATTTCTAGGCCTTGAACTGGAAGGTTTAGGAGTGCAGACAGACCTGGGTGGCGTAGTGAAGGGTGCGGATCACGAGCACAACAGCACTCCCACTGCATTAGAAATTCTGATTTCAAGACATCCTCTCCTGTTTTCCAGACTGCCATACCCTGCCATAGAATATATTATAATTTGCAAACGAGAAACTGATTGGGTAACCGAACTCCCTTCCTAGTAAGAATGGAATGTATTTTAGCACTTCCATTATCATGGTCTGTTTTGCTTATGATTTCTCTTTCATGCAGTTATTGACCCATCATTTTTTACTCTCCATTTAGTTTGTGATTTCTGGTCTGAGGGATACTTTGTGCTGACAGATCATCTCTGAATTACAGTAAGACTCAGGGATTTTTGTATTTTGAAAGAGAACCGGGGAACTGTGTTTTGAGACCATGTAGTAAATAACATGTTTTCCTGCTGTCTCCAGTCCAGCGGAGTAAACCTGGATGTTCTGGAAGAAGACACTCCCTTTAAAGCCACCGTAAATAAAACAGAGGTTCACAGAATATTCTTCCTAGGAATTCTGCTCAGAAAGGTTCCAAACTCACCTCTCATTTTGCAGCCACAATGAAAGGCTATCAGCTTTGGAAGACTGGAGCTAGTATTTGAAAGTGGGTGGGACCTCTAATTAGTTCACAAACTATCAAAATAAGCTTTTACAAAGACCAATTCTTTCATGGGAATAGGATAAAGATTACATCCGTCAGGATCTCCATCTTATTTATTTACCAAGATATGTAAGGAATCTCTATCTCTCTACAAATATCAAAGTTTGGTGGATCAATATTAAGTTTTTTGCAGGAAACTGACATCTTCCTCTCTTCATATTTAAGATCAAGTGTCTCCAAGAAAATAGATTAATTCAGTCTACTCTTCTCTTGGCCAACAGTCCACCTTTGCTGTTTAGGGTGATACATCCTTCAGACCAAGAAACTCCCAATGCATACCCGTATGCGGGTAAATTTATAGATAGGTGCTGTCTCCTACCAGCAGGCTAATTGACCAATTAGCCTCACCACAGTTAGTGCATTAGCTAAATGGAATTTAGAGAAAGATACAAGCTTTACTTGTTACTATGGTTCTAAAGAACATATACACCATATAATAAAGCACTTTGGTGGACATCTTTCTCCGGAAAATAGTATGGGAGTGAATCCTAGGTGGGACAGCCAATCTTTGATTTTTAATCTTTCTCATCCAAATGTATCTGCATTATGTTTGGATAATTTCTTTCAGCCAGAAATCAGAAAACCTTTGGTTTACCTTGAAGAAACATGTACATATATGCATGTGCCTATTTTAAGAACACACTACAGTAAGAGACTGTGAAATCATAAACTAAAGGTGATTAGAAAATAAGTTTAGAAGTGAAATAAATGAATACAAATCTTGAAAAACAAGTATAAAAATCAAGAGAGATGGTAAAAGAGAAATAAGATGGAAGAGACAACACGGATGAAAAAGGGAGAAAAAAAAAACCCTGAACATCTCTATGTATAATGAGTGAACTACTCCAGGAGTCTTGACAATTGGCCCAGGATGGCAGCTTCTTTCCTTGTGCCGTGAGAGCATCATCAGTAGGATAGTGCAAGAGAAACACACAACTCGCATGGCAAGGAACAAGAACAAAGCAAAGTCAAACTGAACCAGCAGGTAATATGAAGACATTATCTACCTAATGGGAACGTGCAAATTTGTAGAGGGATTTGCTCAAAAGTAGACAAGTACAATCCAGCTTCAAAACTGTGATGTTCTCCACCGCCACAAAGCTGGTGGGACCCATCTTGTGAAGCCCTTTCCTTAGCAGCCATCCAGTGCACTCAGGGATCCTACGGTATGCCAGGCAGAAGAGAGACATACCATTTGAGCACGTGAACACCCGGTGTTAGATACAACCATTTAAAAATAGCCCAAGCACGAGTTCAGAAAATCAACAAAGTTGTGGAATACTTTATCAACATTCCAAAGGGGGGGGAGAAGAAAGGTCTATGCAAAGGCTACTTCCACCAGGTTGTGTAAAGGATGTTAGCTCCCCAGCTATCCTTGAAATAATAACAGATATAGCTGTCAGAGAGATCGACACCTAGCAATGCTGCCCATAACCTCACAATGAAACTGGGGAAATAAATCCAGATATTATCTTCCACTATTGAGATGAAGTTTTCCGTTCATTCTCTCCTGATAGGGAAGACTGGTGTCATAAGCTAGAAACTGTAATACATGCTTTTAAAATCTCAGAATGCTTTCATGAGTTCCCTTACTTTTTCCTCAGTGCCCACATCTCCCAAGGCATTTGTACTTCTCACAGAAAATGACAGAGCTGCACAGATCCAAACGGTTGATACAAGCTGCCAAACCAATATGTAACATAAAAGTACATCTGATTTATGTGTAGTCAAGTATTACAGCAATGAGCAATTCATAAATTCATTAAGTACTCTTGCATTTCATTTTCTGAGGGTAAAAAAAGCCTTTAAAAGATCACTGTTTTTTACGTCCTCGCTTCCCAGTGAAACAAAACTGACCTGAGAAATGCCTGTTCGCTTGCTATTTACTCTCCACCTTACCAGCTTTGAAGCTTAACAGCAGCCAGTTCAGTACAAGCAAAATGTTTCAAATATATTTAAATTCCTCTACCTGTTGTGAATCTGCTCGAAGGATAAAAGCTCCTGCTGTTTCCGAGTGGCTGGTCAAGCAGTTGTAATTCTAGTCTACAGATCATTTCTATGTGGATAGAACCTCCTATATCTTGCACAGAGTAAATGTTATTGCAAACATGAAGCAGAAGAGTAATTAAAGGAAGATACAAAGCTCTACAGAAGTGAACTTTAGAGAAAGGCTGCATGATTTTTTCCATAAATATTATTTTGTTAGAGCAAAGTGTACACGTTGAAGAAGAGGACCTTCACTCACTGTTCTTAAGTGTGAGATATTGTCAACCCCTGAAGGATACAAAAGTGGTAACTGGAATAATAGACCAAGTACGTTAATTACAGAAATATCGACCTTCTCCCCCTCCCCCCACCCTGTTTAGATTTTGCCCTCAGCTCACATTTCTCACGAGTGTTTTTCTGGTTGGTTTTGGTTTTCTGAAGCACAGAGTTGGGCTAAAGTTAAGGGAGGGGGAAAGCCGCCTCTCCCCGCACTGCTCGGGTTCGATGTTGCCCCGCTTTGGGG
>NW_009648255.1:277180-321975 GCF_000708025.1 Charadrius vociferus
AGGAGCTGCTGGGCCCGTCGCTCCATTGCGCAGCGCTTATTTGCCTCCGCCCTTCGAGCGGCCAGGCGGGGCCCTGCCCGGCTGCCCGCTGGGCCCGGCGCTTCCCGCACCAGAAGGCCGTCACCGTAGCCAGCGCGGAGAGCCGCCTTGGCGGGAGGGGAGGGGAGGGGAAGGGAAGGGCCCCAAAGCTCTCCGAGCATCGCTTCCAGACTGATGAGAGCTACACCTTTGCTGTAGTGTTTCGCAGCTCTGCTGGTGTGTGCGGTTCCTCTGAGGCTGTCTGTTGCACTGAGATGCTCGTTATGCTTGGGCGAGAATGAGTAGAATGGAGTCTGGCAGGCTGACAACCAAATTACTCGTAAAAAGGTGAAAACGAGAGGAATAGTTCCTGCATCTTATTGGAGCTGAAGACTAAACTTTCTTTGTGTGCGTTAGTTTTCAGTTCTGTGGATAGCTCTTAGATGGAGATTTGGGTCAGTAATAATACGATGACATCAAAAAGCCAGAGACATTGGGGTTTTGGGGGATATGTGTGAAAATTGTTGATATTATCTGTGTAACTTTTGTTCATTGTCTGCTCATGGAATTTTGGAAGATGCAGCCCAATCCACCAGAACATATCAAATGTTGTTGCTGAGTTTGTGGGAGGACAAAGCTTTTACACGTTTGTATGATTTTTGATTGCTATAATCATTGTAATCTTCTTTGGCTCTAAAGTAGAATTTAAGTCTAGCATAGATGTACAAATCAGTTTTTTTTTCACCAACGGGAGGGGAAAGATGTGTTTTCTTGAGAGAGTTGAAGCACGAGCATGACCATATGGACAAGGAATTGCTTTGTGTTGTCTTCTGCTGTGAAATAAGTTTTGAGTTGATTGAGATATGAACTTCTGAAAACTTGGTATTTTATATGTTCTTTGTGGAGCTTGGTTTGTGGGTAGTTGCTAAAGCTCTGAATATTTTTGTCTCTATCCCAAACCAAGCAATTTCTTCATGGCATCTGTCCTAAATGTGCTCCTGAGACTTGTTCACATTGGCAAGTATGAAACCGATATTTTTGACAGGATGCGGCAATTGTATCTAAAAGACAGTTTCCCACTCAGGCTGCCTATTCTGGTCTGGGAGTCAGTATATTGGTGTTAAAAACACTCTGTGTGTCACAACCCCTTATTATTAATACAAACAATACCATTAATGCATTAAGAGGCAGGCAAGGTGTTCTTAGTGTCTGGTAGAGGAGATACGTGTATCTATCGTGTATTGTCACTTCTTGTATTGAGCTTATTTAGCCATCCTTATTTTCAAATGAGAAGGGACGTTGTGCTCTCCCCTTCCTTTGAAAGTGTAATCAGAAATGTATTTTCTGTTGTACGTATGACAATAGTACTGCTGCCCTGTTTTCATGGGCAATACCTTGTCTGATGCATTCCAAGTTAGTATATTTACTTGGTGATTGCCTTACTGCTCGTAGATGTGCTGTGATATGGCACACCCAACATCTTCCCTTCCTCAGTTCTGACTTGGTAATCCTGTTCAGTCCCGTGATGCAAGGATGTAGCTCTCCAGGTTTAGTTTGTTTTATGAGTTCTAGAATGCAGAGTGGGAAGAAAAAAAAAAAAACCCGACTCTCAAATGCCTGAAGCTACTTAAAGTTCTCTTTATCTATAGACACTGGAAAATCAGGTGTAAAGTGCTGAAGATTAATGCAGAGTCAAGTTTAACTTCTTTTCTGTGGTTTACAGCATAGTCTTTAATTACATACGCCTATATTTCTGTGTGATATAAGCTGCCTTGGTTAATTAAGAGTACAGTCTACAAATGAGCTACAGAATTTCAGGAATTGTAAGGCTTTTTTGCTTGCGCTTGAGACAATAGTTCTAGGCCCAGAAGAATCTGTATGTGCATAACTGTTAGGTAGAGAAGACTGCACTGTACCTGCGTGTTGTTTGCAAGGACAACTTTAATTCTGGTATTTTGTAATCTTTCTCAATACTATTTTAATGCTTTCTCTGTGTTGTAAGGTATGTGCTGAATTTACTGTATTTGCTAAAATATTGTGATAGCTGCCAGGGTATTGGTGCTTCTGTCATAGTAAAAATGATTGGATTTTTGAACAATTGCTCTTTATCACTCCAGTTCCACTGACTTCCTCTTTTTTTAGGGCAAGCTGACGAGAGGAACTGGTAAATCTTAATTTAGAAATAAAAAAAATCATGAATTTCGTAATTCATTACAGGTTCCGGTGACTGTAACTTCTGTTCTGATAACCAGTTGGAAGTTTCACAAAGCATCGTATGCCTGAATGACCAAGTCAGGATCATGAGAACTGTTTTTGAAAACATGAGCTGTTTCTTCCCACTTGTAATAATGTATTTTAGTTATCTTTGTGTTAGTGTCAGTTTAAGTCAAATGTAACTCTCCAGTATTTGCTGTAATTAATGTTGAGGACCTCAGATTGTGGGACAATGCCTTCTGCTTAAAAAACCCACAAAGGCTAGGATAGGAATACAGGAATTCTTAGGTGTTTCTTGATTCTGAAAGAGAATGTAGTTGTCTTGTCTGTGATTTCTTGGTGTGGTTTAGGCCGAATCGGCTACTGGGGCTGTGGGGGACCCCAGATGGGACTGACAGATGCCCCCCTCTTCCCCTCTTCAAAGAGAGAGGCAGAGGAGGGAAAAAGAGACTTAGGAGTTTAGAAGAAACTAGGCTACTTTAATGAAATATTAATAATAAAATAAAAGGAAATAATGAAATACAGACAAAATCGTATTGGGCTCCCAGGATGACAGTCATGACACCGGCTGGCACCGGGGCAGTCCCACACTGGACTCGGGGATGGACAGGAACTGGATTCCGAATCCGCATTCAGGATCAAAGGCAGATGAACAGACAGAGTCCTCCTCGGACAGCTGCTGCTGAAGAAAGAGGGCTGACCCTTTGATCCCTCAGCTTTTACACTGAGCATGATGCGGATGGGATGGAATACCCCGTTGGTCAGTTTTGGGTCACCTCTCCTGTCTGCTCTTCCCCGCAGGTGGGACCCCACTGCACTTTTCTGCTTCCGAACGTCCAACGGGGCGAGAAACAGAGTTAGCTGCCCTTGGGTGTCATAGCAGTAAGTATAAGCAGAGCCTCTCTGCATACCATGCCCGGGCATCAGCTATAAACATAGGTCTTGCCACTCTGGGAGCGAACAGTGTCTGAACAATACGCTGTTAATTTCAGTAGTTAGAAGAGGCCCAGCTGAGGAGCAAAGTTACTGAACAAAATTGGTCCTGTTTTACCTCAAACCAGGACACTTGGTGAAGTCAACAAAGTTACAGTTTTCAGAATGAAGTATCTACATTCAAATGAAGCCAAATCCACATGGAGCCGTTTAAATAAGAAGCCTTAATTTGGAGGCTTTCAACAATCCTACAAACAATTTGGATGACCTATTGAGTTTAATTGTTTGTGAAGTACTTCTGATTCCTCCAATAAAAGAAGTTAGGGTAGATCCTGATGTTCTGATAATGATAATATTAAACAGGTACTGTCTACTTTTAAAACTTGTCCCTGAATTATTTCAACTATTGTAGCAATACCAGTGCTGCTGCGTTCTTAAGAGACTGCCTGCACATAATCATGCTATAGCTAAGCCTAAGAGGAATCTGAAGTTCCTCTGTAGACAGCTCATCATTGTCTGTTTTAAGACTGGGTTAAGACTGTAGCAACAGTACCAAAAGAAATTGCCAGGTGTAACTTGTCAGTGGAGAACAGAGGTCCTGATCTTCGGCATTAGGTTGTGTTTTTGCAGTGAAAGGCATTCAGAAGTGAGGACTCAGGGGGAGGTTTCTTCTGGCTGCTTCTCATTAGCACTGACTTCCACTCTTCTCATGGGGCTGTTCCTCAGATTTTTCTGGGAATTAGTGGTGATCAGGTTGTACACTCCTCTCTTGCTGTATCCCAAGTTAATAAGTAGAAGGCTGTTGTGGGAGGCTGAGTTAGGGTAATTCTCCATTACTGTTCCTTGCTCCACAGAGTTTTTATAGTTAAGACAGTCCTCTTCAGAGGTGTTTGTTTAAACACTAAAATGCATTATCTCACTTGGTTAGTAGTTTTGTTTGGAATAACCTTTCTGTGTGACAGCATTCTCTGTCATTCTTTAGGACTGTGTCCAGCAGACGAAGAGTCTGTTGTCCAGGTGGATCATAATGTGGAATCCCAGCGAGTCTTTCTTTCACCGCTAAGCTTGTGTGCTTCGGTGGTCCAGTCAGGTTGCAAGAGCATGACACGCAGAAATGAACAATAGTTGTTGTCTCTCAAATTCTGCACATGGAAGTGCTGCTATTGAATGATCTAGGTTATTACATAGCTAAAAAGTGCTCTTTTAAAATGCTTATAATGTGTTCATATAGATTAAGTGGATTTTTGTGACCAATACAGAGTATTGATGCAGAACATGTTATACTAACAGGTTGGTGAAATTGTACATTGAGGATGAGTTCTGTTTTAATAAAATAAAGTTGATAGAATATGACATTTGGAGAAAAGAAAGTGAAAGGGTAAAGACAGTCAAGAGGTAGAGAAAAAGCAAACAGTGGTTTGCTTATTTTTGGGGGATGGGGGCGGAGGAAGGCAGGGCAGTAATCCATTCTGTATTTTGGGAAGATCATACAGGACAGAAGCCTCTACGTGTAGCTCATGAGAGATGGGGAGAAGATAGATGAACACCTGGTCTTTCCGCTCTCGAAGTCTCTATCCCTCTGTCAGCTAACTGTTGTTCCAGTTCAGATGGCATTTCTCAACAGCACAAATTAAGGCTAAATCTCAAACCCCCACATTACTGCAAGCTGTGGGAAGTATATATACAGGTATTTGAACCCCTTTAAAAACATAAAGAAACTTCTAAGGGGGGAAAAAGTGTTAAAAGGTATAGTTTATGTGGAAAGGCAAGGACTCAAAAATGAGGAAATGCTACTTTTATGGCTGCTAGTGCAACTTCAGTTTATCCATTTGCCCTTTTGTGTAGAAATGGCTGTATAGTTTAATAAATCCTATTCTTGTATTTTCCCCTACAGAGCCTTGCTTCATTCTGTATGTGAGTGGCGTGCACTAAAAGACCTAAGTCAGTTATGTGGTAGGCTGAAACTTCTTCCTCTCCCTTGCCCAACCCAAGTTTTTGATGCTTGATTTTGCAGTTTAGCTAGTAGATCTTTTACCTTCATGTGAGTGCGTATTATGTTATTGCCTCTTGTTTGTATTAGAAGCGGAAAGACCTGCGTTGGATTGAATGCCCGTGGGCAAACAGTACTGAGCATTTTAGACTAAAGCTTTGCACAGACATAATTTCTTGGTACATTAAATGTGATATTTAGCAAATACTGCAGATTTGCGCCATGTTCATATGTTTGCGGATTATGAGAACATAAATCTGAGGGCCCTGTAATAAGTGTGGAGGAAGTCGGTCTTTCACAGACACTCAGTAAATTCTGTGTCCCAAGGAACTGTCTTTGTAAGTCATGGAAATGATGTTTCCACCTGAATCATATTTGTTGTCTAGATTGGGATTCTAATTGGTGCCAGAAAAATAGTTATTTGGAAGAGACAAGTGGAACGTAATCTGTAATGCATTTCAAAGAATACTGAGAGTTTCTAAAATGAGGAGTATTGTGGATTATTATCTTAAGTGTTAGCTTTGGTCTTTGCTGGAAAGAATTGAAATGTTCAAAATTTAAACATCGTACTTTTAATATTTGATTGGGACAGATTTTTTGCTTTCAAGATGTGTATGATTGTAAAATTGGCTATTTTTTAATATGAGAGATTACAGAAAGAAATCTGTTAGCATTGCAGTTCATGCATGTGTTACATTTGAGAGGGAGTTCAAAGTTCTGTTCATGCAAATGGTTGTTTTGTTTGGGGGTTTTGTGGCTTTTTTTGTCTCTTTTTTTTCCCAATGTGGTGTTTTTTGTGTTTTTGTTTGGTTTTGGTATTCTTTTTTTTTTTTTTTGAAGGTAACATGATACTGTCAATGACTTCAGTAAGAATGCAGGTGTCATTGCTCATACAAGGAAGGCATTCAGGCCCTTAGTTTGTGTTTTTAATATGTTAAAAAAATATCTCTTTGTGTAGTAAAGGAAAAATATCAAAATATTTGTTTTGCTTCCTCCTAACCCCTCTCCTTGCTTTTCTGGGGGGCTTTGATTAATGATAAATCAGCAGTTTTCTGTTAGAAAATGTGCCCCTCCGTTCCCAGACACAAGCTGTTGCTGTTTGCAGCTGGTTTTGATGAAAAAATATTAACAAAGCAGAATTAACTTCCTTTTAATGTCATGAGCTTGTGAAATGCATACTCATTTTTTCTTAAAAATGCACATGCTTTACAGGAGACTGAATCTGCTGTTCAGACCACGAGTCACGTTTGAGCATTTGTGACTTTCACTGAAGTTGATAGAACTAGTTTGTATTTGGTACCTGTTGGTCTTACACTGGTTTTGCAAGTGTATATTTAGAATAAATGCTTTTAGTAGAATTACTCCAGGTACACGAGGAATTTTGCTGATTTGGATTTATGATAGAAGAAGGGAAGATTAAAATTAAAAATGTCTAAGAGCAATTAATATTGTGTGTATGTTCATTCCTCTGTGCTGCTTGCGTTGGTATGAGTAGCGCTTCTAAAAGCTTTAGGCAGCAATTACAATTTTTGTGTTTGCATGCATGCATTCTCATGGAGGTTACGTGCTCTTAGCAAAAGGGACTTCTATCTCTAAAATAATTGTTTGAATTAAAGATTACTTGTAAATGTAGACTAATACTCTGCATATTTTAGAAGAAAAATTTTAACTGACCGATACAGCCCGGTAAAATGACAGAGGAAAATATTCTCTGTATGCCTTGACTCTCTGTTCATTTTTTTTTTTTTTTGTTCTTGCAGGTATTAAATAAAACATGCTGTTGTCAATAGGAATGCTGATGTTGTCTGCCACTCAGATATACACTATTTTGACTGTTCAGTTATTTGCTTTCCTGAATCTTTTACCCGTGGAGGCAGATATTTTAGCAGTAAGTATGAGAATATTTTTCTACATAGATGAAATCTTTATAAAATTGAATCTTCTCTTAAAGGATTCCATTAATGAATCTGTTAGTACAATAAATGTTATAGCAGGTTGCTCGGAATGCAATTGCCTTAACAGTTTAGTTCAATGAAAAAATAAACTGCGTTTTCAAATAAGCTTACAGATGATATGTGCTCGGGTACCATGACAGTGAAAGCACTTAATTTCCTTAGTCATTTAAAAAGTTTTAATCTGACCAGGTATCCTATAGTGTGTTATAACCCTGTTAAAAGAATTCCATTATTAGTTGGCTTAGACAGCAATTTAAGTTGTGGTGATGGATGCTATTTTGTAGGGTAACTGTATATAAGATAAATAAAGTAAAATAATCTTCTATGGCCTGTATAAGTTATGTGTGTGCTGGAGGCTTTGTTGGTAAAGTTTTTGTATATGTTATACCTAGATACATATTTTTAATATATCAGGCTAATAAAGAGTATAATGAACATAGGATCAGTAGTCAAAGTTGTTGCTAGGCTATTTATTACCAATTTTGTAGATTGTGTAGTTTTATGGAGGAAGTTATATATGTCTTTGTAGGACAGAGCTTAAGCCACTGAAGTAATTAAACGTAAGTACTGTAGCGTCTCTATTCCCTGCTAGTTACAGTGGTATCCAGGAGAGTTTTTAATATCATATCAATTAATTTAGGAGAACAAAGAGACAACCCCTTGGCACTAAATGTTAAAATAAAAATACGTAGAAATTTGTGGTAATGTGGGTTTGATGAATTCTGAATTATATTATTTGGATCTTTGAGTTCTTAGTATTTTTTTTTTTTTTTTGTGGATACACATTTTAAGAAACTATTAATGCAGGTAAATAATGGCTTTATTATGGCACTGACATCACCATTCTATTGTGAAATTTTAAACTGGCTTTCTACTGTAAACCTGATTTTTCCTTCCCTTCTGTCCTCTGTCACCAAGCCCAGGCTTCCTCTTTTCATAAAAAAACTAATTTTCATTCTTGCTACTTCCTCCCTTAGAAAACATTTTTAAAAAAAAAAATACAAAACCAACACAAAAAAAAGAGGGGGGGGGGGGGGGGGGGCAAGAAAAAAAGGCATTTTGGAAGTTTGGTTTAATTTCTTCTGTTCAAGCTTCCATGTGCAGTATTCTAAAATATTTTCATCTAAAACTGGAGTGTCTTTTATTCTTGGGTATTTGGAAGTTACAGATTTGTTCTGAGAATATCTTTGAAGTAGGAAATGAAGAGATGAACTAGACACTTATTAAAACTTTGCTGTGAAAAGGGGCCAGTGGAATGCTTAAGAGATGCTCAGAAGGGGGAATGTTTGCACACTGTGTCACATGGAATCCAAGGCACACAGATAGCTTATAATCTTGCGAGATTTCATGGTTTAATGATTGCCTGTTGGGGAGCAAAATTCCAGCTGAAGTTTTGGGTTTGTCAACAAAAGAAATTCTTCTTTTCCCTAGTGATTTAGGTGTATTTTTATGCTTCTATGTTCTCACACAGTTGCAGCCTCAAATGAAGGATTATGTTTGTTTGAAGTACTGATATGTGTATATGAAGCAGGATTGGTAATTTTTTAAATAAGGGATAAAAATAAATAGGTTTGTGTCTGACTCCTAGCTTAAGTTGAGGCTTGCTGAGTATTTCAAGGGAAAAGCTTCGGTAGCACAAGCTCCTGAGGAAGGATGTTTTGAAGAAGGTACGTGAGTGAATAGTGAGGACTGAGGAAGGCAGCGTGGTGGCGTGGAGCTGTGCTGTGTGGTGGCAGGATGGAAGATCAGGAGGAGAGGTTGTTTGGAGCAGATTGATTACACAGAACAAAAATGTTTCCTTGAAATGTAGCTCCATTCCTACCTCTTTCCCCTCAATTTTATTAAAGTCTGTGTGAAGGAAGCTCCTTTGGAATGTTGCTCCTTTGAAAGAGTTCAGATAAATCATGGTAGTGTTTTTCTTTGAACTATAGTTTGAGTTCCCCAGTCTGAGTCTGGCTATTAGAAAATGTCTTGTCCCTCTGAAGTAAACACAGGTCTTATTTGACTGTTCTGTATGACAATTGGATGATACAGTGAATAGACAAATATTTCTGAGTCACTAAACTATTCAATAAAACTTGCCAACTGATGTGCGTTCAAGTCAGTGTATAATTCAGACTTTTGCAGGAAGCTTAACTTTTTCACTTTTAATGAAAAAAAATTTTAGCATACATACATTTTGTACTTTTTATTGTATGGATTCTCTATTGGTTTGGCTCATCGTAGAGCTACAAAAGATGAACAAGGAAAGGGGAAACAAAGCTTCCATGGATTTAAGCTCTCTACAGTATTTCTCTGTTTTGAAATGAAAGCTCATAGTTGGTATAAAACAAAACTGTAGATAGTTTTCAGCTACTAACCTAGATAGATAGCAGGGAGCTGAGAAGGGGTACATATGGAAGCTATTCTTTGCCTACAAAAAACCACCTGTTAAAAGCTGTTCTTCCCTGTATGCAGGTGAATTCAAAGCAAAAAAACCCCAAACCAATAAGAACACCACCATCCAAAAAAAAAAACCCCAAAACAAACCTACACCCAAAAGACCCAGTTCTTCAGATTTTTGCTTTTTTGGGTGGTTTGTAGTTTCTCGTCTGCAAATATGAATGTATCTGAATTGTAGACAGTAGAAAGAAAGATTTAACATACAGATAATTTAAGGAAAGATCTATTAATACTTTCTTGTTTTGGCAACAAGATAAGAAAAAAATGATGTTGCTATAAGAGTGGAAGACAAGTGGAAGAAGCAATTTTGTGATTTGTGACAATTTTGACATGGTCACAAGAGGTCCTATGTCTGGTAAATATTTTAATTTAAAAATAGTATGCAGGGCTGTTTATTTCTATTTACACTTGTTATCTATTTATCTCTTGCTGCAAACCTGAATTTTCTTCAAATTTTATTTCTCGTAGTATAACCTTGAAAATGGAACCCAGACCTTTGATGATCTACCTGCTAGATTTGGCTACAGACTGCCGGCAGAAAGCTTGAAGGTAAAAAAAAAAAAAAAAAATTATCCTGACTATATGTATAGAGAGGATTGTATCTACTGAATACTACTTCTGTAAGCCGAAAAAGTTAAATGAATGTAGTACTGAGGAAAAATAAATACAGAACCAATATGAACTGTTGCCTGTGAATATGAGATTCCTCTCCTAATAAAAGAATTTTGGTAATCTGACCTCTTGTGTGTAAGAGAGAATTTGCTGAATGTTTTTAATAAATAAATAAATTAAAAATACCTGAATGATGGGAATCTGAGTAAGTTTGGTAGACTGTTTTCTCTGAAGTTGGTGGCAATGCTGATCTATGATGGCAGTTACCTTGTGGTGGTAACAGTGGATGTCAGACTGAATTTTGTCCCTTTTTTTTTTTTTAGTAGTTTGAGGATTTATTGTCTCTGTAGGGTCGTGTATTGGTGAGTCCTTTCACACGGTAAAGTGTGGAGAGGCAAGAGGGATTGTCTTCCTTGCATGCAGTCCACACTGAGTGCTGTGTAAAGGATTTGTAGTTCCTTTTCTTGGGGCAGTACAGGAACTGTTGTCAGTTTGCTTCCTTCCTTGCTTTTCTCAAGTAAGTGAATGAAGAAGCTCAAGGGCTGCAGTTCTGCCTTAACCCCAGTGTGCTGTGCTGCAAAGCCGGTGGCTATGTAACAGGTAATTAGTCATGCAGCCTCTCCTTAGCTTCCCTTTAATTGCAGTCTGCACCCCATAGCAGATGAGAAGTTCCCGTTCTCCCAGTGCAGTATCGTTAAGCTGGGAAAATGAAGATAGCACATATACATGTTTTTGTTAGTTATCTGTTATAGTGTCGTATGCTCCAAATAAAATCATACTGGGATAGGAGTGCTGTGACATGACTTGAAAATTGGTTATAGGATTATTAACAGAAGGCACTAGTAAGTGATAATATATTGAATTAGCAGAAAAAGTACGTGTGACTTGAAACTTTTTTGAACTTTCTTAATCCATTTTTCTTTGCACTAAAAAGCGTGTAAATATTATACCATATTAAATTGTAAAATGCAACTAGTATTAGAGAAGTCAGAAGTAAGGTATAGGGATTTGCAAATGTTAATGTCACTGGAAAGGGAAAAATCATACTGACATATTACACAAAGTGATTTATGTGGAAAAAAGGTCAAACGTGGCTATAACCATGTGAATACATAAAGGATGTTATCCTTATTTTGCACTAGATTAGAAATTCTGAAGACCTGATGTCCTCTGAAATGCAGCATGTACAAAACTGGGTGTGTTTTGTACAGCGGGATAATTCCTTTTCCACGTCTAGTGTGGTTAATACACTTGGAATGTAGCAAGATGTGTAGATGGACTCAATGAAATGAATGGAAGGGAAACTACGTTCAAGGTGAAATAGGAAGGGACTATGAAGAAGGTTAAATAAATGTAGCTTGCGTAGGCAATGATGAGAAGGCATGTTCTACTTTTTCTGACTTCTGCGAAGGTAGTAGCTGTCTATGTATTCTGGTGGCAGTAGTCAGTAACTGGTGTAAAGACAAACTCACTTTTATCTGCATAAAATAAGATATAGGAAGTAGAAAATTATTTAAAAACAAATAACATATGGTGGTGTTAACACTGTAAACTGGTGTTGTAGTCCTGCTGCTTAGAAAAGTATTTAAAAGCTAGGTAAACATCCAGTTCAGCTGTAGTCTCCGCATCCTCCGAGGTAAGTTTGTTGCTGAGATTGTGGCTGATGCTTGTTGTCAAATGCTGGTGTGCTCTGTTGAATTCAAGAACAATGGGCATGCTGCATTTTTCTCCTTGCCTGGTGTAAGATGCCTGCCCAGTGGCATGAACCATTTACTTTCTCTAGGATCACGTTCCTGCAGTCAGTGTCAGTAAGTTTGTTTCGGATAAAATTTATTCTCCATTCCTCTCCTGTAGTTGAAATGCTCATCTACAAGAAAGGCAATTTAGTTTAGCTGTCCAGTCTACTACGTGTGTGAAGTTCAGTTTTCATTACTTTTTTTTTACTGTGGAAGTGGCTAGATGGAATCAGTCTTGTGGCAGTAACTTGTTTGGCTGTCACTTTGAACAGTGTATGAGTAAGTATTTATGACTGAGATGTCTGTGTTTTCATTTCATGTAAGAGTCCTAAACTGTAAATCTCCCACGTTCCAGTGAAGGGGAATTGCTACCATTTATGCACCTATGGAGACCCTGAATAGCACATGAGGGCAGAGAGCTGTTTTCCTGTTTGTTCTGTCTGTTGCCTGTGTGGCCCCAAAATCTGGCTCTGCAGCATCGTTGATGTTGCAATGCTTGTGAGTACACTACATGCAAAAACCAAAGCTGGTGTGAAGGTACAAGGTTGGATTACTCTTCAATTGCGTGGTGTCCTTTTAATCCCAAAGAGGAATAAATTGCTGTAAGAATTTCTCGAACTCTAAGAATTCTTCGGCAAATGAAACCTCAAGAAGACTTGGTTTTCATGCCCAATGGGTTTTGTCATGGGGAGAAGTGGTGTTAAAGCTGTATAGTTGTTTACTGGCTATATTGAGAAACAGAGGGAGATTAAGTGATTTGCCCAAGTAGTGAGCCAATTTAATACATCAAAAATAGATATAAGGAGCTTTGATTCTAACCTTTTTAACTGTTAGATAGCTCCGTGCCTTAACTAAGGTAGATGTTGTCACCTGTGTAGAAATAATAATGAATTTTAGTCCTTAATATAATACTAAAATGTTTTTCTTTGTTTCCATTGAGATTTTAATTATTTTTTTAAAATGCTATGATGTTGGTTGAAATAGGATGAAAATGTTATACTTGTTCAATGCTTCTGATTAAGATTTATTAACATGCAACTTGTAAAACACAATCTGTTAAATTCTGTAATAACCAGTGCCAAAGCATAAATGTAGGTGCTTTTTCTTTTTTTTCTTTGACTTCTGTGTGCTAGTCATAAAGTGGTCAGTCATTTGTGCCTGTGTCCTTAGAACAACAACTCCTCAGCTGAAGATACTTAAGAAAACATGCTATCATTGAGTAAAATCCAATCTAGTCGTAGTTAGCCTTTGGTTTCTATGTATGCTTTTCTCTAACTTTAACATGACACTGTGATTTGTGTAAGATTTCTGCGTAGAATGCAGTTGGTTCCAGACATACTGCTCTTTTTTTTTTAAAAAAAAAAAGCCAAAACAAACAAAAAACCCCAAACAAAACCCAAAACCGCAATGCTTTGCATTAATTTACATAACATACGTAATGTCTGCTGTATGAATCAGGGGAATCTCGGGGACCTACATTTGGCTGTCGGCAAATCAATGTAGAATTTCTAGTGGAAATTGTTTTTAATTGTTATAGGTGGTGTGATGTGCCTGTCACCACAAACTTGGCAAAGAATGGTTTGCTGGTGCAGCTTGTCTGCCAAAAGGGATATTATCATTACAAAAATCTATTCCTCAAAACAAAATTGCTTGTCTCTGTTGTAGGTTGAACTTTATGAGTAGTATATATTACGGATAAAATGTAAGATTATATATAAAAAGTACATTTAAGCTGTCAGTTTATATATATATATATAAACTTGCATATATTTTATATCTTTAAACAGACAGTTTATGTGTAAATTTTTATATAATTACGTATTATATAATATAATTACTACATACAATTATTATTATTTCTACACAGATGATGACACCTCTCTATATATCTAAAGCTGTCAGTGAAAACAGAGTTTAAAGCTCTCAAGGATATATCTAGAACTGTAGCAATAATTTCTTGAGCCCACAGCAGCATAGTTTCTCATTATCTTTATTTGCATAAACCAAATTACTTATTTTCTGGCAATTCACTGTGTGTTTTTTTTTTTTAATCTGTATGATAATTTGCCCTGGCTTTAAAACTGATTTAAACAAGTGCGAATCTTGTAGGAATATTGTTTTGTCAAATGATAGTCCATTGCATTGGTGTCCAAAAGCCTCTGCCGCGCTGTGACCTTATTGCACAAACACCTTACAGAGACAGTAATTTTTCTGAAGAGGTGTATTCCAAACAAGGATAGCCAAGGCCTGCTCTAGGTATCCAGTCTGGATTTTTCTGTACCTTGCTAATCAAAATCTGTTGAGAAGAGACTGACAGAAAGGAATCTAATTTATATCAGTCTAATTAATGTTAATGTCATTAATAAAGAAGCTCCTTTGCAGGTGGTCTGGAGCTTTGACCAAGGAGGCAAGCATATTTTAGTAAAGGCAAAAGGGAAGGGTACTCTCTTCAGAGCAAGTAGTTGTGGGCAGTACGCGCGGTGCTCCTTGGGCGCTGTCGCGCGGTGCCAGCAGCGGTGCCAGCAGCGGTGCCAGCAGCGGTGCGTGCGGAGCACCTATGGCGGGAGGGAGGGAGGGAGCGCGCGGGAGTAGGCAGCCCTGAAGGCTCGGCCGGGTGGAGAGGGACTAGTGGCAGTGCAGCGTTCAGGTGAGCACCTCTCCTCTGAGATAAGCTGTAGAATTTTTTGGTGGGTATTAAAGCATGAGGTTTAGAAGAGTTTCTACTCCAAACATTTTCAGTGGTGGAGTCACCTAAAAACAATCCAAAGATTGATATTGCCAGAATTTCCTACTTCTGTGAGTCTTTCGACTGTAGCAGGCTGACAGATCTCTAGTCTTTACTTACCATGGTAAACCAGCTATTACGTATGCTACTTCAGTGTTGATTTCACACACTTAACTTTCTTCTATTTTCCCTTTTAGTTTCTGAGTACGAGGTTTGTGTTAGTGCTTCTTAGGCTATTATACTTCGGGTTTCTTGATTAGTCTCCACCTATCTTAGGATAATACTTCCACAATATTAATGTAGTCTATCCAGTCCTCTTTATGCTGAATTACACTGCAAAGTCTGTTATGAACTTCAGATGATGTAATTGGAAAAACTGTTTTCTTTCTAATTCTTTACAGACAAAAATTCTGATGAATCAAAATAAATAGTCATGGATGTAGCGGAAGTCTTGCTATGGTATGGGACTGACTTGAACATAAAGATTTGTTTAGCTATTGTGTGAAAACATAGTTTTCTCTTCTTAAAGTTGTCTGCCAACCCTCTTAAGACAAAGAGAAATGAAGGCTCCTTTTTCTGTTCCTGTTTTCTAGGGATTCCTAATAAATTCAAAACCCGAGAATGCATGTGAGCCTATAGCCCCACCTCCGCTGAGAGACAACTCCTCCAGTGCTTTTATTGTGTTAATTCGAAGGCTTGAGTGCAACTTTGATATCAAGGTAAGGCTCTTTTTTTTTTTTTTTTTTAAACCCCCCCCCTGTTTCAAGGTCTTGAAGAATTTACTGGCGATGCAGAAAAATATCTATAGCTAACAGCAGGATAGATCCTGAAGGGAAGGGACAATCTTACTGTCTACAGGCAAATAAAGCAGTACTGTAATATGATTTAGTTTAAGATTACCTGTTTGTGGGCCAGCTTACATGGCAAATAAGGATGATGGATGCTGCAGTTTTATAACAGAAAATGTTGTGTAGCAGTATCAGTTTTTCTTGCCAGTTAGACTCTTTGCTGCCAGAGATCACAGGGAAATTAGGGAACGGAGATGACAGAAAAGCACCCAAAATCTGCAGGCCGCTTTCCTGATTTATTCTTGTTTTTAATAGCTGGATCATCTTGGCTCACACTGAGACCCCATGAACAATGGTAGCGTCACGGTTGATGGGGAGGGACAGAGTACTGCTGGGCAGAAACAGGCACAAGTAGCAGGATGGCAGTGTTTAGCGGGTGCAACAGCTAGATGTTACATTATGAAGTATTATAAAGATTGTGACCTGCAGCTGAAGTGTAGTAATCTCTGTTATTTCAAAAATACAAAATTAGAATTATTTGGCTTTGGCTAGAATACTTGATTTTCTTGAAAATGACCCTGATATATGGGGCAGCAAAGGATGTCGTAAGGAAAAGAGGGGTCTTCAATTTGTTGTTGACTTTCATGAACTAAAAGGAGATCCAGGCATATTTGCTGCTATGTGGTATGTTCAGTTACATGGTATGGTGGTTAAACGTGTAAATTCTACCCAGACTGCAGATTCCAGCTGTAGAGGCAGCCCCACTGCTCACGTAATCTACCTTCACATCAAACTAAGGAATGTCACATGTTTTGTACCGTGAATCCTGTCACTGTGCGTATGACTTGGTGGGAAAAGGAAGAACAAATAACTGTGTGTCTTTTCCACATCCTCTTTGCCTTTCTAATTGCTGCCCCTAAATTGATGGGATGGTATTACGGCTGAACACACTGTTAAAGGAACAAGTCAGAATTTTTCTAGTGAAATATGTTTTTAATCATAAATACAGCAAATGCTTGTTTGCTGAAAACAAATTGCTACGACTGAGCCTTCAGCTCTGGTGCTAAACCAGAAAAATCGTATGTGTGTTGCTGGTTACAGAATTCCCAGAAGCTTTGGAGAGCTTCTTGGCTGAAGGCAAGAGTCAGGCAGGGGGCAGAATTGCTTTATCTAACTTAGTAAGTGCAAACTCTTGTATGTTAATTTTACACATCTTGATTTGCCACACATAGTCAATGAGTGTTCTTGCAGAAAATGGAAGATTTGTACATTATCATTGAGGGATTTCGATGGTCAGTTCTTTAAGGATTAAGTCACACTAGCTCTGTACATAAGCATTTTTTGATTATGTTTTATATTTCACGTAATATCTGTGGAAAAGTAGATTCCCACAGATTTGTTCATTAGACAAAGAGCAAGGTAGAAAGTGGATCAGAAGTTCCAAGGCCCACCCCTGGAGGTGTTCAAGGCCAGGTTGGACGGGGCTTGGAGCAACCTGGGCTGGGGGGAGGTGTCCCTGCCCAGGGCAGGAGGGGGACTGGGGGGGCTTTAAGGTCCCTTCCAACCCAAACCCTTCTGTGGTTCTGTGATTCAGTTTTGGTGCACAATTTGTGCTTTTGTCTTTGGGGCCGTGGGTACCAAGAGTGAAGTTGCAACTCTGCAATAAAATTGCACAGGCAGTTGCTGCTGCTTTTTGCAGCTAGATGGTGTCGTTAAGCTTGTGCTCGTTTGTAGTAGCTTGGGGAGAAGGTGCCTGGCTGTGCTTGCATTAATGCCACTCTTTACTTGAGTAACTGTCACCTGAATATTTTGTAGGCATATTCATGTGTGGTTTTACACAAACACCATCATTTTATAATCTAATAATTAAGCAAAGGCCCTATGTTATATGTAAGTGAAAAAAAAAAATATAAATGACTTACTACCTGTCCCAAAGGACATATTTCAGTGTTTAATGGTCAGTTAATAAATGCCTATTCAGAACATGATATTAAAGAAATAAAACAAGCAAACAAAAGAAATTAATACTACTTAGAAACTGTCACTAATTACCATAGCACACTTAAGTGAATATGAAGATTAAGAACCAGTGATAACCAGGGAGCTTTGAAGCTCGGATCCCTCAATGACCTTTTGTATTCCTTTCTTTGGTTTCAACATTTGGTGATTTGTGATGAGTTATCAGTGATGACTCCTTCACTGCTGTTCTTTGTCACAAACTCAGATATGTAGCCGTTCAATGCATTTAATCCTTTCCTTTTCCTACTTTTGACTGTTTTAAAATTCTTGTGCCTTTTTTCTTTTTTGCCTATTTTTGCTGTTGTGCAGCATGCAAGAAGGCTTTGTAATTCAAGCTTGACCTACAGAACCTTTTTTAGAATAACCAGTGGAAGTTTTCAAGCTTTACAGCTCATGTTCCTCATTGTTGTTTGTCACTTGAGAAGAAAAACTAGGGGGTGGGGTGGGGGTGTGTGTATATATATCTGTGTGTGTATATACACATACATATTTTCCCCTCTCCTAGCTTTGAGGGTAGAGGTCTTAAGAAAGAGCACCAGAATTTTCCCTTGGGTGTTTCTGATTTGGTGACGATAATCTGCTGTAAGAGAGAGACAGCGGTGGTTTCTTGGTGAATTAGTGTAGGGCAGCATTCCGTAAGGTTTGTTGGTGTGTTTGGTTGGTTGTAAGGGTGGTGTGGTAGTTGGTGTGTGTTGACTGGTTAATAAAGCTGTTGTGATGCCATAATAGCCAAATGCTGCAACTGTTCTCAGTTTCAAAGGTATTTAAAGCTCTGAAGTTTCAGTTAGCTGTACTTAATGGTTGTATGTTTGCCTGTTACATAAACATGTATTTGTGTTACGGTCTCCTTAAATACATGCTAAGAGGAAATAAAAGCTATCACCATGTCCTGCGCTAGATCAGTTCAGAGCAAGTCTATCCAGCTATAACCAAACTTACTATGTAGTTTTTAACATGAGTTGAATGCAGGATGAAACCCAAATGTTCCTCAAGGTTCTTTAGTGCCTTTTGCATCTTGTGATGAGTTTTTATGCTGTTGTGGATGCATTAGAAGCAATATCTAAGATGAATAGTTATAAATTAGTTATGTTTGCATTACTGATAGTCACTGCAGCAAATGCTGCTTACAGGGACTGTAGGCTTTCCTTATATTGACAAAAGAAACAGTATATATCAGAAACATAACTGGTATGCAAGATATTTATAGTTTTGTACCCATATTTATAATTTCGTACTTTTCCACGAGAAAGCCTATGATACCTGGGTAAGATATTTCCACCTCTCTAAAGGCACAGAAAAGATACTACTTGTGATTTCATGAGCTATCGAGTGGTAATTTCTAGTTTACCAAAATAAGTTAGTACCTTTATTTTCAACTATGATTAAATATTATTTTTATCTACCCATAGAAAGCTTTTAATCCTGTTTTAGTATATGTAAAAACTGGCTGTCTGCAGACCATATTGAATGATTTTTCTGGAAAAATAACATAATTACATGAGTGTAAGAATAATTATATGATTTTATTTTGAAAGGTGACACTTGTTTTATAAGTGCAAATGAAGTTGTGATAATATTTATAACTTCCTCAAAGTGTACCTTGTCTTAGGACAGACAGGTTACTATATTTTGAAGCAATCGTCTTTCTAATGAGTACTCTGTATGGCTTACAGGTTTTAAATGCACAGAGAGCTGGATACAAGGCAGCTATAGTTCACAACGTTGATTCTGATGACCTCATAAGCATGGGATCCAACGACAGTAAGTACAGGTATCACTTCTTCTCTCCTGTTTGAAAATCATTTCACCTGCTAGAGTGTACAGTAAAATCAGCATAAAGTATTATGATGAACTCTCACGTAAAACCATAAAAAACCTGCCAAACCCAAAATAATGACAAAACCCAGAAAAACCCACCCCCAACCAGAAATGTGCCTGCTTTTAGCATTTCAAAATGGGAGATGTTTCTATAGGAACATGTATGTATGCTTGTGTATTATTTGTGGCATTGAGTTTGTACGTTCTCCGAGTGTTTTTGTTTTTCCTTTAAATTTTAGTTTAACTGTTATGGGCTAAATAGTTACATTTATGAGATAGATTTATATGACTGATGTGGAAAATAGCTGATGTGTTGTTAATTAAGTAGAAATATAGGAAAAGTAATAAAACTCTATTCTTTTGGAAGGACATTGAACTTTACGACTTCTTAGTATTTGTTAGTGGTTCCATTTTGTTGTTGTGCTGTTGTGTATATTTTTCTGTTCCTTTGGGCAAATAAATTCTGATTTCATATGAACACATATTACCTGTACATATTTTCAGTTTGTCAGTTGGAAAAAGAATGTTGAGAGACCAGTGTGCCGTTTGCTGATTGATTCTGGTGCTAGCTGTTCGAATTTTAACCTTTGTGAGAGTGAATATTTTCAGAACATCTTGTAATCTAGTCAAAATGTTGGGTTTGTATCATGGTACGTGTTTTTTGTCTGTAGTGCTGTCAGGACTTTCTTTGTGGCATTTCTTTGTTTTGTCCAGTTTTTGAGCTTGCTCAATATGGAATAAGAACATAAATGACAACAAAAAAGTCTTTCCAAGTGGAAACATCATTGAGTAAACTAGGATGTGAACTTCCAGCAAACTAGATGGCAACTGAGTAGCCCAGAAAGCTATGTGAAAGTGGTTTTAATGAATTCCCAACCTGTGTGAATCTTATTTTCAGGTTTCAGTGAGAAATCAAAATGTAGAATAAGTTCCCTTAAATGTGAAGCATAAGTCGGAGGTGCAAACCAATATAAAATGAAGCCGATGAGACAGCTTTCTAGAACATGGGATTTATCGTTCAATAATTTTTCATTCGAGTTGCATTTTTGAGCTTCTTACTGCCTTCGCTAGTAAGCAGAGAAGGGGGAGACAGTTCCATCCAGTTTCTTGAGACTGAAATAAAGATGTGGGATTTGTTAATTTTCTTCTTTTTGGCCTTTTCTAGACACAGCTGTTTCTGTTGTGTTCATTTATGTTTAGGGTGACAAGGCGGGAAGACAGATTAATTAAAATTTACAGTACCAGACCACAGAAATTGTAAAAGTTGCCACACATTCTGGAAATCAATGGAGTTGTGTGACTTTATATAGTCTCCGAGTAAGAATTATGTTCTAGTTAAACTTCCTCTGATAATGCCTCTCTTTCTTTTTTTTTTTTGTTGTTGTTGTAAAAATACTGTGATTTTATGCTCCCTTTAAAGATTCTATTAAGAATTTTGATTTCTGTACCTGCAATAAAGTCCCTAGATGTTAGTAGGAAAAATGATGTCACTGCTTATGTGATGTAAAGATGTAGCATGCATGTGCACCAGTCTCTGTTGTTACATTAAAATATGTCTTCCTGTTGTGATAGTCTCATAATGTTCAAGTTTTATGTCTTAAGAGTGTCCATAGAGTGTCTGTGTAATAACAGCTTTATTTTCCTGCTTTTATACAGTTGAGATTTTAAAGAAAATTGACATTCCTTCTGTCTTTATTGGTGAGACTTCAGCTAATTCTCTTAAAGAAGAATTTACTTATGAAAAGGGGTAAGCTACCTCTGTGTTATTCCTTGCATTGTCATTGCCTCTTTTTAATATTTATTGTTAAAAATAGGATGTTGTGATGACAGAGGTTATAGATATTCAAGGTGAAACCTTGTGCCTGAGAGCAATGGGCACAAAGCGTTTTAAAAAGGAATAGAAATTGCTTTCCTGCAAGAGGGTTACCATATATTAATCAAATGTTTCTCCTTTCATTTTCTTATAGCATTAAACGTATGAGTTTAGCTAATGATCTAGGAATCACAGAAATGTTTGTGAGTATGTGTGTTTTTCAGATCTAAGGGTGTTTTCTTCCAATATGTCAGTGCCCATTGAAGTCAGATGGGTCTTTTAAAAAAAAAAAAAAAAAAAAAAACAGTTTAAAGCACAGTAGAGATAATGCAGTCATGAAACTATTGGCAGGTCAACACTGAACTGTACGCCTTAATCTAGCCTTTCTATTGTATTCTGAGGTATCCATGTAAATACTGACATGGATAATTTCATTGATTGGTAGTTTGAATTTAAATGATCACTTGTCAAGCCTTACCAGTGTTTAACTCCTCTGACTTACTTTAAGTGCAATTCTGCTCTGGAAGAGACATAGAAAAATGGGATTATTGATTTCCCTGGTGCTCCCCACTCCATTCCTTGTCCAGAAGTGATTTCTTTCTGAGGCCATAGCTATTCATAGTATAAGGCTACTGAAGCTGTCTCTTTTCATCATCTTTTATTAATAGCTCTAGAACAAGTTGGAGAACTTCCTGTGCTAGGTACATCTGCAGGATGCATTTAAGATGATTCTAATGGGATGCATGATTAGATTTGCACTGCTGCTGTTCTGCTTTAAGGCTAAAACTTTAAAAAGGAAAGCATTGTGAGAACAAGATGGTTAAAATATATACCCTGAATAGGATGGAAAAGGAGATGTGTTTTGTATTACTAGTCTAATGATCTTGCTCCTTCAGGTCTCTCTGTCCTTTCAGTAAATTAATCAGAAGAACTAGATTGTGTCATTCTTGGGTAGATTCACCTTCCTGATGAAACTACTTAAAAGTGCGGTTCTGCAAGAGTAGTGGTCGTAGAACTATTAACACTTTTATACATTGTACCTTCTCAGATGTTTCTGACTGCTTGTGCCAACAGAATAATAATGGGATTTTACTTCTTGAAGTATCAATAAATACTTGTATTCATATGTCAAGTTGCCAGCATTCGTATCAGGTTCTCTAGGAAGATTTTTGGTTACTGTCCTCTAATTTTTTGACTCTCCAGAGGACAAAGGGTGCACTGTACCATGCTTCATGATTTGAAATTAAACCTCCTGTATAACCCAAAATGCTTCAGTAAATATGAATGATTCACAGTATCTTTTGATAGTCATGTTGTGTTTTTCTCATTCTGATATCAAAGTGGCTATGAAGTTGTTTTCCTGGTTGCTTTAGATTTATTTGATGTCAATAAGTAGTTTTAACTCCAAAAATGTTCAAAGAAACGGTGGTTTGTTTTATTTAATGGGCTTTACATTATGTGGATATCAGCTGAATTTTCTGTGTTGTTGTACACAGGTGGGTATTTCTTTGGTGTGTCTAGCTTTTATTTTAATGGGTTTTTCATTGTATTTATTCTTTAAGTTATTGCTCATTAAATTCTAACCTATTTAGAAAGTGTTATCTTTTTCTCCCCATAGTGGCCATGTTGTGTTAATCCCAGAGTTCAGTCTTCCTTTGGAGTACTACTTAATTCCCTTCCTAATAATAGTAGGGATTTGTCTTATTCTCATCGTCATATTTATGGTAAGTTCCTTCTCTTAATAACATTTTTTTCTTTCAAACAGACCATCGTAGAACTATCACTTACTAAAGTGAAGTGAAGGGATACAGTACAGGTACAGCGAAAGCCGTGTGTACTGTACATACCTGTACTATGCTTACCTGGAACCCTTTATTTTCTCAGTGCAATGAACAGGTGCAGAATTTTGGCAAAGGGATATCAGGAGCCCTTAGGATGTTCTACTATTCAGCTACTTGCAAAGAATTGTCCTCACTGCTGCTCTTCCACTGTGCAAGTGCTTTGTTTTTTCCCCGTAAAGAATGACCTGTCCTTGTGCTCTCATACACTGAGAGCATGTCCCACCTTACCAAACTTGTACTGCCCAGTCCCAGTGTTCCACAGTGCAGCTCTCGCTGTTTTTTACTGCCAGTATAGTAATCAGTTAGCAAGCTCAGAGCCTGTTACAGCATATAGCATATGTCTTACAGCATATGCATTACCTATAGAGTCTCTCAGTGCGGCATGTGTCTCCTATAAAACGTTGAATACCATAGCTATATGTTATTTCAGAATACTTAGCATCCTACTTCTTGGAACCTCTGCTGGTGTCTGACCAATTTATTATTTTACCTTTTGATAAAAATCAAGTAATACATCAACTGTTCTATAATATTTTCTTAAAATATTTCTTTCTGTGTTAGTGTTTCTTGCACTGTAAATAATGTATTTCATTGACAACCCTGGGCACAGTCAAAATTACAGCAGTTCTCTGAAAACAAAGCAGAAGTGACCAACTAGAGATGATGTAAAATTCACTAATGCTTTGTCTGACCTTCTGGTGATAACCTTGATCGTAAGAAGACTTTGTCTCAGTTAATTAGGTGAACATACAGCCTTATTGTATCCTGAAGGTCAGCAATTTGAAGTAAGGAGAGGTGATATTTCTAAAGGAGAGGTGTCATGGGGGATAATATTCTGTGAACATCTGTTGTTCTGAGACCATCAGTATTCCAACTTGAGATTCACTAATGATCAGCTTATAGTGCACTGAAGTTGAAAACTCAAACAAAATATCAGTTATCTAAGAAATGGAATGAAGAAGACTATAAAAGGGACTGTGGTATAATTTTGAAAATCGTTAAGTACTGGCTTTGCATCCTATCAAAATGGTGTGAAGCACCACTCTGTCATTTTTCAGAAAGATACTAATTAAGGAATGAAGAGAAAAGCAATAAAATACTTAGGGGGGGCTCTTATTTAAAGAGCGATTTAGAAGGTTACCATTGAAGGGAAAGCTAATGTAGGAGGGGGGGACATACAACAACTGTAATCATGAGGAGTGTGAGCTTTATTATGAACACCACTGTGGAAATTCAGAAATAAGAGAGGGGTTTTACTCTCGGGATATTTCTTCATATTTTGCTTCAGGGGTTTTCACTAGTTCAGTTGCTTTTGTTGATGTTAAGGCAGTTGCAAAAATTCCTGATGGGCTTCAGTGCTGTCATCTTCAGGTCAAGAAGTGAACTAAATTACAGACCAGTCTTGCACTTTCGCAAGGAACTAGAGTCATGTTACACAAGGCTAGTCCCACTGAAAGGCTGTCTCTCCTCAGAACTGCAGATGTTTCCCTCCCTGTGAAAACAGCAGTTTTCTGCACCAAGTGGCATTAGAGATGTTACAGGAGTGAGCTTGCCAACCATACTAAATTAGGAGACGTTGATTCCCTTGAGTGGAGAGAGGCCTTGCAGAGGGATCGTGATAGATTAGAGCACTGGACGATTAATTGGTGCAGTGAACTTGATCCCAGGGAGGTTCCAGGTTGGATTCGGTCCTCATTCATTTGTGGTCTTGGCCCTGCTTCTTTTGGGAAATCATGTTTTTAACTAAGAAATGAATGTGAGACTCTCCGTTATTAAGTATCTGAATTGCAGCAGAAAACCTGCGGTTTATGCATACAGCGCATTGTTTAGCTGGGGTAAAAAGACTCTGAACGAACAGTTTAGATCCAAATATGCTTAAAAGTGTAGCCAGGTCTGATGCAGAAGGATAAATAAGGTGGTTTTTTTTTTTCCAAAACCAACTGCAGTTTCAAATGGTCCTAATAATATTTGTCCATAATATATGTACATTCATACCTTAAAGAAAATAATCTGTTGTGATGTATATCAGTGCCTTTCAGGGATTCCTAAAGTGAGAGATACTAATGCTGTTCATAAGATAAACACAGACAGTATTAATACTATCCTCAGCGTAGGTAGGCATAGAACACCTCTGCAAATTTCGAAAGATTTGTTAGTGTGTGTGCTTTGGTTGAGGCCATTTTTTGTTTGTTTGTTGTCATATTTGAAAAAGAATGTCATATCACGGATGCTAAAATTAGAATTTGAACAGAAATAGCATTAGGGACTAAGAAAATGGAAGCAGAATCTTTAGTATAGCTGAAGACAGCAAGTAAATATGGCTTGAAGTAACCCCTTTACTCCTCCCCAGACTACATCTAGATACTATGAAAATGGTTCTGATGAATGTGGGAATAATTCTCTAAAAGAGCTGTGATAATCTAAAACTGCAAGCAAAACCATTCAAACTTCATGAATTGTTTTGGTGTGAAATGTGCCATCCCACTGTACGTGGGCCTCAGTAGAGCGTTTCAGCATTGTTTTGTATAGAATGTGGCCCTTGTTTTGTATAGTATGGACTTTTTCCCCCCCCTCTTGCCTTTCCAAAAAAAGCTTATGTCTTTTCAGTTTCAACTGCCATGGTCATCAAGAGCATCCTTTGGGCTTGTTTGGCATCATCCTTGAGTCCAGGCAAGGGAAGAGATGATTCAGTTTGAGCTGGGGTTCCCTTTGGACTAATGTACTGCGAAGACTCGTGAATCGAGACTTCTGTTGTTCTTTTACTGTTTTAACTTGCTGTTCAAGCTGTCTTATATCTGTTTCCAGATCACAAAATTTGTCCAAGACAGACACAGAGCAAGAAGGAATCGGCTTAGGAAGGATCAGCTTAAGAAACTTCCTGTGCATAAATTTAAGAAAGGCAAGTGGATCATTCTCTGTTTAACTAATTGTTTTTAACACCAAAACCCTCTGGATTGAGGGGCTGTGTAGTTTTGGGATAACTTTGAGTGCGCTTGAAATAGATAGTAGAGTTTGGAGTGAAAGCACACAAGAAGTTTGACTTGGCCCCGCTTTCACTGAAAATGAGGGGTTCTAATGTTTCTTTATGGAGGCAGAACAGACACTATATGCAAACTGTGGCTGAGAATTAATGTTGCTTAATATACCACAGAATTGGTACAGAAATTCCACAAAACTTCCTTGTGCTCTCATTAACAGTGACCACAGCAGTCAGTCACTGTGATGCATTATTTCCATTATTTGTCTGGAACCCGATAAATACTAGTGGCACATAAGTTGCCTGACATTGTAGAGACTAGAGAAACAAAACTACCTTGTGGGTATAACTTACCTGCTTTTCCAGAAGAGTGGTCCTTTCATTCAATCACAGTACTTCTGTGAGGGCAAGAACAACTGACATTAAATGTCAAAATGCTTGCTGTTGTGATTCTTTGTAGTGATTAATTTTATGCAAGATGTAATGACAAGATAAGAAATAAAGCTGTAGCAAGTTACTTTATTCAGTGAAATAGAAAAGCTGCCTTTAGTCCTTCTCTGTTGTAGTCTACTCCTTAAAAGTAGAAGAAAATCTGCCACATTTTTTCTTCCTTTTGTTTTTTAAAGATGTTACCGTTTTACGATCTGATTGTTCATTCGTACAAGCTATTGCAAGGTATGAGGAGAAAAGGTGGAAAAAGTACTTAATTGAAATGATTGATTACTACATAACACATGTCAATAGAGAACGTATTTGCCAAGGCACAAAGACCATGTTAGGCGATATGCCTGGATTCAAGGGTAGAACCACTGACTGTTCTTGGCCCTTGATAAAGCCAGCCTGTGTTATTAATGCTGCTGCTCTCACTTTGTGCAAAGCAGATGTACAGTTTTTATGCAATGTTAGTCAGAATAATGAGGGGGGGTGGTGTTTCCTCTGCAGGGTAGACTGAACCTTGCTATAATGACCTATTAGTATGGATTTAAAATTAACTCTAAAAAACTATCTTAAGCCAATAAAGCTAATATTAATTTTGTTTTCTCTTATTGATTCCCTATGAAATCTAATTAGAATAAAAATACAAAAGAAATTGTTGTATTTGAAAGAGAAATTTGCAAAGAAAAGGTGCTTCAAGATCAGTTAATGTCTTTGTCAGTTAATTGTGTGCATCTGTAAGTAACGATGTCAGAATTACATGACTAACTAGCCAGTGTATGAAAATATCTTATTGCTGTTTTCCTTATTCTCCTTCCTCTTTCCTTCTGCTGACTCTTACACAATATGAATTGTTCGGAGCTCAGTCAGTCATTGCAAAGTACACCTGACTGTAAATATCCAGGTATCCACTGCATTTGCTGGCTTATTGAAAACAGGACAAAAAGGTTATTTTTTTCAACTATGAGTTCAGTTTCAAAGATATATTGCTTCATGCTTCTTTGTGAAAGATAGGGTTTCTCAAGACATTATTGGAAATTCTCTTCACTTCAGTCTTCTCAATGATACATCCAAACAATCTTATCTTTTGCATTGGAAGGATAGGTGAAAACAACTCCTGTGGACTCTAATCCTGTTTTTGGGATTGCTGGATTTTCTGTCGCCTCCCGTGTATTCTTAAAAATCTGCTCGAATTAAAACGTTAATCTAATAGTGAAGCTAAGACACCACAGATACTGGTTCTTCTTTCTTGCACTGCTTTTTATATCATGAATCACTGCCTAATGAATGGTTTCACTGTAATGTAAAAGGGTTTTTAAGGGAAAGCTGGCTTAAGTGTGTTTCTAGGATTTAATAGGTTGATAGGGAAACGATGATGTGATGAAGATGATTGTTCTGTAGGGGTGATTGCACTCTGACAGAATCACAGAATTTTCAGAGTTGGAAGGGACCTCTAGAGATCATCTCGTCCCACTCCCCTGCTAAAGCAGGACTGCCCAGAGCACATCCCTCAGGACTGCATCCAGGCGGGTCTTGAAAACCTCCAGAGAAGGGGACTCCACACCCTCCCCGGGCAGCCTGTGCCACTGCTCGGTCACCCCAACCGTATACCTAAAGAGTTCTTAACAGAATTCTCACTAACTGACATACCTAAAGAGTTCTTAACACAGGAAACACCTGAGCCATCCCTAAATAGGATATGAGTTACATACCGCTATAAGGCTTGGGAATTCTTTACTGATTTCAGAAGGCTTTAAATCAGGCACTTAGCATTTCTGTAAGGAGCAGAGAACGCAGTAAAAAGAGATGTGGCATTGGCTATCTTTGTGAAGTCCAAGACTTCCTAATCGGAAGTCCTAATCGGCAACCCTTGCCTTTGAGTAATGCCACAGAATGCAATGTATGCTACGTCAAAATCTGTTTCCTGCGCTGAAAGAGTTTTGGGGCAATCTTGTGGTCTGGTTCCTTGCAAAATGGGTTACAGTTTGGTCATATGAAGGTCAGTGGGAGTTGATACCTTTTGTATCGTGTCTTTATAACAAAAGTGAAGACAGCAAGAAAAGACAAATCCATTTAATGTGCCTGTAATTTGATCATTAGGAAATCTGAATATTCTGAAGAATAATAGCTTAGGGGGGGGGGGGAAAGGGTTAGGAATTTCCTGAATTGTTATGTATTGTAGAATTTATTTTCAAAAATACATAATATTATTTCCAAGCTAGCTTACCTTTATCCTTAAATGGAATCTAGGCCGAGACTGAAAAGATTTTTAGATCTTAACTGCAATGAAATTACAGTGTAACCTCTTGCTCCTGTAGAAAAGAAATTATCCTAAATTTAGTGAAGATAGAATGCTGCAAAAGAAAGAGGTATGTGAGCATATTAAGAAATTAAACAAAAACAAAGCAATTATTTCTACATTGAGTGTTGAAAGTTAGGATCCTAAATGAGTGATTAGATACCTAATAAATTACCTAGGATTTGGGAGTTGCTACTTCCATGAGACTTCTAAAAATGGAGCTGTGTGGTTGGGTGTTTAAATATGGAAGAAGAGCTTAACTTTAGGCTCTCAGCTTTGAAATGTGTTACGTACACATGGATAAAAGCCCAACATATGTGACAAATAACACGCTGTAAGAGTATGTGTCATTTTAAGCAAATACATGTATTGAATTTTTGTGTGCCTGTTTTTATATGCAGATTGATACATAGGGTTGAGCAATAGCAGGAGATAGATGTATCTCTATGGTTTTTAAAAACTTGCTCCAGAGTAAGTGCCGTTCTGCAGTTTACTACATATTCCTAAATTGAGCTTTTTTTCCCCTGAAAATGGGATTATAACTGATCTAATTACTGTTCATTACTGACTCATCTGTGTGACTGCACAGTACAGTTATGGTCTAGTAGAGAAAACCAGTCATAAGTTCTACCAAAGTCCTTGCAGTTTTATTTTTGCATTTTTCATTGTTCATAAGTACACCGCTATGTGGGATATACATGGATGGGTAATTCTGTGTTTCCAAAAAAGATTTTTTTTTATTTGTATATGCCAAGTAGTTAGAAGATAATTTTGCGTACTAAAGACTTTTCAGACACGGTTCATTTAAACAAGATACTTCATTTTGCAGCGGTTTCCATACTTTCTTTCCCCTCCCCCTGATTTTTGGTGGTCCTGAGCCAGCTTCTAAAATACAGTGATGGGTATTTGAGAGAAAGATGTCTGCAAAGTGTCCCTTTTAAAAATTCAATCCTCTGTTCTTTGAGGGACATGTCTCCACGTTAGTTTCACCTGCATGACTACAAGTCACGGAGGCTCCAGGATTCACAGGGAAGTCATCCAGGTCTCAGCGCTGAGGAGGGCTGGTGTTTCTGGTCCTCGCTGCTGCACGGGCTTGCCTCCCTTCCCCAAGCCAGGATGACAGCAAGAATCTGGGTAATAGTGTTAATTAATTTGTGTGATAACCTGACGTGGAAATGCGGCAGATGGCCTGCAGCTGATGGATGCAGCGGGCGCAGATGAGCAGTGGGCTGAGGGCTCGTTGGTGGTTGCGGTACAGGAGGAGCTGGGGCTGCGAAGTTGGGGGCGGCAGGCCGGGACACAGGGCCTGCACGAGCGCCAGAGGAATAGCTTTCTTGCAGTTCACCAGTATGCTCTCGCATGGATCTGTGGCCTCCCTGGTGGAGAGCTTCAGCACCGGCTGTGTTGAGAAAACTCTCTGTTTGACTGGCCTGGGAGGGATGTGACGCTTTACCGCTGCGCCATTGTTCTCTGCATGGGCTCACGAGTGAGATGAGCCTACTCAACAACCGTGTGCTAGCATTTCTCAAGAATTTCTTATATACACTGAATGACTAGTGGGGGGGAGGGGAAAGATGGCTGTATTATTTGAATGTGGGTTGTTGGTTTTTTTTCCTCTGAGATATGATGCCCTTGACTGTTAACCACCAGTCAGTACTGTCATTTTCTGTGTTGGGCATGATAATAGTGTGCTGATTATAAATGATCCATAAACATGGTTTGAGTAATAGAAACAATGGAGTGAGGGAATGTCATAAAAAAAGAGGAAGTAATTGTTTTTAAAAAAAACCCACCCTATAGCTGAAGTATTTCATTTTTACATTAGATGAAAGCTCATACTTCAGTGATGTAGGTCTGTCAGTGATGGACTCCATTTAATCTCTCTGCCTTTTGCTGCCTGCCCATGAGGTTTTTTCTCTCTCCTGCTTTCCCTTTATCTTCTCCTATTGTTGTATAGTAACTATCAGGAAAACTGTGTTTATAAGTGGTTTTCCTGTCCACTGTGCCTGTTTTCTGAAATGCCAGATTACAGCAGTGTTATTTTCCAGTGGTGGTCATCAGCTTTGCCTTTATGTTGAATAACATATTGTCAAAAACAACATGAAACATTTCACAGACTTTCTGCCATCACAGAAGCCCTTGGAATTGATCTTTTGGGAAACAGATGAGAATTTTTGAATTTCTATCATTTGTAGAATAGACCTATGAACTGGAAGGTCCCAAGTTGCAACTTTTACTCTGATTTACTGAATGCCAGGATAAAAAATTATAATTTCTGTCCACTTCCTTTTCCACCACTATAAAGCATGATTGAGACTATTTAGTACTTTGCAGTGCTCTTGCAGAAATTGAATACTTAATGTTGCAATGCTCTATCAATACTACGACTTTATTAATTTTTTTATTAATCTTCCTTTTATTGCCTTTCTGGTTTAAAAAAAAATTGTAATGAAAGCAATGTAATCCATATGTATGTACTAATCTTTGCGATTTACCTTTGCTGATGGTGAAGCACGTTGCAGATGTGCTCCTTCGCTTACCTCTGCAGTCCTGCCTCCCTTTTTTCCCTGCCAAACCACTAGCTTTAGCAAACCTGTAATTTAAACAATTTGCTGTGTCTTTGTTTATTGTACCCATAGTGCTGGCTGGCTGCTTTATTTAATGTGGTCTGTAATAGTGCAGAAGTCAGGTAGTAGGTAACACAAGACCTTGCTGCGTTAGAGATTAGTCTGTTGTTACATTGGTGTGAACAGTTTTTACCATCTATCTTACACTCACAAATAAAGAAATCTGTTTAATAATGTGAAGAACTTGCCTTCTAAGGATATCTTTGGTGCCTTGGTTTCGTATCTGCTATATATTTGAGTACTATTTAAAATATCTTGCTGATTTTATACCTTTGGAAGTGAGGAAGGTTGGAAGATTTTGTTCTGGTTTTTTTTCTCTTAAAGTGAAAGTGGCACAGGCAAAAGATACTCGGCAGAAATTGTCATGGCCATCATCAAATAAGAGAAATCAATTGTAAGCAATATTTTGGTAAAATGGGGGGGGGGCTCATTTTGCATTCCTTTGTTTATTTGGGGAGCTTAGATTGCACAGGGAATACAAGAGCAAGCCTTATGAATGAGGTAAGAAAAGAATTGTACGCAAGTAGGCTTCCCTTACCACCTTCCAAAGATGTATCCAGCAGCGCAGGGGACAGCCCTCCCCATGCTACATGTTCCTTCTGTTTTCATCTCTAATAGACGACAAGCTTCAATTTTATGCATAGTACTTTTGAAATACTGCAGTGTTTAAAAAAAAAAAAAATCATTTTAGCAGAACAGCAACAACTGACAGTCATGATCCTGCATAACATTCTATTCCATATTTTCCCACCCTCCAGAAGAGAGATTCTAGATCAACACCACCAGGTATTCTATGTATTTTTAAAAAAAGACAGCACCTTTAAAACAGCCCAGAATAGAATTATTTCCATGAACATGCTTTATACTGAAAATTTTTAAGTGTACAGATTGTTAGTTGCTGTAGACTTCAGAGAATTGTGCACGCGACAATATGGGATTCTATAGTAAAATAATTCTCCGAGTTGCAAAAAGCAGTCCTGTATGATTTTGATTTTTTTACGTCATAGTCAATGGTATTTTAACATTGAAATGATTTAAAAGATGTCTGCTTATAATACAGCTAAACTCAAATTCAGATAAATTAAACAGCCCTATTGTTAATGAGCTGCTTCAGTTCTTAGCTCATTCTTGTTAACATCTGAAAAAGGCAATTTGCAAAAATCCTGAATCGAGGCAGAGCAGTACTTCCCTTCTGTTCTGGTAATGTGGAATATAAGCTGTGTCCTTAAGTATAGAATCACAGAAGGGTTTGGGTTGGAAGGGACCTTAAAGGCCATCTAGTTCCACCCCCTGCCCTGGGCAGGGCCACCTCCCCCCAGCCCAGGTTGCTCCAAGCCCCGTCCAACCTGGCCTTGAACACCTCCAGGGATGGGGCAGCCACAGCTTCTTGGGGCAACCTGCCCCAGGGGATCACCGCCCCCACAGGGGAGAATTTCTTCCTAATATCTGATCTAAATTTAAAGGCTGAAGTTGCAGTTATTTCTATATGAATACTTCTAGTCTATTACTGTAGTTTTGGAGTTTGGTTTTTATGTTTTTTTTTTTTAATGAGAAAGTGTTTAAACATGATCAAGACTAAAGATTGTTTACAGACTAAATGGGGGGAAAAGCTGTTAGGCTGTGTTCATTTGACTGACAGTTTTCTGCATTTTGGAATTAAATGCTTAAGACTTTTTTTTGCATCTGCAAAGACAGTTTATTTTTCTTGGTGAAGTATATTGTTATGCAGTTAATGAAAAATCCTGGTCAAGTTGCTTTTTAGAATTTTAAGTCTTTAATTTTTAACATTCGTGCTTTGTTTATTAATGATCTTATTCGAAGTGCATAAACAGAAGAATAGTACTTCTTTGCCTCTTTTCTGTCAGTGAACAACTTTATTTTGCTGATTCTCTTTCCCCAAAAATTGAGTTTCATGTAATACTTGAAATTTGAGCTGACAATAGCAATTCATTTTTTGTGTGCCTCTACCTCCCTGAGTCACTGGTGTTATTTCTGTTAGCTTTCTGCAGCTTCCTTGGAAAGTTCAGCTCCTTTGTTGCTGGTGCATAGCTTTTAATTTTCGTGCTGTGAGGTACTCGGTCTCCTTACGCGTACCGCATGGATACAGAACCACCATGCTGAGTTGCATATGAAAACTAAGTTTTCCTTGGAAAACTGACTCTAAATACCCAATGTAGCTAATTTTGCCATCTGTAGAAAAGCATTGGGTTTAGCAGCGTGGTATCAAAACAAATTTTGAGCTGATTTTCCAGAAATTCTCACATGCCATGTGGTTTCATTACAGTAAAGGGAAAGCTCTGCTACTGTTTGAGCTTCTGTGTTGAAAGGACATGTCCTCCAAGTAATGCAAAATCTGCCTGCTTCCTTCATTTGCAAGCTTCTTGATAACGTAGGGTAAGCTCATGACCCAAATGTGGGCCTGCTGTAGCTACACCTCATTGAAATCCGCTCCATTCTTTCCACCTTATTCCCAGAACACCACTTTGACAGCTTGTGTATTATATCTGTTCTTCTGAACAAGCTTGGAGTGAACTGTGCCTCTGATTTGTCCCTCGTTAATCTCAGTCTCGTGTATGTAATCTGGGTAGTTCTTTGGCAAGTAATAGGGGAATTGCCATGAAAAAAATACCTAAATCTGTGCTAAACAGTGTTGTGGCACAGATTGCTGTATATGATGTGTGTATGTTGAAAAGTGAATTCAGCATTTACAAGATTCTTGTTGTGGCTATTAACTACAGCCCTAGCACACATCAGTCTTACGCGCTTAACTCTGACATCTCCGATGTCAAACCTCAGTGACGTGCAGCAATGACATTTTAGTGCAGCAGATAGTCCAGAAAAGACTTGATAGAAGTTTACTGGGAGAGGAATGATGTTACGCTGCAGGGAATGGGTGTAGAGAATTGAGTTGTGGGGATGACTGATGAGGTAACCCCTGTGGGATGGATGGGGCTCAGGTTAGGTGGAATTTGGAAGGAACTGGAAGAGGGAGGAAGGAGGTGGGGACATCTGCACTGAGGGCCACTGAGAACAAGATATGCCATCTCGACCCTGCTTTCTTCTACCTTCAGGAGGTGTGATTGCAGAGGTCTCATTTCTCTTACAGGGATCTCTGCCTTGCTGTATGCCTTTTCCCATCTGTGTTTTGGCGTATGAGAGAGTGAACCTTCTCTGCACGTACTCTTTCTGATGGGGTCTACATCTCCTTACTTCCTTACCTCCTCTGCTGTATGGTAAAACCCAGGATCTTAGCTAGCCCTGAAGATGGTGAAAATGTAAACTGCTGAGCACTGGGAAATTAAGAAGCAGCTGTGAAGAGAGTACAGGTTGGGAACAGGCAGACGTAGTGGGCTAAGACTGCTATTATGAATACTTAGCCAAAACTTGCAGAGTGACAGAGTTCTTTGGGGCCACTCCTGGGATATTGCAGGCTGTATCTGGGCCATATAATCTTTTTTCCTGAGACACCATCATTGGTGCCTTTCCTTACCCTGAAGCGTACACCAGGGTGCAGGCACCCTAGTGCCACATGGGGAGCAGATGACTGCCCTTATGATGGGATGTACAAATATGCGTTGGATCACTTGACCCTGTAACTATCCAGTCCCTCACCCAAACATGTGTTAGTCAAGTGACAGGGAAGCTGGCAGCTTAGCCTGCTGGCACACGTGCTTCTAGCTGTGTGATAGGCAGGACTTAATTAAGGGGAGTGGCGGGCTGAGCCAGACATTTTTTTCTGGTGCACTGTAGTTTGGGCATCTCAGAACACGTCACGGTCAGGCGGCGGACAGCCCTAGCAAGCAGCTGCTTGTGAAGAGACGGTGCAGCACTGGGCAGTGTTACCGCAGTGAGGTTCAGTTGTCTAAAGTGCTAGTGGCATAATGGGAGAAGTACCGTCTGGAAACATTGAGTAGCGGCATTGGATGAGTGTAAGTTGCAGGAGGTGTGTGAAAGAAGAGTTTACCAACTTTGCAGGTAAGGTGGCTTTGCACATGGCCAGAACTTTTCCAGCCTTGCCAGAGCTGAGCAGGTACTCGACCCAGCTCATGTCAAAGCAAGGGGTCCAAACAGTGAAGGGGACCGTTTCACTGCTGAAGTCCCTCTCAGGGCTTGATCAGGTTAAGTATTCACAAGACACAGAATGGAAGACGGCTCCTTACAAAGTGGAATCTAGCTACCTCTTTATTTTGAAAGAAGTAACTTTGCACTACTCACCTTTAATAATACAGCCTAGTAATTGACAGTCTTGGACAGGAATTGGGGTATCTAGGTTCAGTTCCCTCCATTGTCTTCTAGGATTAAGACATCCATTTCCATCTCCTTCCAGGTGCTGTTCTCTTAGGAACTTCCTGTGTCACCTGTCTAAAGCCTTGACCTAAAAATGGGTGTGGGGAAAGGAGCAGGTTTGGCCCTTTACCATGATTACTTTCTGATGGTCCTGAGAGGCCAGTTGAGAATATCACTGGTCCAGTGATCAAGTTTTCTTTTCACTTCCAACCTAATGATTCCTGTTCAGATGATAGCTCTTCCCTCCCTGCTGCCCCCAGCTTCTTTCTCTTCTCTCTCCACGGTATCCTTCCTCTATGGTGTTTATAGAGAAACCTGAATCCCTTTTCAGCCTTCAGATTGGTAGATTAAAATTATCAGATTATTTATTTATTTATTTTCCTTGCATGATAGTTTCTTTGTTATGTGATCATTACATTCTTTCTTTGTTTCCGTTTGAATTCATATTTTGAAGATACGGGTGGCCACATTACAGACTCCTGAACAGTACTTACCTCTTCTAGAAAGGCTACTCTTGATGCTTCCTACTGTTGCATTTTTCTTTTTCCTAGTTCTGTCACATTAGGAACACTGTAATGATCAACCAGAACACTCTGTTTCTTCTCAGTCGTTTACAACTGATGGAATCTCAGCTAAAATTTCCCAGTGATGTAATCCTTAAGTGGATGCACTTGCATGTTGTAGTACTGAATTTCATTCATGTACCATTATTCCAGATTTTTCTGTGCTGTCCCAGTTACCCTCTTGATGATGCCTACTTAATCGTGTCTTGTATATGGATAATTGATACGTTGCTTGGTTTTGTATCAATATTGTTCCAAAGCAATTTTGTAAAAAGACAATACTGATAACTCTCTTCCAACCTAACGAGCTTCTTCCAACACCACTTGTAGCAACTTCCATTTATTCAGGTCCCTCTGCTAATTCTCGCTAATCTTACTGACTAGGAGTAATCATTTCACACATAGAACTTTACCGAATGTTATACCAAACTCCACATAGATAAGATGTGCCGTATTTCTTATTTCTAGAAATCAGTTTGCAAAGGCATTGTCTGCCTTTACTATGACCATGCTACATCTGATCCTGTTTTCTCTTTATTTACATACCTTATCATTCATTAAGTGCCCTAATTTATGTTATGGGCCACTCTGGAAACGGCACTCTTCTCCCCTTCTGTATATACTTCATGGGAGAGAATCCTAGATTCAGAGGGGCAAGGAAGGCACCAAAAGGTTCAAGGCATTCCGTCCTTGCCTGGAGAGAGAGATGTCTTTGAATCCATACGCATTGAGGGAGGTGGTTTAGATTTAAGAAACATACCATGGATTTGTGTTTGTTCTCTCACTGCTTTGTTTTGCTTTCTACTGTTTTGTCCTTTGCCAACATCTCTAGGCTGTTCTCTTCACCAGTTTCTCCACCCCTTTGCCAACAAAAATACCTTCTGTATAACTGTGAAAAGCATTACGTATATATGAAACTAAGAGATCTGCAGGAAATTTTGTTATTGAGGATACTGTGCCACCTTTGAGGAATTAGGCTACAGAGCAAGTGCCTTCAGCTGTCTTGAGAAAAACGCATGCACACACATTGTGAATATACGTGTTTGTAGAATAAGTTCTGCTGAATTTTCCTGAAGTTTTCTAGCTCCAGCAGTTGTACCAGGTGTTAGTAAGGCTGAAGGCTGTTCGACTTAGGTTTCTGAAGCTAAGGAAACAGTGATGGAATAAGCATAAGGTCAGCGCTGGTAAGACCGCATCTGGAGTACTGGGTCCTGTTCTGGGCTTCCCAGTACAGGAGAGACATGGAGCTACTGGAGAGAGCCCGGTGACAGGCCATGAAGGTGATTAATGGACTGGAGCATCTCTATGAGGAATGGCTGAGAGCTCTGGGGCTGTTCAGCCTGGGGAAGAGAAGGCTCACGTGTATGAACCCTTGCAGGGAGGGGGCAAAAAATGGAGCCAGGCTCTTTCCAGTGGCGTCCATTGACGGGACAAGAAGTCTATCTAAATATTGAATATAAATATTCAAGGACACACAGGCTAGAAGGAGAAATTTGATAGTGAACTGTGGTATTTTACAGCTTTTAACAGATGAAGTTACTGCAAACAAAGGACTGTACTGGTTTTGGTTGGGATAGCGTTAATTTTCTTCATAGTAGCTTGTAGGGGGCTGCGTTTTGGATTTGTGCTGGACGCAGTGTGGGTAACGCAGGGATGTGCTAGCTGCTGCTGAGCAGTGCTTGCACAGGGCCAAGGGCTGTTCTGTTGCCCACACCGCCCTGCCAGCGATGGGCTGGGGGTGGGCAGGAAGCTGGGAGGGGACACAGCCAGGAGAGCGGACCCCAGCGGGTCAGAGGGATATGTCACACCATATGATGTGCTGAGGGAACATTCGGAGCGGTGGTGTTTGTCCTCCCGAGTCACAGTTCTGTGTGATGGAGCTCTGCCGTCCTGGAGACGGCTGGACGCCTGCCTGCCCGTGGGAAGCAGCGAATGAGTTCCTTATTTTGCTTGCTGGCATGCACAGCTTTTGCTTTGCCTCTTGAACTGTCTTTATCTCAAGCCATGAGTTCTCACACTTTACCCTTCCGATTCTCTCCCCTGTCCCAGTGAGGGGGAGTGAGCGAGCGGCTGGGTGGGCTGCGCTGCCCGCCGGGGTTAAGCCATGACAGGGACGCAACCTGATGGTGTAACGGCGAACTTTAGAGGGCCAGCGTCTTCCGGGAGATTGGGAAGAAGCATTTGGATTGATGAAGGGACCATGTTATAAAGTCCTTGATAAAACCAAAACATGAGCAAACTGACTTCTAAAAAGTGTTTATATTTTGATCATATGTACAGTGTTGTGATATATTATAATGTCAGTACTGTCAGTAATGTATATCTTGTTTGTGAGGTTTGAATTGCAAAATAATGTAAACTTTCTCCTGTGACTAGACTGTCATTCTTGATTATTATTCTGCTTTTTTATCCCGTTGTCTTTGTTGCCATTTTTCTGCCTAAGTTTTCCCAATAACTTATAAATACCTGTATAGTTAAAGTGAATCCTATATTTTAAATCCTTTTCTCTTACTTTTAATAGGAATGATAGAATATAATAGAGATAGCAATTCACACAGTTTAAAACATTTTTACTGACCTGAAGGGAAAGTGAATGAGCTATAGTCCTAATAAGGAGAGGAATATGACAAAGTCGACTATATAGCGTCAAAGAACCTGCCCCGTTCATGGACAGGGAAAAGTAATTGTTTCTTCAACCTGTGTAACTGCCCAAGAGAATCTCTATGCATGTATTTGAAAAGGTCTATGGCCAATCTTTTAAAGTTAATCCGCTTCTCGATTATGTGCTGTAGGAGATGAATATGATGTGTGTGCCATTTGTCTGGATGAATATGAGGATGGAGACAAGCTCAGAATCCTCCCATGTTCTCATGGTAAGCAGCTTTATTTTAGGTTTGGTGTTTGTATTGAAACAGCTCTCTAAAAATCACTGTGAATATCTTTATTGATTGATTTATAGCATTTATTTTTGCTAATATGCAGTAGTGTATACACAAATTGGGAAAAGAGCAAACTTTTTTCTCTCTTTAAAAGCAAAAAATGCTTGCATTCCCACTTTGCATTTTTCTTTGGATGTATACATGAAAGAAAATCTGGGCTTGACACTGTTCCCTAAATGTCTGCGTTTAACAGGGAAACACATTCCAGAGTTACTTCTGACACTAAAAAAACCCCACAGGCTTTCACTTTCTCCGAGACGATTAAACCATGAAATGTAATTCAGCTATTAGTGACATAGAGAGATGGGCGAAGGACGGTAGTCTGCCCCGTAGCCTGAAGCCGCATAGACCACTGCCTGGACTGCACTTGGAAGTCAGTGTTGTCACTGCAAAGAGCAGTGGAATGCTTTTACTGTGACAAGTTGTGCGCTGTCTTTCTCAAATACTGCCCACTGCAAAAGGTGGATCTCGTAGTCGCGTACTTATCTATGCACAAGACGAGACTGCTCTTAACTGCCTACAAGTACAAGAAGTATATTAAGAGCTTATACCTAGAAACCTGGAAGAGGCCTGGGCCCAAGAGCATCTCTAAATTTAAACATTTTTTTTGATAAAAGCTGCGTAAGATCTATCAAGAAAGATAAGATTCATCCTTCCTAGCATGAGACCCTCTCTACCTCCCAGTCTGTTAACTATATTGCAGCCATTTTGGCTGGGTGCAGTTCTACCCAGCTTTTTCTCATTAAATTCCTGCTCTGACCAGGCACTGTGACAGCAAATACCACATCACTAGGAGATTTTAAAGAGAGAGGCAACTGATGTTACAGCCTTACATCCACAGTGAACACAACAGATGACAGACTGAGCTTTGTAGATCCTCATTCATAAAAAACAACTTCAGAACAGGCTGACAAACAAGTTCTGAGAAGAGAAAGAACGCACCCATAGCATCTATCCCAGCTAGGGACTGCAAAGTTAACTAAACCTCATCACCAATATCAAAGGTTGCTGACAAATAAAAAAAAAAAAACCCCACCCAAAAGACCACTGTTGGTTCTTGTAGAGAACCTGCTGCCAAGGTGCTTGGACAGGAACGCAACATGCTCGCCCTTGGAAATACCTAGCTCTCCGCCTGATAGAAGGCTCTGTTAATAAGCAGAGCTAAGTTTTTGATATCATAAGTAAGACACTTTCAAACACATTTTTTTTTAAACAAGGCCAATATAGTTGCAATGCCAACTGTAGACCTAATTTAAAATCTGCAAAGTCATGTGGTAGTTTTATTTAATAACAAGGTGCCTCGATGCGACCTTGATGGAGGTTAGAGGTGTTGGGAAGATAACGGTGGTGGGCATGTCTGCTGCAAGGTGGCTGTAATTCCTCAAGAAGCTTTTAAAGTTCATTTCATCAAACATATGTCCCATTGCAGGACTGCTCTCAGGTTCGTTCAGTAGAGGCAATAGGTATTTATTGCATATATCCATTTGTCCGAGATCTAATCTGTTAGCTGGTCTGTACATAAGGATAGGCAGTCCACGTGCCGACAGACTTGCAACTAAAATCCTCTCTGAGTTAAATTCTAAAATTCTCCCGTGTTACTAAATATAAATACAATTAAGCAGGTTTCCTGTCCTTTTCACGTAGATAACGATGTACTTGTATTTTGTTTTCTAACAGCGTATCACTGCAAGTGTGTGGACCCGTGGCTGACTAAAACAAAAAAAACATGTCCTGTATGTAAGCAGAAAGTGGTCCCTTCTCAGGGGGACTCTGACTCTGAAACAGACAGTAGTCAAGAGGAGAATGAAGTGTCTGAAAATACTCCTTTGCTTAGACCGTTAGCCTCAGTTAGTACTCAGTCGTTCGGGGCTTTGTCGGAATCGCATTCCCATCAGAACATGACTGAGTCCTCAGAATATGAGGAAGATGACAATGACAATATTGATAGCAGTGATGCGGAAAATGGAGTAAACGAAGAAAGTGTAGTGGTTCAACTACAGCCCAATGACGAAAGGGAGTACAGAGTGGCAAATACTGTTTGAGACCACTAATGATGAATAGTGTATGAACAAAAGAGTTCTTAAGGCTATACTTTGCAAATCTGTATGTAGGGAATCTATTTTAATCTGTAATCCATTTGGTTTCTTCAATAGGAGCAGCAGTTCATGTAGTAGTACTATGGGTAAATCGTTACAGATAGATTTATTTTTGATTCAGGTATTCAGTCACACGTTCTGTCTTCTCAAAATGAACAGTTTAACTGGACTTCACAATGCTAATGAATAATGTTAATAGTTTATATCAATAGAAATATCACACAGACTCTTACGTGTATCTTGTTGAAATGGGATTTACCTGGAAGTAATTTTTTTCCATTTTGTAGCTACAACTGGGTCATACCGATAGCAATATTTATTACATGTATCATATGTGTTACCCCTTACGCCCAACAAAAAATGTATTTGCATGTTTGTGTAGAGTTTTCCTAAAAACTGTCACCACTACTGAAAGAAAAAATGTAGAACAGATCAATATTCTATATGCTGGTGTATCAAAGCGAAGCAGAAGAAATGCCACTTCTCTCTCAAAGCAGCGGTTCCAAATCGTCCTTTGGAGTTTACCACAAGTAGCTGAGTGTAAGCAGTTCCATTGAGCAGTTCCTGGGATAAGGAAACTTAGAGTATTCTGTGTTTAGTTTTGAGCAATTCACAAGGTAAGATCCACCATAAACACACGAGTTATCCTTACTTGCTACTACCACGTAGTCTGGTTTCCAGCAATGATGTGGGAGTTGGGGGGGAGGAGGGGGGATGACTAAAACAGAGGTTTTGTTCCACATAGAAAAATAATTTTAGGTAAGTATTCTATTGATCCTCAACTCGTATACCTCTTACTAAGGAGCATTCTATGCTGCGTTAGTCTGCTAAACTATGTATATAGAAAAATTGTTCTTTTCAAATACCTGATTTGAAAACAAGTGCTTATAACTGTTTAACAGAACTCAGTACTTACCAGTGTATCATGAAAAAACTAAATGCTATATAATACCTCTGTAACTGTGTAGAAAGTAAAAACATACATATAATCAAAATGCAGAGATTTTTTTATATGGCCTTGAATAAGGAAAGCTTGAAAGAATGTTAATAAACATGTTTTCCACTTTAAATATCAAAAGAAATGTATTGAATTCTGCATTACCTACATCCATTGTGTGCTCTTCTACGTTTATGGCTAAGGGGAAGGTATTTGTAAAGATGCAGAACACGCAGCTGTTGAGACCCCTCAGTGCACATTGCCCCGCACCGTGCTGTGTGTCACGCTACAGAGGGCTGCACCGACCGGTCCTGTACACAGCAGGACTAAGTTATAGAGAAATCTTGAATTTTTGTTCACTTCTGGCTTGAGCAGAAGTTTGCACGAGCCTGTGTCTGCGCGTGTAACTTGCAGGGGCAGCGAGAGGGGCGGCTGGAGTGCTACTGCCGCGTGCCAGCACCATCAGAGCTGCAGCGGAGCCCGCGCCCCGGCCGCCGGGGGGACCCTGCGCAGGGGCGATGGCAGCGAGGGTTTCCCTCTGTGCCTCCTGACCCCGCACGGCGCAGCTGCACCTTCCTCGCTTCAGCCGGCGATGCCAGTCGGCTCTGGGCTGCCTCAGAGCAGGGGTTTATTTTTCAGAGTGAGGTGCGGTCAAAGGGTAGTAATGAACTAACGATTCATCTTCAAACCACTGCCACCAGCAATCCCTGGGGTTAATGACAAACAACGTGCTATTACATTTTCACTATGTAAAGTTCCACTGCAGCTTGCCTGTGTCTCGTTAAGTCCAAATGTGAAAACTGGTTTCTGAAAGCTTACTAAGCTGTTTCTTAAAATGGGTTCCTGCTGTTCGTGTGTTATGAGTGCGTGTGTGTGTTCATAACTGTACTTCAGGCACCCCAAAACAGGAAGAGATCCAGAACCATGAACTGAAGTAAACTTTGTAGCATAGGCTATACATCTCTGGTTGACAAAAAGTACAATCACACTCTTTTTATTGGTTTCCCACCTGCTATTCACGGTGTACAGAGAAAATTCAGCAAAGGATAGTCTGTTTCCATCCCAAATAATACTGCATGTCTCTTAAAAACCCGTTCCGTTTTCTAGATTTCCTAATTGTATTAACGTAAATTTTATTTCAGCAGGCCTTGGTAGGAAACTGCAGCCATACTCCCCCCGCCATACCTCCCTCATGCCACAGGCACAGTTTACTTGTCCCTTGCCATGTTCAGTGTGAATGGAAAATTAAAGGAACAGCACTTCATCATTAGAAATCCTTTGGAAGGTTGAGTATCTCTCAGCATTTCTAAGTAGAACTTGTCTACGACATTAAAACTTGCTGGACAAATCTTCTGTCTCAAAAGGTGTGGCCCGTCCCGACCCACAGGGAAAGAGAAATGTTTTGTGTTTTTTTTTTGTTGGGCTGTGATCTGCTACATGACCCAGGTGCAGCAGCACAGTTTCCTCATCGCCTGCCCTCGACAGCCGCTGCCGGGGCTGTTCTGCTTATGCTTTATGCTGAAGTCTGTTGATCTACTGCCATCTCTTGCTGCCTTCAAGAATGGGATGTTGGTGCTTTCAGGAGGTTCACACTTGATTGCCCAGTTGAAAAAAATTTCTTCTAACGAGTAGTTGTAACTAGTGTCTGAAGTTCAAAGTGTTTCACGGGACCTCAGAAGCGTGTCACCTCTCCGCGTAAACCCGTGGCAGTTATCACAAAACACTATTTGTATGACCTGTATAAATAGCTCTGTACAAAACGAGCTTCCACCAAACCTTTCATTACGTAATGAGAACAAACTACTTGGAAAAGGAACCAAAAGAGGACGAGAATTAAAACCTGCCCAAAGGGGAAGGTAAGCTTTCATTTGGCCTTGAGGGCGGGGGGAAGAAGCTGTTAAAAAGCAGCTGGAAGAAAGTCATGGGTTATCAAGTGTTTTTCTTGACAGGTCAATAATCAAGGAACAGAGATGATTTAAATAGCAAAACAAGCAGCTCTGCTTACCCCCCTCGGCAGCGCACAACGCTGGGAGAGTTCCAGGGCCAGTGTTTGAACAAACAAACAATGGGTACCTATGTACAAAATAATATAATCAATGTTAAAAATCGGGCAATGTCTAAAAATGCGATGCCATCAGCAGTTAGGAATAGTTAGATGTTTCCTCTGCTGAATTCTAACAGAATTCTAAATAACGTGTTCATTATAAAAGGTGAAGTAATAGTGGCTGGTATAATTAAAATCTATCTGTGAATGAGTGTGGTGCAGAGAACCAGCACTGAGAATTCACTTCATACGCATGTTTCGCAGAAGGTAATGGACTGGTGAGGACGGCCTGCAAGTCAGCACTGAAAACTGGCGAAGCCCCAATACTCTGCGCATAAATGCAGCCCCCATCATCTTCCCATGTTCTGTGCAGTCCGAGAGGCGTAAGTGACTGGGGAGAGGGAAACCTTCAGAAAGTGAAGGGATTCAGTCAATAGGGAATTGTCTTCCTGAGTTTGGAGAGAGACTGAACAACTTGAGAACTACCCTTGAAAAAAAGTCTTTGGAGCAATTCTGCCTCTCCTCTGTATTGCTCTTGGTTTGCACAGCTTTCCAACCCCGTTCTCTTCATCTGCTTTTTAAAACACTCATGTAAGATCTGTTGTGATGTCAGTTCTGTTCTTTTACCTAAGCCTTGAATATGAATAAATGCTACAAAAGGGGGGGGGAAAAAAGCAGCAGTGGAGG
>NW_009648255.1:322002-328029 GCF_000708025.1 Charadrius vociferus
CGCTCTTCTGAACAGTCTGAGCAACCCGAGAGCTTGTTTAGAAAAGGGCAGGCGCTGTCAACCCTAGGGAGTGAGTTTGGGGGTTGGAGAGCTCTACTGGAAGCCGAGCAGCTAGCAGCTCTTGAAGCCAGCTGTACGTGAGCAGAGCTTCCAGAAATGGGTGTTTCGTGGACTAGCAAGAGGGTAAAGAGGGAACAAACCATGAGCACAAAATCCACGAGAACTGTACAGGTCGGGCATCTTCACTGCCCCAACGTACGAATCCTCTTACTGCCTGCGGAGTGGTGGAACGGTGGGAGGTGGTACAGCCGCCTGCGCTCTGCACCCGCTGGAGTGGTTGGAGCTGCGTGAGTGAGGAAGCCCTGCGGGTGCGATCCTGCCCGGGGTGAGAGGAGGACAGGAGGTGCACAGTGCTGCATCGGACCTGAATTCAGCAGGTAAAATCGGTTACTCGCATGAAACTTTGTAAAGCCTGAGACAGTATTTCACTGTATCTCTTCCAGTAATTTTTTGCAAGGAAAAAAATTTAATGCACATTTCTGACCTAGGTCACAATTAGCATTCAAACCTTTAGCATGGGAAAACAACCCTTTGTATTTAAATTGTTTATTAATCTGGAAATGGGAGTTAAATGTAAAATTTGTTGGGAGTCCAGGTTATTCAAGAAAGGTATTTTAGGTAGACCCGAGCTCGGGTGTCGAGAGACACCATTCTGCTGTGGAAATTCAAGAAATGCATTTGGAAAAGTAACGTGAGCAACAGCTAACATTTGCCAGGGAAGAGCACAGTGGTGGCACGACACTCTCTGCTCAGGAGAGGGGAATTGCTCCAGCAGGAACGATGGTAAGATAAAGATGGAACAGGATGGAAGATCCTTGGTGTGCGCTGCTGATGGCTACTCCTACCTCACAGCTGCCATTGCCATGAATTCCAGCTACGGAATGGGACACCCCATCCCCTCGCCCCTAGCAAACCAAACTAAAATCCTGCTGTCAGACTGAGAGTGCAATCTTCATTAGACAACACTTAGATGCAGAGCAAAACACGGATTCATGCACTCACGTAAGGTTATGGGGGAAGTGAGAGGTTTGCACCCTCTGCACTACACTTGCTCGGGGCCGGGGGCTGGTCTGGTCTGTTCCAGCAGGGCGGGAAGGGTCGGCTCGGACACCGAGCAGCTCAGGTACTCAGAGAAGAGAAACAGGTAGTGTGTGAAGGCTTTAGCTGGACAGCAGCCGGGGCAGGCACCGGAGAGGAGCGGCTGCGACACACGGTGAAGCTGGGGGAGCACAAAGGCATTTAAGGGCTGTGCCCGGGCAGCACAGAACTGGCCCTGTCAGGGCTCAGAAAGGCGCAGCCCGAGCTGCAGATCGACCTCCTGCGCTTGGGGCTTCTCTTTTTCCCCACTGGCCACGACTGTATCTCACCAGTGCCGCCCTTCAGAAGGCACTTGGGCACAGGGCCCATTGCAGAGCTCGTGGGTGGCAGAAGTGCCAAAAGGCAGGGGGGATTCTGCGGGGTAACAGACCTTAGATCTCCTCCCCTCCTCTTCAAGGAGGGCACATTCTCACCCTGAGGAACAGGTTGCGTGGCAAAGGTCTCCTCCAGCTTCGCTTCCAGGGACTGCAGAGCAGGTATTCACAGGGCAGGGGAACCCCCTCCACAGAGTCAGAGAAATGTGGAGTTAAGTGACAAGAAATCATCTCCTAATTCAGGTCTACCCGAAAGACTGCTCAGACTTCGACTAAGTTGTATCAGCAGAGTAGTGCTGCCCTACAGAACCAAAAACTGCACTTCTGGCCTCACGCAGTCAGCCACGCCACGGCGAGGGCCTCGGGGGATCCCTGTGGGGGGAAAAAAAGTCACCAACAGTCTGATCTTGTTTGGTTGGAATAAATTTATTTCATCTGTCTGTAAACAAGGTGTTTTTAATAGTTATGGCATTTTTTGAAATGCATATTAAATCAGATGAGTTAGACTGTATCCCAGATGTAACAAAGTGCAGGGAAAGAAATGGACAAATCAGCAACAAGAATTTGTTTAAATCTGTACATTATCCACAAGGCCCAACAATAGAAGCAAATACTAGAATGTCCCTAAAGTAGTGCCATTCGAAAGAAACCCTCGTAGTCAGTTAAAATCCATCTCACAATAGCAACAGTTCATTTTTTTTTTTTTAAACAATAGTATGGCACAGAATACATATTAAAAAATTCATCACAAGACAGCCAAGTCAGTTATTCCAACCAATACCATCTCCCATTTATTCTTTTGTATACAGAGTTCTGCAGTTCTCTCTGAATGGACATACAGGTGAGTACCGTGCCTGAACTCAGCATTTGGTTACAGACATTTCAGATGACTCGTGCACAAGGCATTTCACTCCGTGATTTCTGCAGCAAGGGTGTGACAGGCCAAATGAAAAGATTTTTAAATTTGAAATGGCATAATTTTGACAGTTTAGCTTTCAAACTACCGACCTTCATCCAAACAGGCTTCAGAGCAGCAAAACTCTTTACCAGTAAGTGATCTGGCAGAAAGACCAGAGTCGGTCAGCGCTCCCAGTGTAGCTGAAGGTGGCAGTTTTCCACAATGACATTGCAGTTTCATATTAAAAAACAGAAAAAACAAAAATACCCACGACCCCCAAGCTGCAAATTAAAATTGGTCCTATGAAAAACTGAAACCAGACACACTCCAGATGGTTATGTTGGGATAGCTAATGTCCACAATGGCAGCCTTTTACAGCTCAACTACAGAACAGGAGCTGGCAAAAAAAAAAAAAAAAAAGTGCCTGAGCTATTGCAATGATGGAATGTCTCTGGGGATTCACTCGGGATGGTGCTGTTAAGGTCATGGGAGGAAGTGCATCTGTACCCTTCCTTAGTTTTGTGATTGCACTTGTTAAGCAGTACGAGCTTCAGACATCGTGAAGAAAAAATAAAAAGACTTCAGCCTACAGTGAAGTGCAACGACAAAACTAATGTAACATTAATAGCTTTTGAGTGGCAAATTGGTTAAACAAACCAGGCACTATAAAAATGGGTGTAAGCAAACAAACGTGGATTTTTTTAAGAAAAAAAAAAAAAAAAAGAGGGACAGAAGTAAAGATATGCATGCACTTTTTTCCTCCCAACCATGCTCTATGAAAGGAAGACTAGTGAGCTGTGTAATTGCTCAAAGTGCTGAAGAGGCATTGATCAAATTAGATTGTACAATCGGCACCTTGTTTAGTACTTAAGTTGTTTTAGTTGTCAATATCACACTAATTGCTAAGACAAAGCAAAGCCTACGCTTGGCATATTCCCCTCCCAAGAGTTTTTCAAGGTATCATGCATATCATCTTTGTGGTGCAGTGATGGTGCCAGGTACTGGGCTTGGTTACATACAGTGGTTAACATATAAATGAACAAAGGGTAACTGGAATTATGACATTAGGGAATGGGTAAATAAAAAACACAAACTACCATCTACAGTCTGGTAGCACTGAACACAACTGGGTGGTGGTGAAGACAGTTGCTAGGTGGATGGGGAGAGGCTGCTCAGACGTCAGACCTCCTCAGGTATAAAGCCAGTTCATATGCTTTCTTGTTGAGTGTCCCTCCATGGACACCTTCCTTTCCCATGACTATAACCAATGCTGGAGTACACAAGGAAACAAAACAGAAATGAACAGAATTAAAGAAAAAAAAAAAATAACACCTTTCCCCACCAACAAAGGGATACAAAGGAGACACAGGTTCATACCCCATCACCCTGCATTGCTAATAAAGTTTCCAGAATGTAAGGTTTAAAGCTCACCGCCAGGAAAGTTTAATAGCAATCTTCCCCTAATACTTAACAGTCTGCCTAGCAACTAGAACCCAGAGTCTCTCAAGTATTTTGCCATTGAGTATGCCTTCTTATTCAATCCGCCTCCATGGACCCCTTCTTTGCCCATTACAAAGACCAAGACTGAAAGAGAAAAGAAAAAAGTTTTAAAAGAGTGTGTTAGACAAGGAAATAATGCAAGTTTTAGGCAGTGCAATAAACACACTCAAATTCAAGATTTAGTATTTGGGTATTAAGCTAGCTTAACAGGAGCTTTGTAAAAATACGGATGTAGACGGGCCTGGGAGAAGGCGTGAGTTATCCTCAGGGGTTTTACACAACCAGGTAAGTCACAAGAGTTCACTGCTAAGAAAAATGCCACCAGCTATCTCAAAAAAGCATCACCATGCCTCTCCAGCATCAGCACCACCCGTCATCACCCAGCCAGGAAACCCTGGCTGCATCTTAAAAAAACGGGAAAAAAGGAGTGTTGTCAGGAACAAAAGTGGAGGTATATGCAAAGAGCTGTGACTCTGAGGAGCGGTAGAGGGAATATTCTTGTATTCTTATCTGCTGTGGCTGCCACCGGCGTAAGAACCAGCGCAACTGCCTCGATGCTAGCAAACAGCCCATGGGGTCAGACTTGGGCTGAGACTTTTCATGCAACAATACAACTGTAAAACATGATTTTTGCATAAGACAAAACGCAGGGAAGATTTTAATGCTGACCCTCTCTCTATTCCCACAATTTTGAGAACATCCGAAGGCTCCTCAACCAGCAAACACCACTCGCGAGTTGCCAGCAGAGGTCACCAGCAGGTACACAGACACAATAAACGCTGTGCTGCTTCCACAAGCATCGTAATTGTTTCCCCAGCTCAGAATACCGTGATTGGAAATACTGCAGTCAGCTTGCCTACAGGTGACTGTGTATCTCCATAGCAATTTGCTCACAAAAACCTTAAGACAGACAGTTCTTGTTGGCATTTCACAATCAGCAGCAGAGTCAGAACTCTGCCTGTTTCACTTGAGTGCCGGAAGCGTTCTTCCTGTATCGCTGCCACCTGGCTTTGGCCTATGGACAAATTTTGCTCTAGTTTTGGTTTTATACTGATAAGCAAAAGTCTGTTGCTCACCAATTTGTTCCACAGCCAGCCAAAAAACGCCAGGCCAGATATTTTGAACACGAGGCGTGCTACTCGTAAGCCAGCGTTTTGAGGCACGTTTTTTATATCCAAACCTAGTGCCTTCCCCATGAAGGGTTTTACTAGAAGTTAAATGAGGAGCACCAGGAGCAGGCGTACTAGCATAAAGCAAGTTTCTCAACGATACCAAATCGGATGGGCTTTTTTGCCTGAAGACAGACTTCAGAGAGCTCAATAGGAAGGGCGAGAGGAGTTAGCGCAGAACTTGTTAAAAGGCAAGTAGGAGTAGCTCGTATAAGGAATGCACATCTTTGCAGAATAAACTTCCCATTGAGAAGCTTACAAAGCAAAAGCTAGTTTTGCTGCCAATCATTAATAGATCCCTGCGGTGTCCTCCCGTAAGCTCTAGATACCGAGTTACCGTGTACTTGGCGAGCTTACGTCAAGCCATAGTCTGCTCTTTCCTGTTTGTCAGAGATGTGCTTAACCACTGCACAGCCTAGCGCCCAGCTGCCATCACAGGTGGGGAGCAGGGACAAGCGCGAGTCCGAGGCGGAAATCTAGTTAGTCAGCCAGACCACGGCCATCCACCCCCTCACGCCACTTCCTGAAAATAGCCATTAAATACAGGACCCTGGTCTTCTTAATTGCTGGGCTCTACGCTTACGGTCACATTCCTAATTCAGCGATCTGAAAGCGAAGAAAGCCACGCTTACCTCGGCCGGCTCTGCCTACAGCAACATTGTACGTCGGCTCACCACCTTGACTCTTTGTCCTGATGTCCATTGTGCAGTCGCCATCGACGTACAGGCTATCTCTGATCACAGAGCACTTCTTCGCACCGAGGGTCAGACCATTGGTGAAGAAACCCTCTCGGTCTTTTCCTACAATCATATCTATTTCTACCGGCTGTCAAAGAAAAAAGCCCCGAGTTAGCCCGGCAGTATTTTATTGCTCCATTTCTATGGAGAAAGCGCCCCGTCTCGCCTGGAGCGGCTCAGACAGTCGGTCTGCCCGTGCTCGCACCGGGAATGGCTCCGCAGCGCAGGGCTTTGTTACCCGGGCTCTGCCG
>NW_009648255.1:329680-346890 GCF_000708025.1 Charadrius vociferus
CCTTTCTGTGCCGCCCTCTCCCCCGGCACAGCCCCGCGGCCCCCGGACGCAGGAGAGGAATTTCGGTGTGAAACCGCTGGTTTTCTGCTCAGTTGGTGGGCTGCCCGGCTCACACGGTAGCGTCTGGCGTATGTCATTTCTGCGTGGTTCTGTAAGTGGTGAATCCAGGTGTTATTCTTCCAGGTTCCAGCAAGTTTCTGTTGAAATAACTTACTTTCCGTGTTCTGGATGAGCCGCCCGGGTCTGGCAGCGGATTGCGCTGCGTTGGCCCCGGCCCCGGGCAGGCCCACCGCCGCAGAGACTGTCCCGCTGCGCCTCGGGAGCGTCTGCTGCGGCGTTCAGGGCAGGTTTTGGGGCAGGGGCTGGGTGCCGCCAAACCCCGGCGGTGTGGGGGTCACCTCCCGTTCGAGCAGGGCGGGTTTGCCCCGGTGGGTGTCTGTTGTGGTTCTCGGGGAAGTGGAGACAGGCGGGGCGGGCAGCGGCTGCCCGGGTAATTAGCTTTGAAGCTTTAATTCGCAAAGTTAGATCTGACACCTGAATACGCCAAGGCATAGTGTACAGTAATTGTATCTGCCTTTTCCTGAGGTTATATCCCCCAGGAAGGATATTCCCCTGGTATTTATAACGAATATCCCCACAGCATACTTCAGGGTGTTCTTAGTCCTTTTAAATCCTAGTTCAGTTGTCACAACACTGCGTGTTGTTTAGGTACTAACAGAGATTGCTTAGATTACTAGATACTTACAAAAGAGTTTATTTGCCGCTTTTAGTTTAGTTCCGTAAGTATTTTCTCTTACTTTATTTTCACAGTGCCTTTCCCCCCTCTGAATTTGGACGGCGCCAGAGCTTTGCTTTATCCTTTTCCGGCCATCCACGTATACCAAAAACGTCCTCGTGTCATGGTGTCTACCAGTGAGCTACAGGCCTTAAATTTGCTTTTGGCTTTTTAAATAGCTAACGTTTTTTGTGGAGTTTGGATTGCCTTCATCATCTTCTCTCTGCAGATTCCTTCCGCGAGAAGTAGAAAAAGTTCTCTTCTGGCTGAAGTTGCTGTTGAGGGACACTTCTCTCTTTGGATGCTCTTCGGCAGGAGGTCCCAGTTTAACGCTGTTACTTGCACAGAATGGAATGTGTCCGTCTTAAATGAACAAGAGGCTGATGGGTTTGTTATTTTTGGAGTTCAACCAAAATGTGTTTGGTTTTTGTGTTTATGTGGCTGGGATGTGTTGGTTTTGCAAGCTGCAGTAAGGATTCCAAATTGTTTCACTTTAATAAGTGGATTTATTAAATATAGAGGCAGACGTCTTGTCACCCTGAACCCAGGGGCAAGCCTTGGGAATTTCAGAGTTGCCTGTTTGCTAGCGTCATTATCCTTTGATTAATGAGAGGCAGGCGTCGCATGGATGGCAGGCTACTTGGTACAAGTGTGGAGATATCTCACGCAAGAACCTGTGGGTTTCCAGGGCTTTAGCCAAAGGCTGCGCCACCTCTTGCCTGGAGGTATCTCACCAGGTATCTCACCTTCTTGCATGCACCCTTCCGCACGTTTGTCTGTCCCTTCTGCCTGAGGACCAAGCTTGCGTTTCCGAGCCCTCGCGACCTAATGTCCAGCCCTGTTGGATGGGAGGTGGAGACCCAATGGTCCCTGCCAGCTGGGGGCTGCACTGAGTCCGGGGGGAATTGCTGCTGCTCCAGCAGCTGCCGATCTGGCACGTGAGGCACCTCGTAGCGGTCCCCGGGCTTCCAGAGCCTTGCCACTCTAATCGGTGTTGGGTTCAATGCTTGGCCTCTTCAGTGAACCAGATGTTTCACCCGGATGTCAAAGAATGCGGAGCGGGTCTGGTAATGTTACCACCGCTTTGCGGGGAACACCACATTTTTTTTAATGACTGCATAAAACTGCATAAAAGGTGATCAGTAGCGTAAGTGCTGTTTTGATGGGCGGGTTGTGTTAGCATTACAGGGACTGTGGTTGTCTGCTTTTAATGATCTAAATTGGAAATAACTGCACGGAAGTCTGGGGTCTCCTGAACGTAAATGGATGGATGAGAGTAGAGGATTTGCCACCTTTAGCTCACCTTTTAGTCGTGTTGTTTGTGAAGTAGCTCTAGTCATATGTTTAGAAAGTGGAGTCTAAATTGGGTTACAGTTATTTAATATTATGAAACTACCAGGTAGCTTGTATAATTCGCAGATTCAGCAGTCACCGGTGCTTTTTCTAAAAATCATAACCTTTCAATTCTGTTTTCACCATTAGGTGCCTCGTTTGGTCGTATTCTGTGTTATACCATCATTATCATGCTGCTTGTATAGACGATCCTGCAACAGCACCTTTGAGACTGTTTGATTTAAGAAAATGAGGATGTGCTCTGTAGGTTAAAGGCTGTAAGAGAGAGGAGTTCCAGTTTTATTTTGAGTCTTATTGGAATCTGAAACATTTCTTAAATGAAAGATTTGTAAGTAAACAAAAATATTGTTAAAATTGGTAGATGTAGTGGGTCATACTAACATCAGTCCCTGGACTGATGCATGAAATGGTGCTGTCCGAACATAAAGCTATATGCGTATGATAAATAGTTGTTAAATTGTGATTTCTCGTATTTTAGTCTCTTTCTACATTCTGCCCAGTAGTTCTTCCTGCTGGAAGGTATTTGCACACTACAGCCACAGATTGGGGTTTTTTATGCAGCTTGCAACAATTATTAGTGTTTTTGCTTTGGTTCAGAACTTTGTCTAAAATTTATTTTGGATCACATCTAAGAAAAAGAATCACTTGAAAGAATTTTAAAGTACCGACTGTACTTAGCCAGAGTGTACTATTTATAGCTTTGTGAGAAACCTCGACGGCTTTTATATTAGTAACATAAAAGTTGAAATTGGCCAAAAACTTGAAGGAGGACGTATATTTTGTTAGTAAAATAACTTGTCGTTTTCTGTCAGGCTTTGTAACTACCAGAGCTGCTGCTGTGCTCAAAAGGGTAGGACAGCCAAAGGTAAGATTTCTTGTGGTGTCCCAGGTTCTTCCTGGTTTTCACCAAATTGCCCCTTTGGAGATAACTTTAACTGTCACTTACGCGTAGACAGGAAGGGCAAGTGACCATCAGCAGAATGCAGCCTGACTTCTTTGTGACCATTAAACTTCACCGAGTCGGAGCTCACCGGCTGCGTCGTATGTCTCCAGCGTTACCGCTGCTCCCGCCAGTCTGCGGTGTGGCGCTGGTGGCTTCCTCTCCAGACCATACCGGGTTTCCCGTGGCAGCCTTTCTCTTTACCACAAGTGCTTTCGGAAGTGCAGAGGGTAAAGCCGATTTAGAAGTGTTGTGAGTTCGCAGTCTCACTTCTGCTGATTTTAAAAGCCAAGAAGCACGGAGCAGTCTGCCTCGTAACCTCGGGGTGATGTCTAGAAAATGGGCTTTGCAGAGTCCTTCCGCAGCTGCTTCAGTGACTTGGCTGAAAAACGAGGAAGCTGCCAAAGGTTGAAGTGAATGGTAAAAATGACATATTAATGAACAGAAAACTTGAAGCTGGCTTTAATACAGTGATACAAAATCATGAGACAAGACCCCAATGCAAAGGGGTTTTTTGTGTAGTGGCACCTGGGCAGGGAAAGGTCCTGCAGTGCTGGCGTAGCCATGGCTGCACTACAGAGCGCCCTGTACAGCAGTGCTCCGAACCATCCAGAACATTCTGAAGAAAAGATGATTTTCTGGTGTATCTTAGGTGGTTTGGAAAGGTGGTTTAACTCCACGTGCAGATGAGAGTTTCATCTCCATGGAGGAGTCTTGCCTGGTATGGTTTTACCAGTATAGATACTTCTGCAAAACCTTTGTCTTTCTGAGGATTAATTAGGTACAGAGTTAAGAAGAATTTCCCTTCCTTAGCCTTTATTTAACCATCCAATTCAAACATAACAAACCTAAAACGTAACTTTTAAAATCAGATACAGGCTTCAGGGTATCGCTTGGTCAGATGGTAAGGGTGTGAGATTTTTTCCATTCAGGTGGCTTCCAGAAATGCTTTAAATCTGAGGAGAGACAGTTCTTTGCAGATCTGGTTTATGGACTGGCCAAAGCACTAAAAAAAGTGTCTGAAATCATGGGACTTTGCTCAGCTTTTGGGTTTTTAATTAAAGTTCTTGATCTCACCAGTGGCCAACAAAAAATAAACTTTAATCCTAGAAATTAAATTATATTATGTGTAAATTCTTACGCGGACGGGTAGCCTGCAGTTCATAACGGTGTCTTCGGTGAGAGTCCCTGTATGAGTGAGATGTGCAGGATTAGGCCTATATGACCCAGCTTTCTGGGTACGCAGATTTATCAGTCAGGCTCCTCAGTGTTCTTAGATGCTGCAATATTTTGTTTTGCTTTAAGTAAAGCAAACAGAACTCAAATAGGTAGCCCTCTGTTAACGTGTCAGTTATGAAACACGGGTACCTACTGTGAAACCGAGGAAGTTTGTAGACAGCTTGACACAGTGGAGGGAAGGTGGTAGCGTCTTCAATCCAAGCTCTTCTATTTATTTTGTTTTCTCGAAGCTCAGTGGTGACTGTCACATGCCTTTGTTAAGTGATTATTGCAGTGAGTGAAAGGTGGTATAGAAGTTAATCTGAAAAGTGAAAGCTAAGACTAAGAAATGTGGTAAGGGAGTTGGAGAAGCACAAAGTTGGAGAGAAAGCAGAAAGGTGGAAAATGGAGCAGAGCAAGAGTGGGCTCTCAACGCAGTCATTTTTTAATGGATATTTGTACAGCGTGGTTAAACAGGAGCAGCTAACAGTCTTGTTACTGCATGAAGTCTATGCCCCTGATCTCTGTGCAGACTTCACTGACCGCACTGAGAAATTATGTTAGATGAAAAAGAACAAAATTTAACTTTTCCCGGGCTTCATCTGTGTTTTTTTTTCCTGTCAAAGTTGACTGGCATATAATTTTACCTTTTTAATAGCTGATCTGCATTTTTGCACAGTGCTAGCACACATTAATAAAAACCCCCAAACTTTTCCTAATGTTGTACTGCCTTGAGGGTGCGTTGCAGTCACACCAGGACTCTCTCCGGCCCAATGTGCCCACCGGGGCAGCAGCGCCGTCCTGGCGAGCCGGGCAGTGTCGCGGTCTGTCACCAGTTCTTGGCCGCTGGCGGTGCCCATCTTCTGCCCGTTGAACTGGCAGGCCTTTATGTTTTTCTAGCTCCTGGTTTCTTTATGGGATTGTTTTTGCACCGATTTCTGCTGCTTATTCAATCTATCACGTGATTTAGCCAGGGAACTCTGAAGTTTTATTCAGTACGTTGTTTCCTTCATTAAGCTTGCTTTCAGTGACAGTATCTGCAGGGTGATATTTCATCCGCTGATTAAAACCATTTTGCTGTTGGTGCTTGTTATTTGTTAAAAGTAAAAAGGATTTTTGGATCACAGATACATAAATTTATCTGTCATATGTAATTTCTACCCAAAACATTCACTGCCTTCAAAAGCATTTAATAATAATTCTGAAGTATAAAAAGTTATATTTTCCCAGAGAAATTACACAGTTTCAACCTTAACACTCTGTAAAATTATGAATATACGTTATTTTTTGAATGAAGCAGAAATGGTTGAATATTTTTCTTTTTTTTTTTCCAATTCTTTTTTTAATTTAGTACAAAATTTCTCTCTAGCCACAAAGTATTCGATTCTAGCTATGAGTAGCAGTCAAACTGCCCACTGTCAGCTCACCAAAGAAGAGCCAGTATATTTATATGTAATATTTAGAATATTTTTGTGTTTGTTTTTGGTAATTGAAGTACTACTTAGTTTCAGCACCCAGGAAATTATTTCGGCCATAGCTGTAGTGCTTTTCTCTCAAGTACATCTAGTCAAATAAATATCACATTTTTGAGAAACAAAGTATATGAGAATTATTCAGCTCAAATGTGTCTACATACTCACAAAAGAAGATCAAAGAAAAGTTTTAAAATGCATGAATGATGTGCTTAGAAAAAGTGCACTGACTCTGAAAGTCTAATACTGCTGAACTCCAGAGCACCCGCTCTGGTATGGATGAAAGGAAACATTAAGGATCTAAAAATGGGAGGAACAGGGAAAAGTAGAATTGAGTAAAGGGGTAAACAGCCTAAAAAACACAGAACCATAGAATGGTTTGGGTTGGAAGGGACCTTAAAGGCCATCTAGTTCCACCCCCTGCCCTGGGCAAGGAACCAGCCTACCAGCCCAGGTTGCTCCAAGCCCCGTCCAACCTGGCCTTGAACACCTCCAGGGATGGGGCAGCCACAGCTTCTCGGGGCAACCTGCCCCAGGGGATCACCTCCCGCACAGACAAGAATTTCTTCCTCAGATCTCACCTCAATCTCCCCTCTGTCAGTGTCAAACCGTTCCCCCTCATCCCATGGCTCCCCTCCCTGACCCAGAGTCCCTCCCCAGCTCTCCTGGAGCCCCTTTAGGCACTGGAAGGGGCTCTGAGGTCTCCCCTTTTTGGCCTTCTCTTCTCCAGGCTGAACCCCCCCAACTCTCCCAGCCTGTTCTCCCAGCAGAGGGGCTCCATCCCTCCCAGCATCTCCGGGGCCTCCTCTGGCCCCGCTCCAACAGGTCCATGTCCTTCTGCTGTTGAGGGCCCCCGAGCTGGAGGCAGTACGCCAGGTGTGGTTTCATTTAGAACATTTTCTCTTCTTTTTAAATACCTCACTGAAGGAAACAAATAATACCGTATCTCGACCAAACAGCTATTCATAATGAAAAGTAAACATGCTGAGAACAATACAGGGAACAAATCATGCAGAGGACGGTGGAGCTGAGGCAGGTCTTCTCCAGCATCGCAGGAAGCTGGCATCCATGGAGACCTGGTAGATGGCTTCAGGAGGTCATGGCTTTGATTGCGTACGGGTCTTGGCGATGGATTGTGTCCCCCAGCATCACTGGTTTAAAATTGCCTACAGACTAAGTGCCAGTGGAGGCGAGTGTTTGAATCTCAGGTTATAGGCTGTTTTGAGGCAGATGGTGGGGCTTATCATCAATCTTTACAGCAACTGGGAATGGACTCACGATTGTGTTCTGTGGGGAGGAAGAATCCAGTCGTCTGCTGTGTGGCTTTCTGTGCTCCCCTGTCTGTCTTCTGGTGTCCTCACCCAGCAATGCAGCTTGCACCACATCATCAGGTCACACTTGGAGCATCCGTGGTGGCTCATACCTGCTTTTTGGTCATACATGTTTCTAACTGTGTATCTCCCAGTGCATGTTTGGGTTACGTGACAATGTACATGGGAAAGATGCGTCTAATATACTTGTCTGTGTCCTTGTTGAAGATAAAACGCCAAATTGGCAAAGTGCTTTTTAAAGATTTGTAACTCAGGTATGTTACGTTTATCTAGAAGAGTGAAAGGATTCTTCCTATTTCAGTTTTCGTTGAAACTCAAATGTAAAATTCAGAATGAGGACCACTTTCCTTAAATGAAAGTACATGACTTCAGTATATATATAAAAAAAAATAATCTATTGTGTTCCTGCTTTGACTGAACAATCAGAATAACTGTCCTTTGCTATGCAAATCTTGTCCCCATTAGGTTAGAGTAGCGTACATAAGGCAGTTGTGACGTATGGCATGGTTTTGGTTACAGAGCTAGAAACCGGTATGGTTTTAGCAGGTGCCATTGCAAAAAAGGGCAGAAAAAGAGGCAGGGAACATTAGCACCAGGTAGACTTTTTTTTGGTGGTTTTTTTAATAGGCACCCTTTTCTTGTGTTACCTTTAGTAGATGCCTCTAGAGAAGGTAATGGCAGACGTGGCTGGGGTCAGGCTGTGTATTGAACAGTAAGGGCGCCAGCCGTTCAAGACCATCGATGGCTGGTTTTTAGGTGCAGGTTAGTGGAGTGAATTGGAATACGCACCCTTTGATTGGCAGGAAATTGAACTCTTGTGCTGGAACAGGGCAGCTCAGAGGCGGACTTGGCCAATGTGTGCTTGGCTCAGCACCTGCTGTGGGCATTGGCCCGGGGACGGCCGTCAGCCCAGTGATGGCCACAGTGGCGGAAACGGCACTGCTCTTTGAGACTGGGTTGTACACTTTTCTACTTCGGCCTTTTATAACGCCTTTCTATTGGACACAGTTTTTTCTCTTTCTTGTTTACTTATTTTTCTGTAGTTCCAACGATTTTTTTCTTTGAGTAGTTTGTGGCAAAATACAAGATTGCGCTTCATTCTCTACTCTTGAGGTGTAGTAACTGCACTGGCTTTGGTGGCAGCTTCTGTTATTCAGTAGTGTGAGAGGATAATCATCCCTGTCAAATGATTGTTAAAGACTAGGCAAAAAAACCCCAAACAACTTTATAAGAAAAAAAAAAAGGTTTGTTTTTAATTTAAATAACTAAATATTTTTTTGTTTCTATCTTTGCTGTTTTAGAAACTGTATGCTGTAACAGAAGATACACCACAAAAGGAGTGAAGTTTATAACTGTAGTATGACCATGATCACCTTACAGTGTGCAAAATATTACTTTGAGTTTAGCAAAGATCAATCGAGCGGTTCTGCCATCTCTGCTGCAGTTCCCTGCTCTCTCCTTCCTTGTCCCCTTCCCCTCCCTGACGGCCCTTCCCCATGCTCGGTCCTTCTTTCAGAGCAGCAGCCTGGTGCGTACAAACACCTTCTGAACTATGTGACAAAATACTGATTGATTGCTTTCCAGGTAGTTGGAAGGTGATTTTTCAGAAAGGTGTAAAAGTAAACAAATAAATAGATGTCCCAGGTAGTTTTCAAAATATAACTAAAATAAGGTTAAACTGAACGCACTCTTCAGGTATTTTCAGTCTTATTCAGGAATACCTTTTTTGCCACAGTGCAACTGATATTAAACACCGCTACGAGAAGTTCCTCTCCAGAACTAAACCAGCGATCTGATTTACACACTGCTTCACGGATGGCGGCTGTTGTTGTGAAGTGTTTTCTGCTGAAAGCAAAGAGAATGTAGCTGGGGCAAAAAATTCAAAAAAATGGAATTCAAGTGCTTAAATCCAAAGTTTCAGGCCTGAGATCATCCTGAGACCTGCTTTGCTTCTGGCTCATCTTTAGGTGACAGGATGTGATGCGGGCGCAGAGCCTGGTGATGTCCCGGCTCCGGGGGCTGCAGGGACACAGCCCCGCATCCTGGCCCCGCAGCATGGGCAGCCAGAGCCAGTTCTCCTCCAGCTTGGCTTCTGTGAGAGCCCAACCCAGAGGCTGCAAAATGAAGGGGTGTCTAGTTCTGGGGGGAGTCCGGGTGCCATCACCCATTCCATGCAACCCTTTGAGAATACTTGGCAAAAAATGGGAAGACCAGGATTCAAATCCCTTCTTTTCCTGAGAAGTTACAAGTTTCCCACTTCTCTTGAGCGTGCCCTAGCTCCTGGTGACTGGCTTTTGGGAGGAATGTGCCGCCTTCCCTCGCTCCCTCCGTGGCTCCCGGCATCCAAACAGGCAGAGCGGTGCTGAGCACTGCAGCGATGCCCACGGAGCCCCGCGTGAAGAGGTGCTGGCTACACGCATGGCTCCGCAGGCTGGCACTGCTTTCGCTGTTGCAGACGTGTATTTCGAGTATTTTCGTGTACGTCCCTGTCCAGGTAGAGCAGTGTTCTCCGCTTGGTCGATGATACAGCAGCTTTAAAGTTGAGCCCTTGTACGCTGTAAGAGTAATTCCGACAGACTTCTCGTTGTCTGTGTGCGACAGCTTTGAGATGCTGGGTTTGCTGCTTCTTGATAGTTTTGTGAGCGTGTTTGCTATTTTTGGACTGCAAGTCTCTCAGTAACTTCCAAGACCCTGGCACTAGATGGAGCTTTAATTTACTTGCACTTAGAAGTCTATTAAGTTTAACCACAAGTTAAAAATAGGGAAGAGTAAATGAAGATGTGTTTGCCTGCTGCTACATTTACAGTGCCCTTTTTCCCTTTTGTTAGCAGAGCGGTGTAAAGTATAATTTAAACTTAATTTCAATGAAAATGAAAGCATTGCGGCAGAATTCCTTGATCCAGTAGGTGCTTTATAATCACTCTTACTAGCACCCTTTAATGTACTCTCAGGCTCGTGGGAGAAGTTGCTGTGAGTTAGATACGCTGAAAATGTGCTGCATATTTAAGCTAATAACTAAGCTGTGTGAATAAAGGTAACGCCATATTCTGAACAAAGTTTCTGTTTGTATTTCAGAATGGGGTGGGGGTGACCAAGCCTTCTGTTTGCTCTGCTCATTCAGTAATGCATTTGCATTTTCACTTCTTGCTACCAAAGCCAACAATTCAGAATCATCTGTTATCAGTCATTTCATTTTTTCTCCATGTGTTACCCTTGAAAATATTGAACAAATAGAAACAAATAAAAAGCAGCTTTGAAACTGTAGTGTTTAATACTTTTCATTTAGCAAGCATCATGTCTCACAGGCTGCATAGCACATAGCAGAAATTTAAGATCATCTCTGCCTTCCACAGAAATAACTGGAAGTAGCTTTGGTTTTGTTCTTGGGTGCCCATGTTCTTACCAGCAAGAGACTGGTTCAGTCAAAACCACTGTTCTGACACTGAAGCAGCGAACTGTGTAATCAGTTCCTATTCACAGACCCTCTGCTATTTTATTGAATGCTTTAATATAGTAAACCAGAGATACATGCCTGGGGAAAAGTCACGAGGAGTGCTGTGCTCAGAACATTGGGGGTGATAAAGCAGACGGCTGTGTCTTGCATCTCACTCCCATCGCCTTCTCAAGGTCTAATCCTTCAGTGTCTTACACCTTTTATCAGCAGGACCAGGGGACTCCGCACATACTACAGAATGAAAAACCTTTGTAGAATACTTTACATGAATGCAGTATTGCCAATATGAGCAAAAGCTCGTACTTCTGTAAGATCTCTACTATACTACAAAACTTAAAGAACCATATTATATACGGAAGAGTACATGCAGTATTGTAGATGACAGGGTTTGCATGTGGCAATCTGATTACAGTATCGGCCATACTGAGTAGGGAAACGGCACAAGCAGCTTTCAGAAAAAGACCCTGCTGAAGAAAGTAATTTTAGAAGGTGGTTTTGTAGTTGACCTGGCAAAATTTTAATTGCTACTTGTGACGAGATGAAGTGTATTCAAAGTCATAGTTTCCACATGAATCAATGGAAGTTTGGTGCTTAAGTATCTGTTAAGAATTTGTTCTTATGAGGTTGTCACTGGTTGCATTCAGACTGTAAAATTTCATTTGCACTGGTTTCAAGGGAAGTAGTTTGCCGCCCTTTGAAGAAAGAAATAAGTAGTAGGAATGAATGCACTGATACCCAATTCTCAAATGCATCTGGAGAGCAATGAGAAGTTATAATTCCTGGTGGCATCACTGATACAGGGCATGAAAAGGTTAAAGGTCATTATTTCTTTACACTTTTGTTTCATTTTACAGAAGTAGCTTGTGAAGTTACTAAGGATCCAAGCGTGCTGGAGCATTCTCTGTTACATTTGGCAGCTCCTCTGCTGTTGTGTATGTGGACACCATTTCATCAAATGGGTAGATGTAGCTGGTAAGCTGTCCTTTGGCACCACCATCGTTCTATAGAAAGCATATCTGCAGAAATAAGTGTTGTAAAATCTGCACAGTGCATAAACTGACTTTTATTTCTTTTTTAGGTGCTCTTTATCTCATTGTCTTAGATACCAATTAATGTGGCTGGGCAACTCTTCCTTTTTCCTTTCAAGTGGAAAAGAAGATGCATACACTACGTTTTCAAAGATGAGTGTAGGATTTACCCACAAAGCTTCCTCTGACCCAAAGATCTGGAAAAGTTCCCCCTTTGTAAATGTGGAGGTTAGATTGTAGATTAGATGTAAATGTTCAGATAAATAGCTGTAAGCCCTGAAGTCTGGATAACATCTTGGCAAGTAAACTAAGCAGGTTCCGGGAATGCAGAACAAAGGAATCTGTGGTGGCTGAGGACTGATTAGTTTATACAGAATGTGACAGCAAGACCATATTTATATAGACACGTTGTCCACTGCTTTGCTGTTCTGCATTTTATTACTGCCCAAGGTGTGGTTTATTCTTGACGAGCACACTCTTGTCTACATGGCTGCGTTTTTTAGTGCCCCCTTTAAATGTGGCTGTGCAAACCTGCAGACACAACTCCAGTGGTGTTCCTGCCAATGGCACAAGCAGAGCTAAAATTGTCTCCTTGTTCATTCTTACGACATTGCACTCGCTTGTGCACAACCAGTTGCTGGAGACCAGTAGGTCAAACTTAACACAGACCGGTCCATCGCACTTGGAAGAACTAGGCTACGCTATGTCTTCTTTATCCATATGTATCCTTTTGTGCAAGGATTAAACCTACAGTTATGGATATTTGAAATGGAAAAGAGTATTGGGGAAGAAATCCATCTTTTTTTTTTGCAGCATGCTGGGGAAATATTCCTGTGTAATTAATGAGGTTCTCATTAAGGTTTTTCACCTTTAAAGACTGCTTTGCACAATTGCACTACTGAATGTGCAATATGGTAAATTCAAACTGGCCACGGAGGGAAATGAAAATAAATCACTTAACTACTCAGAATGATCCTCACCACTTGCAGGGATCAGGCTAAAGAAATCAAGCAAGGAAGCAGCAGACACGCTCCTACCTCTGCTGATGTAAACCCAAAGCAATACTGCAACCTTGAATGGAGTGAGTCTGGAGCAGTGTGTGTTAGCATACTCTGGGAGGGAAGCTTGCCTTCCTGATAATTATTAATCATTATTAAAATCTGAGTCTTGTAATGTTTTATTTACTTTCTGTAGCAGATGCTTTTTGGGTTGGATGCATCAGATGCTTGAGGACAATGCAGTCTACAAATACTGCTTCAGAAAAAGTAGTACAGAGTTCTTCCCTTTGTCGTGTTGGCAGTTTGGGAGGACTGATCACTCCTGATCTCCAAATGATTCCTGATTCAACAGAATTAGCTCCATAGTAACTGTGGCGACCCAAACCAGAGAAAGCAGCTTATGACCTAAAGCTGAGGTTGCTTCTGAGTATTAATTTCCTCCTAGCTAAGCTATGTTAATTGGCCAAGAAAAGAAAGCAAAACAACTGTTCTTTGATTACGACAGTGCTTTGATGTTTGTATTTTACCCTGACCTAATCTCAGTAGTAGGAAAAAACAGAAGTTGGGCACTGAAATGATGGAACTGGAAACACATTTTGTCGTTAAAGCACTGAATATTTTTTTGTTGCTTCACTACAAAACCTGACCTTGAATTTCAGCCTTCTTGACGGCCTATCTTTTCAGAGACTTTGCCGTGAGCAGGAGTATATGAATAGGTCAAGTAGGGTGCACGGGAGTCCTCAGCAAGGCATGCGATTTTTTGCTGTATGCAGTTAGACATGACCTGCAAAGAACATACAAGAAATTGTCGTTGTGTTCTCTTCTCACCTTCTTCTTGACACGTAAAAGAAGCTTTGTTTGCTTCCTTAAATAATTCTGTTAATTACCCTGGGAATGCCTGTGACGCTCAGTATGTGACATTCAAGGAAAGCTTTTTGAAATGTCACGCACAAACTTTACAAGTTTATTCTGTCATTTACCATTGCACTGGGTCTTAGTCACCCTGCAGCCTTTCGGTGAAGCAGCACTTCAATTTCTATCATTAAAAAAAATCCCACTTATTAATTTAAAACAGAAACATGTTCAACCATTTTGGTTCATCGTTATTTCTCTTCAGTAGGCAAATGAGAGCACGAGCAAAATCTTTTGTCTCTATCACAGCTGAATAGGTAAGCAGGAAATAATTTTGTCACATTGCTCCTCTCTGGAAGAGACAAAACCTCTTCCTGAATGTGAGAGGCTTTGGCACGAAACAGGCACTAGGCTGCCCTGCAGTGTTAAGACTGATGCGCTTCCCAGTACATTCAGAAGGTCTTTTTTTAGTCTCTGGAGACTGTAACTTCAGAAACGCAGAGATTTGTGAGTGTATGCAGCTGGTAAGCAAAAAAGGAATGTTAGAGCTCTGGGTCCCTGAAGTGGCTGGACCCTTCTGAAGGCTGTTGTGAGAAAGAGGATGTTTGTCAGCGCAGGAATTGAACTCAGAAGTGAGCCCAGTCCTCCGACCTCCGATTGCTCTTCTCTCAGTGGCAGCTGGTTTGTCTCTGTGTCTTCCCAGGTCACGTACCACTGGTGCTTGAGTTGGTTTCCAGAGTAGCTGGCATGAGACAGGCTGCCAGGAGTATGGAAAGCCCTGTGTTGGGGATAACTCCCAGACCGACCTTTTGTACTCAGCCAGTTGCCAACAGCTGGGAAAGGTCACGTCTCAAAGCTTTCTCTCCTTAGTAGAAGAATGCGGCTGCTTTTAACGGTTTACTGGCCAAACTAGGTGTGTTCGGCTAGCACACTGAATTGTGGGGCTGTAATGGTAATCTCAGCAGGCTTCGTGCAGTTGTGGGGTTTTCTTTCCCCTTTAGCTTTTCTTGGGCTGGGTTTTTTGGGCGACGGGAGATGGTGAGCTCTGCCTCTGCCGGTCTCTCAGGGCGGTCCTGGTGCCTCATGCTGCTATGTGGCACCTGCATTTTGCCTGCTCCCACATGAATGTAATACCAGATTGAGGGCAGAGGCACAGGAGAGCAGCAGATCTTTCATTCTTTGAAGGCCATTTGTAAAGATAAATGGGCTAAATACTGGTTTACTCAGGCAGGTTTTTTTTCTGGTGGTATCAAACCCCACCCATTTAAATAATTACAACATTTCTCCCATACTTCCTTTACATACCATTTATCACAGCCCACACAGCAGTATTAACTGCCTGCCGTTGCAATACATTCCAGATGCAGGGGAGCATCTGAGTCTTCCATCATAATGCTGATGCCGAGTAGCTGTTGTGTCTCTACCTAGAAGAGCTCCATGTTGCTGTGATTACCTTATCTTGACTGTAGAACATTGGCTTTTGGTTCTTGTTGCAAGTAATCATAGAGCAGAAGTATTTTTCTCCCGATGGAACAGCAGGTGATGTTGGGCAAGCGTATGTCAGAATGTAAAGGCACTGTAGTACCAGCACCTAGCACTATAGGGCCCTTGTTACAGAGGAGATCCTTTGTCCTTCAGCGCATTAATGAGGAATTCCTTTCCACTTTCAGCTCTGATACTGGCAACTAGAACACTTGCTGTAGCAGCTGATCTAGCTAAGGGAGCAGTTGTTTTGTGTGTTTCTTGGAGGCTAATGCAGTGCGACTGCTAAATCTTTACAGCTCTGCCATGTTAGTGCCAAAAAAAGAGAGAGTATTTGATTTTCTTAAAAAAACAAACAAACCAACCACAAACCTTGCTTTTTGTGGTCAGCCCCTCACAAATGCCCTGGACTCTGTTCAGTTCTTTCTATTGAATAATTTCAGCATAAGGCCCTTGTAAAGTTTGCTCTAAAATGGGTTCAGTCCAACCCTTTTGTTTGTTAGTAAAGAACGAGTTATAGACAGTAGATCTTTCTTGTTTAATATGTATAAGCTCCTTTTACAAGCTCTATCCAAAGAACATTCAGTTAATTACTCAAGGCATCTTGTTATTTGGAGCCACTGCTTGTCGGGGAATTGAAACTTCTTCTTTTGAGACAGTGCAAGCAGTTCTTTGTGAGCGTTTTGTTCCCTGCTGTACAGCCCAGCTGAGCACTGCGTGTTCCTCTCGCCAAGGGGAGACCCTCGCTGTGTCTGATGCTCTTGGTGCTCCAGCACCGGGGAGGAATAACTGACATTAGGCAAACTGTACCTAGGAACAAAATCGAGCAGCATGAGAGGAGAGTTTGGGCAGCTGTCGGGGCGAGGGGAGCTGAATTCTCCACTTTCCTATCTGGCCAGTTCTTTCCACGCCAGAGTGGAGCTGGGCAGGGATGTGGAGGTGGTGCCGGCTGTCATAGGACACTATATGCTTGTTCTTTCCGAAGTGGGTCACCAATGTTTTCAGATAAGTGCTGTAAGTTGGTGGTGATTCAGATCTGGTTTTCAATGTAGCTGACAGCTGATGGTCAGCCTTTCTCCTTCCAGCAGAGTCTGGCTGTTCCCAAAAGGGCTGGTGTATAGTTTTCTTGTCCCCCTTCTCCCAGCCCAGGGGAACAGCAGTTACATTGCGTGCCTTTAGGGAACGGGAGAGGATCCCTTGGCATTGGAGGTCCCTGTGCCTGTCCTTAGGGTGCCCAGGAAGGTGCGTGCTGGGAAGCCTGGGCCTGGGCAGCAGGTAGAGAGGACCAAATGCAGAGATGTCGTGGGCAGGCTACGAGGGCTCCTGCCCTTTCATTAGTCCTGTTCATAGAATCTCAGAATGGTTTGGGCTGGAAGGGACCTTAAAGCTCATCGAGTGCCACCCCCTGCCCTGGGCAGGGCCACCTCCCCCCAGCCCAGGTTGCTCCAAGCCCCGTCCAACCTGGCTTTGAACACCTCCAGGGATGGGGCAGCCACAGCTTCTCGGGGCAACCTGCCCCAGGGGATCACCACCCCCACAGGAGAGAATTTCTTCCCAATATCTCATCTCAGTCTCCCCTCTGTCAGTGTCAAACCGTTCCCCCTCATCCCATCGCTCCCCTCCCTGACCCAGAGTCCCTCCCCAGCTCTCCTGGAGCCCCTTTAGGCACTGGAAGGGGCTCTGAGCTCTCCCCTTTTTGGCCTTCTCTTCTCCAGGCTGAACCCCCCCAACTCTCCCAGCCTGTTCTCCCAGCAGAGGGGCTCCATCCCTCCCAGCATCTCCGGGGCCTCCTCTGGCCCCGCTCCAACAGGTCCTTGTCCTCGTGTTCCTGTTCCTCTGCTACAGACTGGGAACCTTCATGCTGCGAGAGCACCATAACAGCTCCTCAGCCTCCCTCATGCCCTGGCCCTGGCCCTGGGGCGCCGGCAGAGCGTTTCTCCGTGCCTGCAGCCCATGGACTCCAGGCTCCAGCTGTTGCCCCGGCCTGGCCTGGCCCGCTGTGGTGCTGGCACCGGGCACTGCCGTGGCCCACAGACGCGCAGGTGACCAGTCTCCCTGTCCCACGTGCTGCGGGCACACGAGGTGGGAACTGCTTTTCCTCACGTGCCGCATTATTAGACAAAGCGGAGGCTTAATGTTAATCCCCTGGAGAGCTGCCGCAGGAGCTGCCTGTTCGGACTGTGGCACAGCAATTAGAGCCGGGCGATTAGCGAGGGAGCAGTGCAGCTCTGCCCTGGCACCAGAGAGCGCCTGTCCCGGCCGTGGAGCGGAGCTGGGCCTGCCGCGAGCCCCGGCTTTGGGCGACGG
>NW_009648255.1:347140-348980 GCF_000708025.1 Charadrius vociferus
AGCAAAGCAAGTGACCTAATTCAGCGCGCACGGCTCCTCGGAGGCGTCCCGCGGCAGCTCCATGGCGGGCCATGCTGCAGCTGACTCATCACTTCCAGCACAGCAGGGATTGGAGCTTTCAGGCCCTAAGGATTTCACTGTTTCTTTATTAATTTTAAATTGATTAAAATGAATTTTTAAAATACCAGGAGAGACTTGCCTAAAGAAATGGTTATAAAAAAGAAGGAAATAGTCAGTCTGTGGGAGTTAACTGTGTGCTTAACAATCTGTGGCTCACCCAGCTGTGAGCACCCACTGCAGCCTGGAGGAGTCTTGTGTCGGCTGTGCTGTCCTGGTGGATTAGCAAAGACAGGATTAACCGTCATTACTATAAAAAAGTGAGAATTATAAACTGACCTTGCTTGTACCCAGTGCAGACCCACTGGTGTCCTCATCCATGGCAGGATGGTGTTACAAGCTTCTGCTCTCGGCTGCAGGGCTTTGTCCAGAAGTCAGGATCTCCTGGGGAAATGCACCCCTGCAGGAGCGTCACGTTCTCTCCCAGCATGGCCCAGTGCCTGATGAATCTCCTCATATGGTCCGGAGACTCCCTGGGGCAGCCTGTGGGGCGTCTGGTACCAGAACAGGCTGTCAGGTCTTCTGCTCAGCCTCCATGTAAGGGTGCCATAGCGAGCGTAGGCAGTAACAGATGGGTGGAGGATCCTTTTTCCCACCGTCAGAGGGCAATTACAAACGAGCTTTTCCTCTGGGCCATTTCCACTTGCTGCTCGTGCCCCCACTCTGCCGGGTGGAAGCTGCCGTACAGTGCGAAGCAGGAGGACTCCTGTCCCGTATGGTTTCCATCTGCTCCAACGGAACTGTACAAGCCAAGGCTATGCAGATATTTAAAGTTTTTCCCTCTGCCTCTCCCCTTTCACAGTGATGGGGAGGTGGGTGCTGCCTACCATCCAGCCAGCAGCCCAGGGGCACCTGTGGACTCACCTGAGCCGGCACCAACAAGGAGCCTTCCATGCGTGGTGGACTCCCAAGATGCAGGAACACCCTTCTTGGAGGCTACAGAAACAGGGTCAGAGCCCTGTCCACATGGGGAGTTCTCCCTGAAGGTTCATCCAGGGGACTCCATCCACCCCTCAGCAGCCCACCTGCTGCTTTGGACGGGGAAGGTGGGCAATGACATCTCCTCCATGGTGCTGCACTGCACGGAAGCAGCACAGGGTCTGACCCTAACTTATCAGTAAGGGTTGTTTTCCATTCCAGTGAAGGTCAGAGTTAGCTCAGACAGCATAAACAGTAGATTAGTTGATAAAACTTTTTGTCTTGTGAATAAATACCAACAAATTACAAAAAAAAAAAAAAAAAAAGGCAGGTGGAAAGCTCTGTGGTACTCCAGAGGAGACAGAACAAGATGCTGAGAGGAGTGAAGGAGCAGAAAACTGAATTCATCTGGAGATAATGAAGCAGCAGGTTTTGTCAGACCCTTTTATGTCTATCTATAAAGAGACCTGCTATTTCAGTGAAACTGAAGAATGAAAATTAAAAAAAATCCTGAAAACCTCTGCAAAAACAATTTGACAGTCACTATTGATTGAAGTAATGGAGCAAGCAGAGTTCTAAGAAGTTGCATAAAAGCATCTTTGGTCTGCTTTAAAAATCCTTCTAAAAATACAGTGATATTACTTATATGCTGTTCACCTATCTGTCTCTTCTCATCTCTAGGTCTCAAAAGCTGAACTGCTCTAAATTCACATGCCAAAGCAGAACCCATTTTTCCTGACTGTGCCCTGCACTCAGCTGTCAGTCTTGCCAGCGATGCCGTGAAGCAGAGAGGCTGTGGAAGAGC
>NW_009648255.1:349023-360272 GCF_000708025.1 Charadrius vociferus
CCCTCGTCCTCTGGTATCAGGTAGGATGGGTTCTTTCTTAGTTCTTGATGTCCCACAGTCAGCGGCAGAGCTTTGTCCTGGGTGGGTCCCCACTTCTGTGACACGGTCCCTTTGGCTTCACCTGGGAGACCTATGAAAGATGACGAAGGACCGGTTTATTTTGGGTGGCTTGCAGATTGCTGTTTTATCTGAGACTGACTTATGTGTAGGTTTTAACATGTTTTAATTTTTTTTTGCAACCAAAGTGCTTTCCAAATTAGTAAATGTTACTAACGAATGCTTAAACTAGCTCAGATTTAGTGTTTTACTCAAATTAGGAAATTATAAAGTAGGGTAAGAAGAACACTGGGTTGCAGAATGTTCTTGCTTCATTTTGTCAATTGCAGTTTTAGTTTTAATTATTTATAACACACCATAATGTACTAGTTAATTTACAGTAGCATATTTCTGTACAGTCATGAAATTAGTGACATGAGACTCACTGCAGTACTTGCTGTTTACTCTTTGCTGAGTAATATACACATTAATTCTGTGCATATTGGAGTGGCTTTAAAATATAGAGAGACTCAGCTGGAGGGTTAAGGTGTTTTAGACTTGCTTGTTCTTCATGTAGTTAAAAATAGTGTCATCTAAGACCTGATCCTAAAGAAGTACATGAAATCATTGTGACTATTCGTGGAAGGAAGAATCTGGCAATGTGAAATTCTTTCAGTCTCTGTAGGGCCAGGCCTTAGCCAGCGGACATCAAAGAGCACGAGTCAGTGTTTTAAGGGCAATATTCCTGTATAAGGTTATGTCATTCCTATTTCCTTCTAGTTAAAAGATACCTAATGAGACTGCCTTCTCTGTCCTGTGTGAGCTGCGGCAAAGTCTGTTCAAGCTCTGCTGCTGTTAATGATAAGCACAGGTGTAACAGCTGGAGAAATGCTGGGGCCTCAAATGTGACTTTGACAAAACAAAATGCTGTCAGATTCACAAGGCACACAGGCTTGAAAATAGAGAAAATATTTTTTCACATTTTTTAGGTTTTGTCACTCAGCTGTGCTATTTGTAGTAGTAGTAGACATAACATTTGCAGAAAGAAATGTGACAGATCTATTCAGCTGGCAATGCAAAGTTTCTCTGTACTGTTCATCTTGCCAACAGTCCCTATCCTGTGGTGAAAGTTGTGTGTAGTTACCTAAGGAGACAACTGGCTGTCTTCATTCTGCATTTCCATTTTTTCTAGCCAGAGATAAGACATGCCCAGCTATGCCAGGAATTAAAACAACCCAACACGTCCATTCTTGTTTCCTGAAAACGCTGCCCCTGTATTCTCAGAGCAAAACAATTATATTCTCTGTATTGTCACAGGTTCTGCTGTTTAGTGGTAATAGCTGTCAGGCATCAAAAAAACCCACAACAAAGCAAACAGAAAAAAACCCAAACGAGGATATTCTTCTGGCAAGTGCCCTCCCTTACTCCCTCTTTCACTTCTTTTAGCTCCAGGCTAACGATGCTGCTTCTGAAAGCCGAGTGATTCACCCCCTCCAGCTATACCCACAGAGTGCCTCCTTGGGGTTGGTTTTCCCATTCCACCCTCCCAGTGGTCTGATATGAAAAAGTGCACAATCAGTAATTTCTTGCAGTCCCCACACGGCCTCCGGAAAGCAAGGACTGGCTGGATGAACAGAGCCCGAGGGGCTCTGTCCCCTAGATTCGGCGTAGGTGAACAGGGCACATCAAGTAATCGAGCTGCATGTTCTCTCTCCCTGAGACTTTTCTGGGGGAACGCAGACTTCTCTGTTGAGTCACGCAGCCCCGGCAGGGCTGAGTGGCGAGTCGCGCCCCCGCACTGCCGCACTGGAGGGGGATACGGGACCTGCCAAGAACATGCCCTCCTTTTGCCTCCCGAAGGACGAGGGATCAGGGTGTGAAGCTTTGCCACAAAATCACACCTGGCATTTACACAGGCATCCCTTTGGAAGAGGCCAGGCCCCACGCACTGCAGGTCGTTCCCGATCTCTATCCTCCCTCTCCTACAGGTCAATACAACAGAGGGGTGTTCCAGAAAGCATGTGACTCAGTAAACCCTGCGGGGTGGACGGTGCCTCTCCAAATGAACCCCACTGGGGAAAAGCGCTCAGTGGAGATGGGAAAGGGTGACAGTGGAGGTGGGCAAGGGTGACAGCACGCTCGGAGAATAATGCATAGAAGCTGACTTCATCTCATCGTGAAGGGGAACAGAGGGTGGCCTTTGAAATAAACAGCTATCAACAGCTGAGCAGATCAGCTGGTGGTGTAAATATCTCCCTGAGTGGGCCTGACTGGCATGGCGGGGGGATTATGTGGCTCAGCCCAGCCTAGGGTAAAATAGCTGAACAACTAGCAGAGGAATTTCAAAGAGAGCAATGGGCTTGAGCTTGTGTCAACCCACTGGGACGCCCAGTGTGATTGCAGTGAGCGTATTGTGAACAGGTAATGGGAATCACACTGATATGGCGACTGAACTGTGCATTGCAATTGCTGACTCACATTTGTATTGTGTTTTCAGTCGTCCCCGTATCCTTGAAAGCCTAATGCCCGTTATGGACATCACCTTCCCCAGGAAAATCTTAGAAAGACACAATATGCATTTTCTTAAGTCCTCACAGAATTAATGTCCAAGGTAAAATTTTGCCCATGGTTTTATGACACCAACTTGTAAATATGCTTCTAAGCATAAAGGTTTGGGGAAATGAAACATTCCACTGCTCCAGATGGAGCAAAGCTAGATCCCCCCGTTGTCATAATGAGCCGTACAGCATGAGATGTGGTGGTGATGAACTGCCCTCGTTGTTGAAGCCGCGTATTCAGTCTGGAACACAAAGTTCACAAGCAGCCGTTGCAAATTATTTTTATAGTGGAACCTTTATTTCACATGGGTCCATCCAGATAAACAGGGCTCTGATTTGTTCAGTCAGTAACAGATGCTTTGTGATTTAGTCTTGCTGATTTTTTTAAATTGTTAGCATCAAAATGCTGGTGGCCTGTGGTTTCTCATCCTCGCTTATGCACCACAGCCATTCAGTACTGGGTTGGTAAAAGTGACCCGTGCCCGAAAGGCTGGTCACACATGCTCTGCCTGGCGTCCTGGCCTCCGGAGCACCGTGTGCGCTGCTCCTTAGTAGCTCTGCGACCCTCTGGGCTGGTACCAGAGCCGCAGAGGGACAGCCAGCACTGACTGTATGGATGGGATCAAAATTTATTACCATATTGTCCTCTGTGTCCTCCTGTTAGGGAGAAAACACCAACAGCTATTTGTGCAAACCATTCAGCATGAACTTAGGCGGAACTTTGTTAATCCATGCTCCATGCTGGGAGATGCAGAGTCCTTTGGTGGCAGCTGGTTTCCCACATTTCTTTAAAGAATGTGTGCGTGTGTGTATATAGGCACAATAAGGAAAATAATGGAAAGAATTACTCTTTTCTTTTTTGCTTCTAATTTGGTCATTAGGGATTTGCTAGAAGGAAGCCTAGGCGATGAGGAAAGTAAGGAAATCTCACTAGGAGTGACACCCACGTGCAGGTACCAAGTGCCTCTCTGCACCTGAATTCAATTGATGCAAAGAAGCTGCATTTACAATGCACTAGAGAACAAACCAGGGCCAGCTGGGGGATTTCCTGTGAGGGAAGGGAGACGCCTGGGGAGGCAGCAGGCAGAAATGCTGAGCTGTGACGCACTCCTTCTGGCTCTGGGTACTGTATCTGCAAGGAGGGGAACGGAAATGTCTTGGTTTGGTCATTTGGCCTAGCGAACTCTCCCAGTTAACACTTTTTTCATCTAGTGTTCAAAATGTTGGAGGGCTTTATATTTTTATATATGTTTTTAAAAAAGTATGTATATATGGAGGAGGTTGAGTAAGTAGTCATTATAAAAGGCCCCAGAAACACTGTGCTTCTGTCTCTGAGCACAAAGAGAAGTGGCATAAGATACAGAAAAACCTGTCAGGGTTACTCTGAGCTGAATGACTCACAGCTGTGTAAGTTGTGTCAGTATTTGATTCAAGAAAAGCTTTTGTTGGTGAGCGATGGTGCCACATGTTTCGGGTTGTTGCTCTCTACAGAGAGCGGGGAGGCGAGCGCTCGCCTGCAGCATCTCCGTCTCCCTCCTGGGCTGGGGTTGCTTCCCGGCAGCCGGGGGAGAGGTGGGCTTGGGTGGGGGCACGGCGGGGCTGGAGGAGCTGGAGGTGGCCATGGAGGCTTTTGGCTGTGCTGCTGGGATGCTGCTGCTGACAGGCATGCGTGTGACGTGGTGCAGCCCCTGTGCCGTTCCGTCGCAGCCTCACCCCGTCCCCCACGGCGTGGCGGGGCTGGGGCGCCCGGCCACAGCGTCGCAGGGAGCCAGGCCCGCGGCACCAGCCCTGCTCCCCTACAGTGGCGGTAATGGCAGGTGGCACTCGGCTCCATCCTCATAGGTTTGACTGTTCCGCAGACTTTCAAAGTGACTAGGTTTCAGTATTTCCTTTACCAGGCATTAACAAAAAAAACCTTCTTGAAGTCAAGTAAAAATGCATTTAATTCAGTACTTGCAGTCTCAATCTCGTCATGCCTCTAATTTTAACGTAGGCTGAGTCATTTTCATCCTACTGCTTTAAAATCAGGCTATGGAGCATGGTCTTGTTCTGCTATGTTTGGGAAGTAGAACAATTTTTCTCTCTCTTAGTCAGATCTGCCCTGCCAAGCTTCTATCACTTGGTGCTCTTAGATATAAAAATAACATATAGCTGGGGATGATTTGCAGAGTTAGTTTTATTACTGTAAGCAAAATTGAAATGTGAAGGATGCCAGCTTACATTATGCAGATTGATTTATAAAAATAAATTAAATGAAAGTATTAGTCCCAATGAAAAATTTAACTTTGGTTTGACATAATTCCTTGGGGAAGAATCAGCATTGTGTATGCAGTACAGTAGTTACACAGTACTTGCTTTCTCTATTTTGTTTGTGGCCTCTCAGTTCCTCTCCTGCCTCCCTGCCAAACCCTCCGCTGATGCTGTGGTTGTTAATGGTTTTATGCTTAAGGTACTATATTGTTCCCCATTGTTGTTCTTGAAAATAGCTGATTGGATTTTTGCAAATCCAAAGACTTCAACTTGAGACAGGCTTTTGGTGTGGAAAATACAGGTGGAACAGTTGTAGTCTGGCAATGCTATAAACTACTGGAAACAGTTGTGTTGCGAAGCCTTGACAGTAGGTAGAGCTGTTTGAAATGTCGTATCTGCAAATACATATCCCTGCATGTACGCAGGGAGAAAACAGAAAATGCATGGGGAGCACCACGGTACACATGTGATTGTAACGCATCTCAAATATCGCACTCCTGGGTCCGCAGTTTAGGAAGAACATGGCAAAACTAGAAAAATACTGAAAATGGGACAAATCCAGGATTGCAGGACTGAACAAGCTTGATCTGTTTATATACAAAATCTGGTTGTGAATCTGAGCTGATCTAACTTTGCATTCACAGGTTGGTTTCTTCATGTGAATTTGAATTGTAAAGCGGTGACACTTTCGGTTTTTAAATTTATTTATTTTTGCCTTGAGTTCATTTGAACCTGCATCTCAGCAACAACCTGGGTCTTCAGAAGATGTGGGTTGTAAAGGAAGGGACTACATCGGCGTTATACCAGTCTGTGTAGAACTGTGTCGCCTCTCAGTATGTGGGAAGTCACAGTGCTGCGGTTCCGCCCCGAACGGGTGCTGTGCGCTGCGGTGTTGGTGCTGTGCGGGCAGAGGAGGGTGGATGGAACCCGCGAGACGAGTCCTGGGGCTCAGCTGCGCATTCGCAATGTTCCTCCCAGGCTGGCACAAGTTTCACCGGCTAACGTTAACTGTGGATTTTGGTCCACAACATGAAATGGAGCCTGGTGAGGACTTGCTTTATTTCTGCTATCAAACAGGCATTAAAGAGCTCTGCTTGCTCTCAAGTATGAGTCAGTTTGCCCGACTGAGAAACCTCAGGTTTGCTAGGCTGGTCTCGGTGAGGCTCAGGGACAGTCCTTGCTTACAGGCTAGCAGTTGTTAGCTGCATTAGTGGAAACAACATAGTTCTTAAATGGCAAAAGATAACTTGGTTTTAGCTGTCTATCTGTTTGTTTTCTACCTCTGAGTAGGTGAGAGTAAAGCATCTTGCAATGGCAAAGAAATCCAACACATTATTCAATAGGGGGTTTTGTTTGTTTTGTACATAAGTCACTGTACATTATCTGCTTAAAAAGTTGGTTTAGTTGAAAAAATGCTAACAATATTGTGTATAATTCTGTGTTTTTCACAGAATGGTGGCGTATAAGCAACAACAAAAAAGACAATGGCAGCAGACTTTATTGCCTTATAGGAAGTCACACCAGGATTAAAGTTTGCAGTGTAAGGGGAAATCATATTATGCTTCTTTGAGGCTTCTTTCTTACTCTTTGTTGCCAAAGGCCTTAGTGTAAATAGAAAGCAAGCTCCATGTGTTTGTGAAGGAGAGTAAAGTGCATTGCCTTGCACCTTGAGGCATGAGCTTTGGCTCCCTTTGCTGCTCGGTGGAGCAGGCTTCATTGTCCTGCCTCGGTGCCATGGGGCTTTCCAAAAAGCCCTCGCTCCCAGATGCTTCCGTCGCCCCGTGCCGACGCCGTGGGAGCCTCAGTCCCGCTGGGAGGACCCGTGAGCTCCCTGCCTGCCCACGTGCGCTCTTTGTCTCTTTCAAGCCTGGTCCAAAGTCCAAGGAAGTCACTAAGACTCCACTGACTTTCCGCCAGCTGCCTGCCCTGGTGTGCAGCCTGCGCGCGAGGCTGACGGCGGCAATCTCGGGGGTTATTTGCGTTCTCGGAGGCTGCAGGATCTCCACCAAAGATCAGTCCTGGACTGGCTGCTGGACAAATGCGAAGCAGGAAACAAATGCAGGCAGGTGTGGGAGAAGATGCTTTTGCATCGTCTGTTTGCTGGCTGGGAGCCGGGCCACTGTGATCAGTCTCCTCTTGCAGTAGCTGTATCATCTGGCCGTGTCTTTCAGTCGCTTACGAGCAGGTGTCAGCCACTCAAACAGGCTGCATCTCATTGCTGGTTCCCTAAAAGCTGCCACCTGCAAAAGGTAGTTTTCTATTTGTAGCCATGGGTTTATTTGCTGTTTTTAAAAACCTTGCACAAATGGATCTCCAGGCAGCTAGGCAGACAAAAGCTTGCGTGTTAATTGAATTTCTTCCCCTAGTGACCGCTGCCCTGTTGCATCCCGTATCGTGCATAGAGCATTCCAGCTTTCTTGTGAAACAAGAGGTGACAGAGCATATAACAACGTTGACTAATGTCACTTGTCAGGTCCCTTCTAAAGGACAAGGTGAGGCTGAGTGTTTCTAATACACTTGGGAGGATACCTTAGTTTGAATTTCTTCATGGCTTTGGTGCAGCAACAGAAATGGTGCTCTCAGGAACACCACTTTCAATATTGAAGGTAAATTTATTAAGACAAATGTAGACTAAAATAAAGTAAAATTTAAAAAACAAAACAAAAAAAAACAAATTACAAAGCACATAAAGGTGGATCCTGCGAATAGTGGGTGTAGGGCAGGGCTTCAAGTAGGTGGTCCTGTTGCACCACCAGCTCACCTAGATTTGGCTTCAAGATAATTAAACTGACTATTTTTTTGCTACTTTAGAGTTTGAAAGGTCTATGCTTTGAAAGCAAATTTACCGTGTGCAAGCTACCTGATAAAAATGCAGGCATTAGTTGGAATGAAGTTAGTATTTGGCTAGGCAACAATTTTCTGTTCTCAGGCTGCATTTGGGGTATTTTTAAGGTATTTGATTTCTGCTTGGATGTGCAGTATGCACATTTATACTAGCAAGTTACATTCATCAGAGTCTTGAGATCGGATTTCTTTTCTTACTTGTCTCTACCACTGAGCTTTCTTTAAGATTGCAAAACGTTCATACAAAATAAAGATCTTTTCCCAGGGTATAGCAAAAAAACATGTTGTGATGCTTTCTGCTGCCAAGCCTCAAACCAGCTAGTTTGCTGGCAGGAGCAAGGTCACGGTGGCTCTCCCTTCCTCAGTTACCTAGTTTAGTGGATTTTTTTCTTTTTTGTGATTTTAAGGAGCATTGTCACTTTGGCTCGTGGCCTGCTGCTGCTGGGACGGAATGACTCTGCCCTCTGGCTCCTGCAGCGCTCCATCTGTCTGTGCACACCTTCCTTCCTTGAGAACCACTGTCCACAGATGTGTCTTCCTGCCTGCTGCCAGCTTCTTGCCATGGTGTCTCCACCTGGGCCAGGGCTCACAGGAGACCTCTAGGCTGAAGGCTCTACCATCCAAACAGTGGAGGCTGCTTTACTGAAGCCGCTCTCTGCTCCTGCCTCAGCTTTCCTGTGTGTCAGTGTGGACTGGCAGCCCTGTGGAGTAGCAGGGCTCTGGGCATGTTCGTGGTCAGTGCTTTTCTGAGCTCCCTTTGTATGGGGTAGAGCCAAGAGGAGAGCAGAGAGTGCCTGGACACTCCTGGTGGCCTTGCCTACAAAGGAATCCTCAGCTGATTCCTTAGGGAAGCTTTGCAGTCCTGCCACATCCAGGGGCAGCAGGAAGGACTGAAGCAGGGGCTGAAGTCCAAGGAGAAGTAGAGGAGTTCTAGTTCAGCAGAGAATGGGGACCAAACTCCTACTTCAAAAAAGAAATCACTTGCGCTTAAGGTTTTTGGTGATGTCACTTTCATGTCTCTTACTCTATGAAACTGCTACCACTGAGGCCAAGACACAAGTCTTTGGAGTCAGGAGATTTGTGCTTGGTGTCTCAAATGATGAGAAAGTGACTGTACCTACAGCGATGCATTCCTGTTACACTGTGGAAGTGACAAAAGTAGGCCTTCGTACTACTAATAATGACCAGGGGTGTGGGAGCCTGCAGTAATGCCCAGCAGCGGTGACATGTCAGATAAGTTAGTGAACTGGCCGCTGGTACACATTACCAGGTATTTATCCTGTCTCTGCCACTGAAGCCTTTAAGCCTGACAGTGTTTTATGTACAAGGTTGGTGAAATATTTCTTTGCTCTTGCTGTGGTTGCTGCAGCAGAGATTTGTCTCTCTATTGGTGTGCTATCTAGGGCCGGGCTTCAATCACAGGCGCAGGAGTCAGAGCTTGACAGAGGAGGCAGAGCTTCCCGGGCACCTAGGTGGTCCATCTGGCAGCACGCACCAGAGCTTCACCTTGACTCTCTTTTCCTTAACCGTGTAGATATTATGCCACAACCTGCTTATCATAGGATCATAATGTTGATGCTCAGCTGATCAGAGAGAAGAGGAGGGAGAGCTAGTGAGCAACATCTGTGCGTGCCCTATAGCCCCTACCCATGGTCCAGCTCTGGTGGCTGTTGGCTGAGTATTGCCCAAGCGCAAAGGAAGCATTATTGAGGCCATCCTTCAACAGGCTGATTCTAGCTGAAGTGCTGAAGCGTGAAGAGCCAATAGGTACGATTCAGATGACCACAGCTTACCTTGCATTATAATAAACCATGCATATAACAGCGTGTAAACCACAGTGTATAACAAAACCAAGCTTTTGTAGATTTTTAGTTTTAACTAAATGAACTGAAAAAGAATTTTTGAAAACTCCAGTTTTTGAGGAATTCGTAGACTGGATTAAATTGCATCTTCACTGACTGTAGAGTATAAATTGGGAAAATGTGAGTTTCCAGCTTTCAGAAGGTTGTGACTTTCACTTTTTTAAATCAGCTTTTCTAGCTCTGAAATAATGAAATCTACCAATGCAACTGGAATAGTGTTTCTAAAAAGATGCATTGTTCTTCTGAGCCTTTATAAAGCCATTTCAGAGCCTTTCACATGCCACCGATACAAAAAAAGTTGGAGCGCAGAAGTTTGGGTTTGTACGGGAGCAGAAGATTGGGGGAGGGGGGGTAAATATATTTTAAATCACTGAGATGTGGTGGGAAGTCAGGTCCTCTCTGAAGCAAGCTTTATAATAACTAAGGGGTAATAATAAATAAGGGCTGGAGCACCTCTCCTGTGAAGAGATGCTGAGAGAATTGGGATTGTTCAGCCTGGAGAAGGGAAGACTGGAGAGACCTTATAGCAGCTTTCCAGTATCTGAAGGGCACCTACAAGAAAGCAGGAGAGGGACTTTTTACAAGGGCATGTAGTGATAGGACAACGGGTAATGGCTTCAAACTGGATTTAGAATAGATATTAGGAAGAAATTTTTCCCTCTGAGTGTGGTGATCCCCTGGCGCAGGTTGCCCAGAAGCTGTGGCTGCCCCATCCCTGGAGGTGTTCAAGGCCAGGTTGGACGGGGCTTGGAGCAACCTGGGCTGGTGGGAGGTGTCCCTGCCCAGGGCAGGGGGGGTGGAACTAGATGGTTGTAAAGGTCCCTTCCAACCTAAACCATTCTGTGATGATCCTATGAACTATGCAATTGTGATAGCTGTTCATCTGTTTTCCTCTTTAAATCTGCTGCTGATGGGATTCCATGGTCTCTTCCAGCACTTAGATAGTCCTATCTGTAGAAACTCAACCTACATCTTCTTTCCCCCAAATTAGCCTGTTACTTCTTGGTCTGTACTGAAAAGAAGAAATATGGAACATTGTCTTATTCAAAAGGTTCTGTTATGCCCACCCTTGGCTTTCTCATTCTAGACTAAGTAAGCACGTTCCTCCTGTTTCTCATAGAATTGAAGGGCAGCTGAGGTTGGAAGGGTCCTCTGGAGATCATGTAGTCCAACTCTTCTTTTCAAAGCAGGGGCAACTACAGCAGGTTATGCAGAGCACTATCAGATGAGTTGAATATCTCCCAAGCATGGAGACTGCACAGCCTCCCTGGTGACCTGTCCCAGTGTTTGAGCAGCCTCACGGGAAAAAGACTGTCTCTTGTGCTCAAACAGATCTTCCTGTATTTCAGTTTGTGCCCGTCACCTGTTGTTCTGACACTGGACACCACTGAGAAGTCTGGCTCTGTCCTGTTTACTCCCCCATCAGTACTTATACATGGATAAAATCCCCCCAAGCCTTCTCTTTTCAAGCGTATGCACTCCCAGTGCTCTCAGCCTCTCCCTGTATGTCATGTGCTTCTATCCCTTCATTAGCCTCATGGCCCTTGAAGGACTCTCCGGCATGTCCAAGTCTCTCTGGTACTAAGTGATGTTTAATATTGCCAAATCTTGAGATCACACCAGTCCCAAATGCTGCTCTGTCAAGCAAGACTCATATACACAAATACATTTCCTTCTCACTGTTTTGCTGGGTGTTTTT
>NW_009648255.1:360314-379059 GCF_000708025.1 Charadrius vociferus
ACGTAAGCCTTTTCCTGGCTGGTGACTGAGAAATGAGATGTCATGAACTGCAGCTGAAGAATGAAAAATAGGATTTCTTCTCTCGCTGGTACCAGCAGGTTGGTCACTTCAATCTCCCTTCATGAATATGGACTTTAAAAAGTAGAATTACAGATTTCAGAGGCAGAAGATTAAAAGATTTAGGAAATCCTAGGAAAAAATTCCTGCTTCTGGCTGTGGTGGAGAAGTTGGGACCCATTTGATGCGTCTGTAGGTAGAGAACTCGTGTCTCACAAACAGCTGAAGTTACTGTGGATTTGGGGGAACCACAGTGTGTGCTGGTCAAGGGGACTTCTCTAAATGGGAGAAGCAGCAAAACGAAAATAAGGTTTGTGTGTGGTGGCCAGAATTGGGTAGTGCAAATCAGAAGGGTTGGAGTCCTTGTCTCAGTCTCTCCCTTGCTAATTGATCTTGACCAAGTTTCAGCAAGCGTAGTTCTGTTCTGGGAAGCCGTTCAGTTGCGAGGGCCCAGTGGAGTCCCAGATGTACTGCCTTTTGATGACTGCCATGTCTGTGTTAGCATGGCGGTGGGGCAGGCAACTGGAGAAGAGCGCAGAAAGACATGAGCTGGCTCAGCTGCGCAGAGGCCATGTTGCACTGTGAGGCTTGGGTTTGGGGGCAGCGGAAAGGTTTGGCAGGGTTGGGGGATGGGATTTTTGAGGTTTTTGATTTTTGTTGTGTTTTTGGTTGTGTGTCATCGTCCGTCCCATATTCCGCCTCCCCCCCCCCCTCCCAAATCTCTTTCTGCCAGCTCTGCAAGCACAGCCAGGATCCCCGCAGTATCTCCATGTGGGTAACTTTGTGTGCAGGATGCCAGAACATGAGCATGTAGCTCACAAGGTATCCTAAGTTAAGTCTTCGTGGAGACAGTGCCTGACAGTGGGGCCAGCTGCCTTCCACCCCATGCATGCTGACGCTGTGTGAGGGATTTCTCTGTTGTCGGTTCATGCTGTAGCTGACTGTGCCCTGACTTCTTCAGGCAGGCTGGCTCTGACACCCACACCGGGTCCCCAACATGTCCATGGCCTCTGCCTGGAGCAGGGATGCCATCAGGTGCACCAGTCCAGTGGCACAAGCGGTTTTCCTTACATTAGGTCTTGTGTAATCTGCAGCTCTGGGATCTTATAAATGGTTTTGTTGGCAATGACGAAATACTGCAGTGATGGGACCATTGTAACTCGTGATCGCTCCTCCACTGAAGCGATGCTTTGAGAAGGAATACTGTTTTCTGTTTGCTCTACTGGTACGGTTAGGGGAAAAAGCAGTGCAGGAGGTATACAAAGCCCTCTGGAGAAGCAGCAGAGGACTTCAAGCTGGTTATAGGTACAGTAATTGCGCTGAGTTTATCTGAATTGAGTTTATCATGTAATTGATTTGTCGGAGAGGGTGTCCAATAAAAGGGTCTTTGGTGACGGAGCAAGGGGAGAGAACTGTGGCTGTTACGGAGCAGAGAGGGGGAGAGAGACAATGGCTGGTGCTCCTGTGTGTCCCTGGGATTAACATGGTAAATGCAGAGCAAACAGAACTGATGATTAGCATTCAAAAGCAGCTGATCTGTTGTTTGAGAAAGTGCTATTTTGTGTCCTTGCCTTCAGGAGGGGCTTATTTTCCTCTCTGTAAAACAGGAATGACAGTCCCTGTCCAGAAGCCTCGCCGTACCATGCGTTAGCAGCCACAGAGCTGCTGTCGCTGTCTGAAGCGATTTGTCACAATTCCTGTCTTGGGAATTGCAGCATTTTTGTTCGGCAAAGGTACAGCTAATCTAGAAGTAAAGGAGTGAAAACAATAAATGTGAGATTGTGTGGTGCGCAGAAAGAGCAGGCAGCTCGTCCCAATCAACCATGAGGTGGCATGTTGAGGTGGAGCTGTGAATGTGGTCTGCAGAATGCAGCCTAGGATCTGCCTGAGCTTTACTGGTATACGTGGGAATCGGACAGGGGTCATGTTTTCTGCTGCCATGGCTGCCAGTATTTTGGAAAAGGGCTTTGGCACAAACACACATATCTGATGACAGTGGGTCCATGAATGTAGGTAAACGCCCCCCCCCCCCAAAAAAAAAACAAACCCAGAGCACAGCAGATTAAGACTCATTTCTCCTGGGTTGAGATAAGGACAGGGAGAGATCACTCGCCAGTTACTGTCATGGGCGAAACAGACTTGACTTGGGGAAAATCAATTTAATTTATTACCAATCAAATCAGAGTAGGATAATGAGAAAATAAAACTAAATCTTTTCCCACCCCTCCCTTCTTCCCGTGCTCAACTTCACTCTCCATTTCTCTACCTCCTCCCCCTGAGCAGCACAGGGGAATGGGGAATGGGGGTTGTGGTCAGTTCCACATGGTGTCTCTGCTGCCCCTTCTTCCTCAGGGGAGGAGTCCTCGCACTCTGCCCCTGCTCCAGCGTGGGGGCCCTCCCAGGGGAGACAGTCCTCCACGAGCTTTTCCAACATGAGTCCTTCCCGCGGGCTGCAGTCCTTCAGGAACTGCTCCAGCGTGGATCCCCCACGGGGTCACAAGTCCTGCCAGCAAACCTGCTCCAGTGTGGGCTTCTCTCTCCACAGGTCCAGCCAGGAGTCTGCTCCAGCATGGGCTTCCCATGGCGTCACAGCTGCCTTCAGGCACATACAATCACAGAATGGTTTAGATTGGAAGGGACCTTAAAGATCATCTAGGTCCAACCCCCCGCCATGGGCAGGGACACCTTCCACTAGACCAGGTTGCTCCAAGCCCTGTCCAACCTGGCCTTGACCATCTCCTCCCCCTCCTTCACTGATCTGGGTGCCTGCAGAGTGCTCTCTCACACTTTCTCACTCCTCTCTCCAGCTGCAGTTGCACAGTAACTTTCCCCTTCTTAACTGTGTTATCCCAGAGATGCTACCACCGTTGCTGATGGGCTCAGCCTTGGCCAGCAGCAGGTGCCTCTTGGAGCCAGCTGGCATTGGCTCTATCAGACACAGGGGAAGCTTCTAGCAGCTTCTCACAGAAGCTACCCCTGTAGCCCCCCTGCTTTCAAAACCTTGCCATGCAAACCCGATACACCATTGTAACAGTCCCTTCTGCTCCTGCAGTTGTGCTAAGGAAACCTCTGCTGCAGTTACCGCTGAAGACCTGCGGGAACTGAGGACTTTCCAGGTTTCAACATACATCTGGTGCTTCTTCCAGAGGCTGTTCGTGCCTATAGCTCAGAGCATTGCAGGCCCATATGGGGTGTGCCGCGTCGAGTGACGTGCTGTCTGGCATGGCCGAGACGGTTTCAGTGAAACTCCTGTCGATGAGACACTTCAGCTGACATCACCACGGGCTGGCTGATAAGCGGGTTGGCAAAGGCTGTGTCAGCACCAGCGTGCTCCCTGTGCTGCTGCCTGGGGCTTGGTGTAACATCAGTTGTGAGAGGGAATTTCTCTCTGCTGCCGGTAGGCTGCCTCCTGTGCTGTTACCAGGCGGAGCTTCTTTAAAAAAATCAGTGGTGTGCATCGCCAGATCCAGCGACATGGGCATCTTTAATGATGGCAGTATTCTTCTATCACCATCTCCACACCAAATAGTGTTCGGCGTCCTGCTTCCATCGCGCAGGGATGCTGTGAGGATGAATCTGGTCAGGTATGTCAGAGGCACCTACTTCCACAGCATCCAGACCCCTCGCAGGTGTTCGATTATAGTAATGTCTTCCTCATCAAACACACAGAGGGACAAAATAATTTAAGGGGATGCTCTTCCTTTTTTAACACTTAATTTCTCTTTCATTGCTTGGGGTAGAGCCTTTGTTCCAAACACAGTCCAAGCTGCCTTTGAAATCAGTAATGTGACTGCACCCAGGTGCACCACATTATTTCCTTTTTTTTTTTTTTTTCCCCAGGTAGTCTAATTCTTTTCCTCCCTTTCTTCTTAAAGCAAGCAGCCTCTGGGGTGTTTTGCAGTGCTACTGATGTTTAACGTGAAGAGGCTGAGAAACTGATGTATGCAACGATTAAGTCACTTTTACAAGGTCATGTGGCAAATCATTGGCAATGCCAAGAATAGCACCCCGAGTCTCTTGGCTCTCTCTAACCCACCCTAAACACTCCAGCCTGCCTCTCTCCTGGTGAGCATGATCTGATTCATAATGCAGCAGTTCTGCTGTAAGGCTGGCTACCTCTCCGCGAGCTGTCTCTGCTGCTGCAGAGAAAAGCCGTCAGGCTGAGGCAGCAACAGAGATTGCACATGTCTGTAGCAAAAAGTCTAAACTCCAGAAACGGTATTTAGCAGCTTATCTTATCTACAGATAAGGTCATAAAATGTACTGACTGATTAAAAATAGGTTTTAAAGTTCTTGGCACACATCTCAAACTTTATATTCTTTGGTTTTTTGCTGCAGTACAAAAATACCATTTCAATGATTCTGATTCATACTGGCTTTTTCTGGTCTTTCTGGAAAAGTACCGAATTATTGATGGGTGGTTTTTTGCTTTTAATTGTGCTCTTGAGTACTAAACCTATTCCTGCTATTTGCTTGCAGTATGTTTAGGCTATGTTTAGGCAAATGCAAATGGAAGTGGTTATTCAGTGCCTTTGGCACGCTGAACAGAATGTACCGAACTCCCGGGGCTTGTTACAAAGCCTCAGCCTCCAGCACTAACAAAGCCTGTGCAGTCAATAGCTAAAATATGAGAACTACCTGGGCATGACAGAGGGAGTTCAGAGGATCTGGGAAGATCATGGATCATGAACTTGAGCCCAGTTTTGCCCTGTGGATTGGGTAAATGAAGTAAGGGGACTCCTGCCTGCGTACTGGTGGCTAAGGGCACTCTTGAGAGCTTAGCCATGCTGTGCGTGCCTGCGATGCTGGGGCTGGGCTGGGTTAGCACTGTGGATCCTTTTGCAGGCTGTAGTTTACCGATGGAGTTCTTGTCTGGCTATATGAACACTCGGCTCCATGTGTTCCTGAATCATAATGGAAGCTTTCCTTCTACGGAGCACCGCAGTCGCTGGAAGTGAAGTGCAACAGTGCGAAGCCGCTGCCTGCTGCATGTCCGCTGGCAGCAGCTCGGGATTTTTCAGTTGTTTGCCTCGTTACTCAACCTATTTTAAGCTGTGATGGAATAAGGATGGCATTTGATTACAGTACTGGGCACAACTGTTTGGCGTTTATAAGCTGTGTTTTAAACCGGAGGCTTTTTCCATATATGCTTGTGTCTTCAAATAACTTCAGACTCAAGGTTTTAGACTTGCATGCTCTTTTGCTGGCCTTTGCCATTGCTTCTTATGAGGGAGCTCCTGACTTTCACTCAGATGGGTGGTGTTTACCCAGGTGAGAACCCCTTAGAGGAGGGAGCATAGTGGTGGCTGGGGGGGCACATAGACTGAACAGAGCACTTCCTAGCCTCCGTCCTTGGTCTAGTTGTCATGATGGGAGTCAAAGATGTCTTTGCATCTCTGTCTTTTTATTGAATTTTCTTTATCATCTTTACATGTGTGCCGGTGTCTTCTGATCTTGGTTTTATTGAGTAGGTGGCATGCTATGTAAAGACTTCAGTATCTAGCACTACAGCGTAAATCTCTCCCACCGTGGAAATGATCAGCTGCTAATGCTGGTTCTGTGTTCATCTACCTCTAGCGTGCTGAATGAGTGGCCTCTGCCTACCATGTAAAAAAACTCTTAAAACTGGTGCTCTGCATTTTACCCACAGGACTGAGACCTCTGAGAGCAGCTTGTCCTGCAAGCTTGGTCCCTCAGCTTTTTAGTGGATTAGATGCATTTATGGTTAGCAGTGAAGTTCAGTCTCGTGAAATTTGTTTTATTACTGTGCAGAGCAAGGCAGAAGGCTTGTTTCTTCTTGCAAGTGAATGTAGCCAGGAGATGAATGTTTGCCATCTGGGAGGAAAACCAGAACTGGCAGTGACGTGACGTCAGGGCTGGAGGAAAGAAAAAGGAAGCGCTCAGTTGAGAGCGGGCCAGGGTGCAGAGAGGAGAGGCAGGTAGCGAGATGTCTGTTGTGGTTGTCTCTCTGCTTCTTACATAATCCAAGAAACTCAAGAACGTAAATCACCAAAGCTGCTGCTTTACACTTGCTTCACAGCTAGTCTTTGGGTGGTAAGGAAAACCATGGGACCTCGTACCTGCTATATTCCATACAAATGTTTTTCAAGGCTCACGCAGATAACTAATACCCATGAAACTAACACATGTTTACTGTGATTTGAAATCAGATTTCTACCTGGATAGTCTACTGCTTTCGTGTTTTGATGGCCAAGTTTTTATCAAAACTCTGCATTATTTTTTTTTTTATATTTCCAAGCTGCACAGGCATGTACCAGCTTTGGGGTAATTGTGCACGACATTCATACACACAAATATCTGCTACTTGGGACACCCCGGGACCGGGGTTGGAGACCTGCTCTAATCTCTGAAATGAGGAGCCCCGTTACAGGACTGCTGGGTTATTGTGCAAGCTGGTGCTTGATGCGTGAAAGAAAAACACATTCTGCATGAAGTAAAATTACAGCTGCTGAAACCTCCATGCTGCATGTAATGTAGGTTAGAAAGACATCTGGAACAGCTGGTAAATTACAGTAAACTGCAGTTTGTGCTGTTGGGGCCTAAGGGACAGCTTGTTTCTGCAAAAGCTGTTTTCCCCGGGAAAACCTTCACTGGCAGTAAAGAGGTAAGCTATAGCAATTCGGCCAAACACAGGTACGTAAAACCCCAAAAGCCATGTATGTAGTCACTAAAGACAATGCTGTTTGAGACAGCTTTTAATGAGAAATACAGTTAATTTGATAATTAAAAAGTCTAGCCGATTCATTGTCTAAATTTAGGGTAAAGCCAAATGAACAAAAAGCTAACACAAAAAAGCAAGTTTGAGCCGTTTGTGGGAAGGGAAATGGCCTTCACTGCCACCGCCTGCTTAGTGTTCCCAGTAGCATCCAGGATTGAGTGTGCATCATGCACCTGGGGAGAAATGGGATATTTCAGTCCTTATCAAAGACTTTTTAAGCTGGAGCATGAACTGCTCAGGTGTGGGGGAGACAAGCAGGCCACTGACTACGCTCGCACTGCGGGGGTCCTGCTGCCTCTCAGGGGTGATAACGGGCAGCATGGCTTGAGGGAGAGAGCTCCAGAGAGATCTGCACCTGTGGGTCACGGTGCTGGTGACATGCCCTCTGTCTCAGAGCCATCTGTCCCCTCCTGGCTGTCCCCTGGAAGGTGAGGAGCTGGGCCCGGGGCCCCTTGGGTTGCTGCAGACCTCCCAAAGCTGGGCATGGGCTCTGGAGAGCTCAGCTGGCTCGTCTTGCTCTGTTTTTGCACAGCAGAGGGTCCTGGACCACACTCTGCATTTCTCAGCACCTGCGTGGCCTTTGGGAAGTCGTTCCCTTGCCACAGGCACGGGCTACATCGGCATGCGTTGGCCTGGTGGCGCGGGGGCCACGTGCTGTCCCTTGGTGAGAGGTGCCTGTGTGGATGGTCCGAACGTGTCCCAGGCCACCTGTGCTTGGGTGCCTGGCCTCGGGGCTGGTGGCTTTTCTGTCTGGAGCCTCTCTGGCTGCTTGGGGCGCATGTCGGCGTTTCCAACACAGCAAGTCTGCAGCGAGCCAAGAGGCCATCTTGACTCTGTGTCACGCTGGGATCTGCTGCGGACCCACCGTGCGCTGCGGGCTCTGCCGCGGGGAGGTGGCCTGAGCGCAGCAGGGCCCCGTGTCACCAGCAGCATTCCCCAGACATGGCCTGCGATGCCGCCGGGCAGGTGGTGGGGACGAGTGCTGCAGTGACAGTGCAGGGCGCGTCGGAGGAGAGACCCTCCTCCTGATCATCCACGCTGCCCTACCTTCTCCCGGGCCTGTCTTGGGTCAGGAGATCGGGGCCCTGGGGGAGCTGAGGCTGGTGCGATGGCCCCGGTGCTGCAGCAGGCACCTGGGGCACACTTGCTCCTCATGCTTTTGTAAGCGAGCCCGAGGAAGGGACGCCTGGGAGCACGCCATGGAGATGGACCCGTGCTGCTGGGGAATCGGGCTCAGTGGGGCACGATGGTGGGGAGCCGCCTCACCAAGGGTTCCTCTCTTGGTGACTCTGCAGAACCAGCACCGGGGCGAGGGGCCGCAGGGGGGCCTGGCCCCCAGTATGGGGATGAAGCGGGTGGAGGGCTCTGTGTGGCCCCTCCATGCAGGCTGGGGCCGGCCATGCTCCCTGCGCCACCGGGCAGTGCTCTGCCGGGTCTGCAGCCATGGCTGCCCTCCAGCCTGGCCTCTGGGGTCGACGTTTGGCAGCTGGCTGTAACTCGGGGTCAGAACAGGGATGGATTAATTTTATTTTTTCCCCAGATAATTTAGAAGGGTGAGGAGGGTGGTGCTGCTGTTGTCTGTGCTGTGCAGCTCACTGGGGCAGCAGCGGGGGATTCCAGGCAGCACTGGGATGGACCTCGCCTCCCTCTCAGGGTCTCTGGTCAATGGCGCTCCAGGGTGGGCCACGGTGAAACGTGGGCAGGCCGCCTCGGGGCGAAACACGGAGGGACTTTGCAGCTCACGTCCGTTTCTGACAAGGCTAATGCTGTATCCCATCCTGTTTTTACTAAATAAAATTAATTTTTTTCCCCCCAGTGGATCTTGTTCTTACACATACTTCATTGCTATGTCCTTTCTGTTGTTTTCAGGATTATGAACCTTCCTGCAGCAAGATTTGAAATGGCCGGATTCCAGCTTAGATCAAAGTCCCTAGGATTCACTTGTGATTTCTAACAAGGCTTCTTTAAGGTATTCCTGATTAACATAATGAAGTCATAAACTTTTATTTTGGGTGTCTGAAATGCCACAGGAATTTTCTGATGAGGGTACCTTTCAAAAAGTTGTTATGCTTTGGTGCCTTTGCTTGTAATTTCCAAAACAACCTGTGTCCTGTAAAAACAATTTTTCACAAAGCTTTGAACATGTTTTCCAGTACTTCCTGGGGGCGTCCTTGATCCAAGCTCTGGTTTGGTGTGAATACATGAGAAGCTGAAAGAGAAACTGATTGCTTTCTGCATCTTGCCTCCATTTTTCCTCTTGTGCTAAGGGCCATAAAGCAGAAAAGTAATTGAAAAATGGTAGCTTAAGACAGTGCTGTGTATGTACTTAAGCGAGCTGGTTACCCTTCCTCTTTCTTGCCTCTTTACTCTGCTGTTAATGGATTTGGATAGAAAGCGGAAGGTTTTTGTTTCACTGAGGCAGGCTGGCTGACAGCTCCTCCTGGCGCTGTCGCTGGCAGCCTCTGCTGGCCCATGAGCTCCTGGCCCCCGGACAGACTGCCTGTCCTGCAGTCACTGCAGCAGCTGACTGCTGGGTGACCAGCTTGCTTTACTTAGAAGATTGGTACATCCACAGGCTGTAACACGATAAATGGTGAGCAGCTGAACGCTTTGGAGCATACAAAGAACAACACAGAGAGGTTGGATTTTGTTGCATGTTGAGCTCTTTCCATAGAAAGCAAATGGAATACTGTGGTTTTCCTTATTTGTGTGGTCCTGATGCAGAGTATTGTGGGTTGCAAAGAATAGTTGAAGCAGACAATGTTTGTGCTGGTACAGGGGCTGAAATATTTACTGTCATGGAAAAGATGAACAAGCCCATTCCACATTGCCTTTCTTTTCTGAGACCTGTGAGTACTGTCAGCGTTGCTGCTATTTTAATTTATGAGCCCCTGCCCTGTGTGGTATCAACACCATTGCTATGCATGGTCAAGTGTTGCCTTCTCAGGAATGGCATGAAGGGAGTCAGAGGGCATGAGCTCCCCCGGTACTCCCTCCGCCTGTCTGCTCCTCTTCACATTCTGCTGTACTGCACACTGCTGGAGCCAAAGCAGGGGCAGGAGAGCACAGACTAAATGTGGCAGCAGAAGAGGAGGGCATGAAGGGACCAAGGGGAGGGGAGATGCAGGAGCAGTAGGTAGAGAAGGCCAGAGCACCATCCTTGGTGCCAAAAATCTGTCTGTGGCTGTGGTCAGCACCCTGTGCTGAGGGAAAAGCAGGCCTTCAGAAGTGTTCCCTGTCCTTCCTGGCTGGTGACAAGCCTGGCTGCAGTGGCCTGTACGTTGAGCAAGGACAGAGCGCCATTCCTTCCTCCTCATGGGTGGAATAACCTGGCCAGACCTGAAAATATCCATCCCATGTGTGTCTGCTGTAGTCAGTGCTGTGGGACTCAAGCCTCCTGCTTTGGCAAGCTTGAAGGAACATTAGCGAAAGACAAGTGATAAATGAGCCTGATGCAGCTCTGAGCTTTTTGAAGCTCTTGTTCCCAATCAGACATGATATAAAAGCTGTATTCTACAGACGGATGATGCAGTACCGATAGGTTAAGTCTCTGTAAGGCTGAAATTGTCAGCTAAATTCTACTTGTGGAGGCCTTACACATGTGGAAGACGGCAGCTACATTTGCTGGAAGCAGCTAGAAGACGCAGAACTGTCATATAGTCTCTTGGCTTCTGATCTGAACAGCTCTGACCAGGAAGCACTGAAACATTAAACAGAAGAACTTGCAGGTTCTTTTTGAGGTTATTTTTTCTTGCTACAGTCGCAGGCAAAGAGGACCAGATTTTCCTGGAGCATACGGTGAAAAGCCCTGGGTGCGTTTGCCATCATTATGAGCAATCAGTATTGGGCTTGACTGAAAAGCAGCTTGTCTGTGTGTGCACCAGGTGCTTTGTGCACAAACTCAGAGAACAAGATGCTGATCACTCCTAAGGCTGTTTTCACAGGTGTTCTGAAAGGGACAGTTGGGCAGAAATCTTCTTTACTGAATCTGAGACACTTGGGTCTCTTTTCTGTCAGAGGGAAGATGGCCTGATAATCACTTCTGTAGTCATCACCCAAACCAATGGTGCATCATCTTGAGCCAGCACATACCCCTTGCAATGGATGTCAGTGGGCAGAGGACCAGACAGCCAAGTGCCTTGTTGGAGACTTTCCTTTCCTTTTGCTTCCTTGGGAGCAGGAGCTGCTCCCTGCCACCCTCAGGCACCAGGAACTGCTCTTCCCTCGGCTGATGGTCCTTAACATCAGCAGCGTTGCTCTGTCTGTTCTGTCTCCACTTGGTTTGCCCCTTTATCCAGCTTGTTCAGTAGGGACACAGCCAAAAGCTTTCTACAGCTTGGTACCTTTGAAAGTCTCCTAAAGTACACGGGCCAGATAGTCTAGGAAGACAAGTAGTGATTCAGTGTTGAAGCTGGCAGAGACTGCCTGTACTTTGTATTAGAGCTTGTTCCTCTGTGTGTACATGCACTCATGCATATCTCCTCTTCAGCACTTTATCTCCCTCTTCTCTTTAGTGCTTTATCTCACTTCTGCTCTTTAGTGCCCATTATCTCTTGTCAGCTATCTGCATTACAGAGTGTAGGACACTATTTAGGAGGACCGCTATGAATCAACCTTGTCTGTCATCTCCAAGAGAGCTGCGCTCGTGCGGGTGATGCATGTTTCACCTGAGTGTGCGTCTTCTAGGGCAGTATAATATATACATGATCTTGCTGCTGGCTACTGTAGCATGTCACATACTTTGGTCTCTCCTTCTCTGCTTGGGTCGCTGTTTGTAGGGAACTGAAGCTGAGTAACCTGGCTGCTGTCTGCCTGCAGGTCTACCATCCCGTTTTGCTTTCCTCTGTCATTCATTAACGGGTGAATACCTTATGCAAGCACTATTGATTAGCTTCATAACCACCTGTCTGTAAATCATTTTCCATCTCTGGTTGTGAGTAATATCTGCATGCCTTGTTCATATTCCACGTAATGACCCTGACTTTCCTCCGGTTTCTCAGCAGCATGGCTCCACTGCGCCCAAAGGAGCTGTGCAGGGGTCAGGCTGGAGTGAGAGAGGAAGACTCTGTCCCCAGGTGGTTTTATGCTCTTCATAGATACCTAAAGTAACCAGAGAAAGTGGCTGGTGTCCAGAATATGCCTATGCAAATGCGTGACAAATGAACCAGTTGCCCGTTTTTTGGTGAATTAAGCAGTTGTACTCGAGCAGGCAGTGTGCTGGGGAAGGACCCGCCTGTGTTCCTGTGGCCACCAGAAACTCATCTGCTAAAATGGGAGCCTGGTGAGCAGCACCCAGTCGGATTTCTGTCCCCAGTGCAGCATTATTGCTTGTGGACTGCTGCCCTCGGCCTGTGGTTTCAAAAGATGAATAGCTGGCAGGAAGGCAGCAAGTATGTGCTACTTAAACATACATTGCCTAATGGCTGTCTTCCCAGTGCCCAGATGTATGGCTTGCTCTAGGAGCTGGGACCTCCCTCTCTGCTGCGGTAGACACTTCTATTATTAGCTCAGTGGCAGCTTTCCATATGCCAACACTCGTGACTGCAGGACTGTTTAATTTTCACTTCTCTGAAGTATTTAATTTGTCAGCTGTTGGCTTCTATTCATTAAAGACCAAACCTCAAAGTCCTTACCTAGATTTTTGCTCCGTTAGGGTTGAAGCACAGATCCTATCTGAACAGGCCATTATACTTATGCAGAATCGGAGGCATGATAATGTCTTAAATCTGGAAAGTCAGTCACTACTTGGCTAATCAGTAGAAAACCCTTGTCTTCAGAGATGGGTGTCTAGTCTCTCTTCTTCTGTTAACTTCTCTCCAGAGACATGAAAAATCAGTTCTGCTAAAAGTACTGCCCGTTTGTGTTGCGGTGCCTGACTGTGAAGGTGTGGTGTGCAGTTACCAGTGCCTGTCTGCAGGTGCTGGCACTTCTCTGGTGGCTGAGGATAGCTGCTGCTGTGAGATAATCACCCAGCAATTCACTGCTGGGGGCCTCTCTTTAATTATTGAATGCCAGAATAGATGTATATTGAATTACCTTGCTGGTAAATACCATCTCCAGCATCTCCTGTAACTCTACAATATTCTCTGTTTTCCTACTTGCATAACGTGAAATCTTCTTCAAAGAATCTAAAAAAAAGTCAAAATATGTTTTCATATATTGCTTATATAGCAGTAGATGTTTTCAGAGAATAACAAGTTGTAGACCAGCTTTGAAGATAGCCTTCCCTGGCAGCCAGCAGCATGTGATTACTCTTGTTTAGTCAAGCCTGCACTTGGACGTGCAGCAGAATGAAGCGGGATGTGCATGGTGCGCTATCAAACCAACGAACCAAAAAAAAAAGAGAGAGCAGCCTAATTTTGCTGTCTCTTCTCTGCAGTATTTAATTTGTCAGCTGTTGCAGAAGATCTGGCTAACATGTCCTGAGGGAACTGCAACCTGTAGTTCTGCTCCTGTGGTGCGCAACAGTCGGAGGGCCCATTGTGTCCATGCAGGTCCCTCCTGGAGTCACTTCCAGTAACACATGAAGATGGAGGGGAAGAGAGAAAATCAACATATGCATTTGTGATTTTCCCAGATGGCAGAGATGCAAGTAAATGGCAGCGTTCCCCCTCATCCCTCCTCCTCTGTCCTCCTGGTACATACAGATCGCATGTGTTAGATCTGCAAGCAGCGGTTGAGAAATTGGCTACAGATCCCTTGACCTTTCCTGTAGATTCCTGTGGAATCCTCTGGATAATATAGTCTTCAGTGCTCACAGACATGATACAATTTTTATATACGTTCTCTCTTAATGTGGCAAGCAAAACTTGTCATTCCTTATTTTGTGAGAAAAATAAAACGTACCTTCTCATTTCCCAAACTGTGCTGAGCTCCGTGTAATGCCGCTAACAATTTACAAAAGAAAGGAAGAATATTACACAATGTTAACTGGAAGGAAAGGCAATACTGTGGTTAATCAAACATTTTTGTCGTTTACAAGTTTCGGAGAATTTCATGCTGCTGCATGATGTCAGGCAGGCAGCCGTGGAGCCCGAGAGCCCTCCTTTGTAACCACCACGATATGTCACATGCAGCAGCCCTAGCAGGTGCTGACAGAATAATTACAGTCCTCGAATTTGTAATACTGCAGGCATTAATGGGCTCCTGAGGCTGGTGAAAGGAGAGCTCCATCTACTGTTGTATAAAGAGAAGGCAAAAATAGCTAGAACGGCCTTCCCTCACACACGCTGCAAAGCTACTGGATACCATGTGCTACTCTTTCTTTTCTTTTCTCTTCTTCTCCCCCCCTACCCTCCTTTATTCCTGTGGCTTTTAGAGCCCTCCCCTTCGGATCCAGCTCCCTGCTTTGGGCACTGTGCAGGTACGTAGCTGGGCACAGCCCTAAGCTGGGACTGCCGTGGCACGGCAGACAAAGGATTTGAGAACAGCAGCGTGGAAACTAAGTGACTTTTACAGGCGTGTACAGAATCAGGAGCAGAAACAGAAACTGGCCCCAATTTCTAGTCCATTACCCTCACAGGAGGGGGTTCATTCTCCAAAATGTGTTGAATGCAGAGATTTCTTGGCAGGCTACAGGCAACGCTTGCTTTAGAGCTCCAGAAGCAGGGATAGCTCTAGATAGGTTCTGTGACTTTTTCCTTGATTTGCCATTGTGCTATTTCTGAATTTACTGTATCTTAGATAGCCAAAGCATTTCTTGTGTCAGTATACACAGGCATTTGTATGAGAATTGAGCCCTGCAAAATATCTGTATCCCTCTGCTGCCAAGCTTGGGGATGCAATGAGGGATGTGCCCTGAACCGAGGTCTGGATGCAAACTCTGCAAGTAAATTCTGTCCTCAGTACTTTCAGCTAAAATCTTACTCTCTGCCCTCGGATTGTGCTTTTAATAGTGGTAGCGCGTGCTCGAAATGGAGTACTTTTCTCTGATCTTTATCTTTGTAATAGACTGAATTAAGACCCACTGTTCAAGTGCCGGTTGTGCTAGCTTGGGATATATATAGAGAGAGCTGTTACTGGCCAGTTTAAATAGTTCCTGAAGGACAATGTGTACAATTTAGTTCTACAAAACCCAAAGATTTCAGGATTTACAACACTTGTAAAAAGTGCTAATTTTTCTCTGCAACTGATTTGCTGGTAGTGAAAACATGTTGTTATTCTGTGCTTGCAGGGAACATCAGAAGTCTCTGGATTCTTAGGCTTCCCCAAAAAGCTTAACTGATAGTTGTTCTGCACTGATGTCAGGAAGAACGTGCGCTTCTGTTACTTGACTGTGAGAGCTCATCTCAAGTTATATGAACAGATGTTTCAGATTTGAGTTCAGCCTAGCAGAAGGGAGAGAACAGTCTAGTTCTCAGCATTTTCCATCTTTCATAGTATTACCGCAGCCTCACATCTCATAGATGTGCTCTCAGATACCACATCTTCTGCACATATTTGCAGTCTCTTTTGTGCCTGGAAAAAAAAATAATCAGCAGTGATTTTTATTTTTTTTCAACTGGATTTTTGTTTACCATGAAACTGAAATGCAAACTCCTTGAAAGGAGAAGGAAAGATACACTTTTATCCAGCCTCGTACTTCTTGTGTGGCACTGTACTGAGGGAAATGTGTGTGTAGAGGGTGTTGAGTGTCCCAAGAGTCACAGAGGCCAGGAACGTTACATTAATGCTGGCCTTTGCTATATATATGGAGGCTTTTGCATCTAGGTATGTGTCTGACTGCTTTGGAGTGAGACTTTCTGTGGATACAGGACGCATCAAGGACAGCACGAGTCACGGCATGGTAGGGCTTTCAGTCAGAGGCACAGCTGCTGCCCGTACCTGTGTCTGGGCTGGAAATACCACTGTGGCCCTTTTCTTCTCTCTATGCTACAGCTAGGTGTGAGCAGAGGTCCTGTAGCTGTGCGTGGCCTGCCCCTAATATCCAGCCTGCGTGCTGCTTGTTCACAGCCCACGTGCCGCAGCGTGTGGTGGATGCCTCTGTCAGAGAGACGGGAGCTGCTGGTCCTCAGAGCTTGAGCAGGAAAATATAATTTTGCAAGTTTTCCTAACTGACGAATGTGGTACTAGCATTGGAATTGCCTTTGTGAAATGGCCCATAGCTGTCTGAGCACATCACGTACAGTCGTTATACTAATTAACTCTGTACTTCCTTATCAACAATCCATAACTTCAAAGCTGCACACCTGTTTGCTCAAGTGCCTTTTACTTGTTAGTGCTTTAATGTATGGAGCTGCAACTGTGTCCATAAAACTGTGACAAACAATTAAACCCCCCAATAACACAGAAGTCAGTCATCCTCCGCTTTCCACATCCCGGTGCGTGTTACACAGCCAGGCAGTCCTGAGCATAGCAGCTCGTATGTATGCAGCAAGAGGAACAACAAAAGAAACATAAAACACTGCTTGGGACACAGCTGTCAACAATTAAACTGTGTGAGGCTTTGCTAGTGGAGGTTATGAAGAAGCCCATGGAAATCTGAAACAGCTTTCAAAAGAAAGCACTGAAAATATGTGCCAGAAACCGAGGAATAGATTGCAGATGGCAAATATATGTCTCCGCAGACTGTCAGGGAACAGTTCGGTTTGACAAATGGCTGTGATCTACCATGGAGTTGTGCAGAAGACGAACCATCAGGCTGCAGAGCGGCAGTGTACAAAAATAATTAAGCAAGATTAAGCATGCCTGATACTGATTTTTATGGGAGAATTCACCCATATATTCGATGGCCAGATCCCACAGACTGCTGGGAGATGGTGGACCCTCCACTCCTGCAAACAATGCTGTTTAATTTTTATACAGTGCCTGTCATCTGTAAACCAACCCTTAGGACCTGTTTTAAGAATGAAGAAGATGCAGTGTCGTTCACCCATGAACTGGGGTGTGGCGGTGAAATGGTCTTGTAGAGGCTGGAGAGCGATGAGTGGTGGTACTGGAAAGACGCATCAAAGCCTCCCAGCCCTTGGGGTGGTCCCAGCAGGGCTGGAGGAGATCAAGTGTGTGGTAAGCAGTGAAAGAAGAGGTAAAACGCTGGGGGAGTGCTTGCAGCAGCTCTGGCCCTGGCGAAACATGTCAGGTTCAGTGCCTGTTCCCAGAGACTGCAGAAGCAGGCTGGCCAATCACACAGCTCCCACCGAAATAAACTCCTGTTGTTTCAGGTTTTGCCACTGACCCCTGCAGCAGAGCCGCTGACAAAACATGGCCGTGAACGGTGTCTCGGAAGTTGTGAAAACTTGTGGACTGGAGGAAGGGAAGTCGAAGGGCTGTGCCTGCTCCCTGAGGCTGCTGCAGCCAGCGTGCCAGCGCTGTCCCCATCCTCTGGACAACCTTGCCTTGGATGGGAGATCTCTCAGCAGCAAAAGAGCACAGAAGGCGTTAATTGATCGTAGGCCCTTATTTACATGGCAGTGGGGTCAGGCCCTAGGCACTACGCAGTCCCTGGAAGTTTGCTTCTGCCGCAGCAGTGTTTGTAGCTTAGTCCCGGTGTGTCGCAGGGCCTGCGGCACTGTGCAGCCTGCAGAGCCGCTCGACCTGTCTTTGGTCACCTCTTTCTCCCACAAAGCATTCACTGGATTCTCCTGAATTAATGATTTACTCAACTCTCTTAATACTGCAGACTAAGTTTTGCCTATGGTAATGCAGCCCAATAAGGACAAAGGCTTTGAGTAACGCTGGAAGTTTGCAGGTCCCAAGGCAAGAGAGGAGTTGGCCATGTCGCTGTGTTGGGGAGAGCCTGAGGGCGGTGGGAGATGGGGATCCGCAGGGCTGTGGCAAGGAGGTCTGAAGTTGCATCTAAAATAGCTGAACTGTGACGTTTTCTCTTGACAGAAGTGGTAAGAGAGGCCACAGACGCTTCCTTTCTGTGATTCAGAAACTTGCAAATCTTCGTTGATTCACACCTTATAAGTAAAATTAGCCTGTGCCTTGCTGTTGCCAAACCTTTTCAAAGCAAAGATATTTGTACAAAGGAATTCAGCAACAGAAATGGAATTCGCTCGTGGATCAGATTACTGTTATTTCTGGCTGGAAGCAGCACCAGAAATACTTGCAGGGATTTCCACTTTGCTTTGGAAAGATGTTGTGTATATTGTTGATAGAAAAGGGAGGATAATTCACATACATTAAGAGACAGGGAGGGAGATGAGCCCCACGAGGCTGTCACGGCCGTGAATACGAGTGTTTAGCTGTGCATTATAACATTCAGTCACTTTTGAAATGGGGATCTTCAGCTGTTGTTGTCGAGAATGTTGTGACGTGAGCTGCAATTGCTGCTGCTCAGGAGAAGATGTTCCCAGCCCAAAGTCTAAGCTTTCATTCAAAGCACAGCTCTCTACGCTGATTATGCTTTGGAATCCAAGAGTTGTGTCAGATGTCTTCCTGCATGCAGGGACTCTGCAGATGATACTTAAGGAAGAGGAATATTTTGATGATGTTTAAAGCCATGATCATTTGTGACACTGGCTAACGTGATGCACCTTAAAACATGAACTTACCCATCAGCTGGGAGCGTCAGTCAAAAAAGTCTGGCGTTTAGAATACATGCTGATCAGTGGCCTATGTTTTGCAGCCAGCAATAAGTAAAGCCTCAGTCCGCTTGCCGATGCTTTTCTCAGGGGCAGAGACATCGTCTGAAGAGCTGGGCTCAGAGGCCGCAGCCCCACCAGCCCACTGAGGGCAGTGGGGCACTGGGAGGGTGACAGACCCCAACGCCGCTCTGCTGGTCGGCCGTGGCAGCGAGACGGGGCAGACATCTCTGACAGCACAGCTACCTGGGGTAGCCAAGGACAGCTGTAAACTGTGGACTTTTAATAAACAGATACCTGATTGCTCGTAATACGCACAGATGATTTTGACAATAAAGTCAGAGTCCTCTGATCATAGCCCTAAACTCTGATAAAAACAGTGGAACGAACGGATGTCTGTACTATAATATAGAAGGGCATTCCT
>NW_009648255.1:379216-391679 GCF_000708025.1 Charadrius vociferus
GTTCATGGCAAACTGAGAATTTTAAAGCAAAAGAGTATGAAAAGGTTTTAGTTAAGAAAAAGGTAGGCATGTTACATTGAAAATAGGGCTGGTTATATTACTTTACCCCAAAATAATGTACTTGATATCTCTCAATGTCAGGCGAAGTCTTACTGAGCAATGACATGGTTTTGTGGCCACCTTGGCTAGGTTTCTTTGTTCCACTGGATGGACTGTGCACAAAGAAGTGTATCTCCAAGGAGTGAATTTTTTGGCTCTTTGAAAATGCATGTGAAAGGGGACAGCAACATATGGACTCGGCATACCCCCGGGGATGATTGCAGGAGCCTGGGAACATGTCGTGCCTGCAGCAAGTGTAGGAAGAAGGGAGAAGGAGGGATGACCAACAGCTGCAGTGAGCTAAATTACATGGCTGCGCGTCGTAGTGAGAGCAGGAGCAGCACCGGAGGGGCCCAGCCGTGTGGGTCTGGCTGTGCCAGCAGGTCCTTACCACAGTCAAGGTGATGAACAGGTCTCATACTATGCTCCTCCCTTCCACATGGGTCACAGCAGAATTGGGAGATTCTTGCAAAGAGCCACGGGCAACATCGGGACCAGAGGATGCAAATAAAATTACTGGCCAGACCAAAAAGCAAAACCCGTTGCTGAGGAAAGAACAGAAGAGGGACTGGTTAAGAAGCTCAACACTGTCAGCGATCAGAGGTGCGCGCGGAGGCAGGAGCACCCTGTAGCTTTTCCAAATGTACCACCATGAGGAGATGTATTTATGGATCAGAAACTCCGAATGTTGTACAGAACAATGAACTAAAAATAAACCAGTAGCAATCTCGCGCAAATTGCAGGTGAGCACACCACAGGCAGAAGGGCGTACTCGGAGTACTTGCATTGACAGCCTGCAAGAGTCTGCATGTTGCCATATACTTCACGGCAGGTCTTCAACACATTTTCTCTCTCTGAGATAGAAACAGAGCAATTGCTTACTTCTTCGGTGCAGTGACCTCGCAGCTGTAATGGCAATATGTTAGGAACTCCGGGTTTCATTCTGGGTCTTAAAGAACAACCCCCTCAACTTGTAAATAACATATACAGTTAAATGGGGTGCATTTTCCTCTGCCTAATGTGTGAGATACTCTAGTGAGGTCAATAAATTTTGTTGCACACCTTAAAAGAAGATCTTCTGATTTATTTACAAGATGTGCTCATAGAGCCTGGGCCTATTTTCCACTCTCACACCCCGATCTGGTGTTTAGCAGGAAATGGTTTCACTTCCTTAGTTGTTAATATTAGCATCTCCCTATTTTGCTAGGAGCAGCAGCACAAGTCCGACACCACTTCCAGACCTACCTGCACGTAGGACCAAGTGACACCGCACAACTCCATCTCACGATCAGGTCCCTGCTGCTCTCTTGCCCTGTGGTGGTGGACACCACATGAGAAGGTGGTGGCAATGAAACAGGAAACTTGCCTGGATCTAGGCAAGATCCACTTCTTGGGAAGGAAGTAGTCTTGACAATAGTACTAGTGTAAATCTATGCTCGTGTTCTTTCAGCCTATATATTAATTAACTCTTTGTTATCATGTGAAGAACTAATTGTATGAAATTATCCAAGAACTACAGAAATCTGATCTTTTTCTTCAATTTTTGCTCAACTTCAGTGGACAAGAACTGCATCCCAAAAATATTCGTGCAAAAAAAGGAAGTAAATTCTAGAGCTAGCATATGAACCAAGATGCTGCTTGAGAAAGAATGCGTAGCACTGAGCTAGCTGTCCTGCAGAGCAGGGGACTTGGCGTGGGAATCCCCCCTCAGCCTTGGCAGCAGGACAGCTCGTGAGGCTCTTCCAGCACACACCTAATTGTGTGCTCACTGGTGTGCATCCTGCAACCTAGTCTTTTTCTCTGATTCTTGAATTCTCATTTTTGAATGACCCAGGTAAATGAACAAACAGCTCTTTCCATCTCAGCTGATAAAGGAAACTTAGCACTCGTAACATCCCTCTTAACTCCAGTGCGCTGGAGATTCAGTGTGTAACTGACAGCGTGACTGCTGTCCTTCTGTTTCTGTCTTAGCTCCCCTCATCTTCTGTCATTGTCCTGCACGTGTTTTTATTTGTCCATTTCTAATGTACTGTATCTTGTACATATTCCTTCACTGGTGATGGTTAATGATGGTTCTCATGCCCTGGCATTGAATATAACATCCTTTTTTTGTAAAATGATGCTGATTTGCAGACGCACGATCCCTTTCCAGGTCTGTTCCTACCACAGTAACTGCTGGGAATGGCGAGAGCTGTGGCAGAGGTGTCTGACGGGCTCCCCGTGTGCGAGGTGTGCCAGCCTACCAGGGCTTTTCCTTGTGGAGCAGGGAGAAGCATGAATGGGAGCTGATTCTATGATTATTTCAGTCAAGAAAAATCAGGGATATGAATTGCTGAACTGTCATCATCAATTTCAGTGACTGCAGAGCTCAACTAAGCCTCTAATTTTAGCTTCATGCTAATGCTATTGTCAGCTTTTTCTGTGAAGCAGGTGATGCAGTTTTAGACATTGCTCCACAGCTGCTTCGAGTGGATTGTCTAGTTCCTATAACCCGACACCCAGCAGGAGTGTCAGGGCAGCATTTGGAAGTGCTTTTAAAGGCCTTGAGTTTCTTTTGTATTGTTTTTTCACTGCCATTCCACTGGTGCCCCGCTGCGGCCCCACGCAGGCACCGGCCCTGGTCAGGCACGATCTCACCTCAGCCACGGCCGACCCCCCGTTCGGGAAAAGGTAAAGGTTTACTCAACGCAATTATATGAGAGCTATCTGACTCACAAATCTGAAGGAGGGAGGCTGCCAATTTCAGGACACCATAGACATGCGCTGCTCTGGCCCCACACCTGTGAGCGGTGAGGAAGGACACAAGTGTCCCTTGGGCTGCAGCCACCGGTGGGTCTCCGCTGTGTGACCCCTGGGACACGCCGGGACGGAGGGTGTCAGAGCAAAGGACAGCAGCAGGTTCAGCTCTGTGCCGCTCCTGCTGCTGGCGCGGTCCCAGTGCAGCCTGGTGCTCTTTCTGGGTGTAACGTGCATTGCTGCATGCAGCGCTGCTCCGGGTTGCGACAGCCGCGGCAGCGCAGGAGCCCAGTCTGCCGAGGGACTGTCGGCACTGCCACACATGGGAATTTCCACTGTGACTCTGCTTCACGGCCTCGTGTCTGCTTGTAGGTATTTCTGCATGGCTCTCGTCTCCCCTGCGTTATCCCTCATGGAGCCTAAACTAGCCTAAAAGCGGTGCCTGGCGGGGTAACCTGAGCCCTCTGATAAACACCTGGACACGGTCGGGTTTCGGAGCACAGCGCAGAGGTTTGTTCTTTTGGGGAAGATACTGAACATGTAGATGGGAGCGCATGGGAGAAAGTGCCCAGTGTCCCTGGTGGGAGTGCTCAGCACCTCCATCCATCGGAGCCATGGGGTGGGAAAAACTTCCAAAAAATGTAGAGGTTTATTTAAACATAGTATTTAATGTTAATGAGCTGGACCCACAGCGCAGGTTTTCTAACTTCAGAGATTGATTGCACTGAAATTCTGCTGACATGGAGCAGCTGAACTTTATTGCAGAGAAATGTTTGAAACAGTGAGTTTGCAGGTAGGAACACAGCGTCATGTTAGCTGTTAGCACCAGTTTCAGCTTCCCTGTTATACTCTCAGCCATCTCAGAGGATGCAGAAACAGGCCAGAAGATGACAGGAAAGCCGGAACAAGTTTTCCACAAAGAAAACAAAACTTTCTGAAGCGTCAGAAATCTCTGCTGGCTCGTGCTGTTTCTGAGATGCATCCAAGATGGTGGTCACATCTGAACCCTTTACAGCTCCTCCTGAAGGTCTGGAGGTTTTGTTTCCAGGAGAAAAGCCTGTCTGAGCATTATTTGTGCTGGACTGAACTTCAAACAAAATTGCTGCTAGGAGCTGACAGCAGACTATGTATGACAGCTAGTGGTATGTAGCACAGCCCTGTCAACAAATGGATAATCCCCCATCCTTAAATATGCTTTCTATTTATGTTGGCAGCGTACAGACTTCTAGGGATTTTACAAGTTATCCCAGGCATAACACTTCAAAAGCACCACCAAGAAAACATCTATGCAAATCTCTTTCTATTTCAAAACTTCTTAACTAAATAATGTGATTGGGCAAATATGTTGCAGCCTGGTAGGGCTTAAAGTAGAAAAATGTTCAAAAGTAAAAGAAAAATATTTGGAGAGTATTTTTTTACTGTGACACAGACCTGGAAATTATATCAACTGAGGGGATATACCAATTGTTCTTGCAGCTTAATTTTCCCTGGTTAATTTGTATGAAAACTAAATTATCAGAATTCCAAGGTGCCAAGCCAAACCCCTTCATAACACTTCTCTTGAACTGACAGTTTAGCTGCCAATGAATGGCCAACACTTTGGCAAAAAATATTACTATGTTTTCATTTGAGCGTTACAAGGAGATTGTATGACAAGATTTCTGTGGGAGGAGCAGCCAACCTGCGCCCTGCTCCTGCACGCCTCCGCTCGGGCTGCTGCTGGCCTTGGGAGCCCTGCTCGGTGCTGGAAGGAGACCCCGAGCTCCGCCGCGGCTCGGGGGGCTGCCGAAAGCAGCCCCTGAGTTCAGCCCCTACGCAGCCAGAGAGCGGAACCCAATGAGCCCGGCCGAGGGCAGGATTTTCCGTCTGCCGAACAATGGTATGTCGTGCTGTGCAGCCTTGGCTTGCTAAATATACTGCATGTTGGAAGTGACCTGATGGGATCACTATCCATCGCTGGCCCTGCCTGTATTAACAGGATTTTTTTCTCCTAATACAGCTGCACTGTGAACTTGATTCATGCTAGTGGGGTGCTAAGAAGGTAACTCGCTCACTGCAGGCAAATTTTCTTGCGTCGTTAAGATCCATAGGGCTGCTAATTTCCTTTCTTGGGTGTAGGTCAGCCTGTTGTAACAGAAGTCCTTGTGCAGCACAGGGCAACCTCTGCTCACAGCTGCAGTCAAGAATGTCCCTGCAGCCAAGTCACCCCGCCAGCTGAGGAGCCTTAAGCGTGTTCTGAGAGGGCTCGCAAAGGTTCACGGGGTCTGTGCCAATGCCGCTGTGTTCCCGAGTTCCTCGGGTTTGGCCTCAGGTTCTTCTGGTGCTGGTACCCAAACGCGCTGGAGAGCCACATCTGTACAAACACCAGCAGCGCAGTGTCAGGTTTCATCCTCTTCCTCACTGTTGTTTGCAAAAAGCAGCTGATGGTGTGAGTGGAATCAGATGTTTTGGGAGTCTGGGAAAAGAGAGACCCAATATTATACCCCCTCGGTTCTGTAAGTGTATATTGGACACCGTTTAGATTTTCTGTTGTTTGTGTTCTAAAGATATTACCTTGAAATGAAATTACGGATGAATGAAATCAGGTATCTGTCTGATGAGACATTTATATAGTTTCCATTTGTTTTCAACTCAAAGAAAAAAAAACCTTTTTTTTTTTGTGGGAATAGAACTCCAAATGAGTCAGGAATGTCGTCTTTATTTAAATGAAACATTTTAACATTCCCAGACTCAATAGTGTTCAGTTTGTTGAAGCAGCTTCAAAGTCAATTTCCACTTGAAGTCTTTTCCCTCTTAAAATGCATTTTTCAGCTAATACCTCCGGAACCTGAATCTCTCCAAGTGTCGGGCTCCCCAGGGGGGAGGTCAGCAGCTCCCAGGGTGTGTTGAGCAGATTGGCCGTCAAGACATCTGCCTTGCGTTAGGGGAAACGTGATCTTCCTGGAGGCTCTGCAGCTCCAACACCATGTACGAGCAAGGAGATGGAGCGTAACGTTTGCTTGAACTGACATGTAACAGAGCATTTCAGAATAAATAATAAAAAAAAAAAAAATACAATGAAATAAGTTGCTTCTATTTTCCCAGAAAAAAAAAAAAAAAAGCCATTTCAGAAAAAAAATTAAATATTTTTCCACACCACTTTGTAGAAACTGTTGAGGTCACTCAGTAACAGGAGGGTAGACTGCCAGTAACCATACCAGAAAGTCACAGTAGAGACTTCCTTGGGCTTTAACATCTGAATCCAGGGATCTGCCTTCTGGCTTTCTCTTATGCTGACGGGTGGGACCACCACAGGCCTGGCTGGAGTTAATTGAATTAAACGGGAAGCTTGCCAGAGCCTCCAGTTGTCTTGGTTCAGTCATTAGCACAAAACCAGTGTAAGGATTAGCTGTTGTTTGCTGTCTCAGGTGTTTGTGGTGGTACCAACCGGCAAGTTATGGTCTCGTCAGAGGCAGTACATTCTGGGAGAGACTGCAGTCTTTCTGACTGATAATATATGTATCAATTTTTTAAAATGCAAGTATTCCTCATTGGAATAATTTTGGTTTATTCCTCACTTTGAATAGTTTAATGTGTTTCATATCTTCTCTCTTTTCAGTTGGCAACCTGCACTTGCATTTTCAGGGGTTTTGCAGACCTGTGAGACAGATGTACTCATCTTTCTGACTGACAACATTTCTGAAGGACGCACTTTCCACCCCTTCGTGGCTGGCTTCGCCGGGCGCCTTGGAGAGCGGTGAGTGACGCGGTGGCTAGTGACCGCTGACAGGCTGAGTCACTGGCCGTGAGCATTTGCTGGTGTTGCGAGAACTTTGCAGGGAGGGGGGGAGGAGTTGGGCTTTTCGATTCAATGGGATATTGCTTTGACAAATAAAGAAGAACAGATTTAAATACTGCAGAAAGAGTGGGGTTTTGCTGTTTTGTATTCTGGATGAGAAATTCTGGTCCTGAAAGTCTGTACAGTTACTGAGGAAGCAATGGGAAAAGTAACATCCTTGAGGACCCCGAGAGACCCTCTAGCAAATCAAGGCAGACTTAACATTCCTTAAATACTTCTTAAACAAGGGGAGGGGGAGGGGACACACCCAACTTGTTCCTTCTGCTCCCCTGAAGTCTGTGTTTCAGACTTTTGTTCTGTTTTATAAATAAGCAAAACAGGAAACAAGGCAAATTTGTGAAGAATCCCTTTGTGAAAGGCTTTTCACATCACAGAGAAACCTCTCCTGGAGGGCTGCACATGCCCTCGCGGGGTCCCAGAGAGCAGAGCCGGCCACGGCACCCATTTCGCCCCTGCAGCAGTGCCCATGTTCCACGCACAGCAGTACCCACCTCCCACCTGCAGCAGTGCCCGCATCCCACTCGCAGTGGTATCCACGTTCCACACGCAATGGTGTCCCCATCCAACCTGCAGCGGTGCCCGTGTTCCACCCACAGTGGTGCCCACTCTCTGCATCCCACCTACAGCTGTACCCACTCTCTGTGGCCCACCTGGAAGTGAAGCACAACTGCAGTCTTGGGCCTGGCAGCACTAATTAATGAGCAGAACTGATGACAGCAGTACTGCAACAACTGCTGAACTCAAATGTTTCCCCCGTCCGGGGTTTATGGGGGGGTGATTGCAGCCAGGCTGTACACGGGGCTTTAGGAAGTGCGTCAGAAGCAGACTGGCCGTCCCCATAGCTGGAGCAGTTCCTAGTCCTGTTGGATGTCAACACATAAAGTCTCTCTGGCTGAGTCTGAGCCCTGCGTCCTTTTGATAGCAAAATCCTGCCAGGAGCTGGAGAAGCTGTGGCTCCCGTGTGCCAAAGCTTGGTCCATGCAGGGCTTGGCCCACAGTGGGTGAGAACAGCCGGGGTGGTTCCACATCGGACCCTCAACCTGGGTTTCTTCATGGATTTACTCTTTCATAAACCACTTCTTAAAAGGCAGTACCCTGTGCAGCAGGCTTTGCAGTTGCACTGCGAGTCCATGATTTGCAACAATAACCTCAATGCGTTTTGAATGTTGTGAAAGGCTCTTTGCTTTAGGGAGTCATTTTAAGCTCTTTTTGAGGGGCCTTAAAACTTTCTGAACTTCCAAACTAAATTCTTGTGATTGAATATTTATTGTTGAACTCAGCATGAAATATAGAACAAAGCATAAATCCAGGGATGCTCTTGACTTTAGCAGTAAACACTGACAGGATTTTTAATATATACTGTATTTTAGCAGTGAATGCTTAAAATTCTTCTTGTGTTTTTCTCCTCCGCTATTCCTCTCTCTGCTGTGGTTAGCCCTAGATTCTGCATTGGAATGAGAGCATGCAGAGATCTAAGATGTATGATAAGCTTAGCCTAGACTGGTCCAATACATGTTTTGTAGAAAAGTATAGATATTTTCTGGCAACGCTATGAAGTTTTTTCTCTTTTGCCCTTTAATGTGCAGTTCATCTGCATGTTAAATAAAGGGTAAAGACCACAACAGCCAGTGAAGTAAGTCTAGCAAATGCAGTAGACAAAGAAACCTGTTGCTGGTTCTATGCTACGCTGCTCTGCGAAAGCTGGTGCCACCACCGGCATGGTGTGCAGCCTCCGCTGAGGTCAGGAGCTGCAGCTGCAGCGGCGATTCTCTGACACGCTGTGCTCGCTCGCACCATCCTGTGAGCCCCAGAGGTAAAGCTGCCCGGGGGCATGAGCCTACGGAGACCTTCTGCTTCAGCCCCTTCCACACGAGACCGTTGTGCTGGATCGACTCCGTGCACAGCAGCTTGTGAGGGGCTGAAGGAGCGTCCCAGCCCCACGGGGAGGCCCCCCATGCGGCGGATGGGCTTTGCTCATGCGGGAGCCTTTTCGTTACTGAGTCCAGACGCCGAAGACCGCGTCAGCCCGTCTGGGCACAGCCTCCGTTACAGACCTTTCGGGTGCGGGAGGAACGGCTGCCACTTTCCTTCGTGCTCGCAAGGCTTCAACAGGACTCGACTCACCTAGTTAGAGCCTGCCTGTCTGAGATCACCCGTTTCAGTCCCTTCTCTCATTGGAAAATTGTTCATTCTCATGGATAAGTCAGAATTAATGTTCTGTGGCGGTGGGAATAGGGTTCAGAGCAGGGTCAGCGTAGTGCTGACCGACAGCCCAAGGCTGCGGCCCCTCAGCTGGGGTCCAGCCTGCCCGGGCTGGCAGTTTCCAAGGCACAGTTGTTAATTGCTTTTATACTCTGGAGTATTATCAAAAAATATACATAAACAGGACTTAAGCAAATCCAAAAATCCACAAAATGCCTTTTGTACTGTTTGACAAAATCACACAAATGTGTCTTTCATGTAAAATATCCTTGGTGTTTTGCCGATTCCAGAGAGAAATGCATTCGAAGCAGTAACTGCAGTAACTGGTAAATAGAACTATAACTGTTTACTGAAATTAAAAACACACTGTAATGATATAAGGGCAGAGCTGGTTACAAAAAATAGTCTTCATTAGAGTCAAAATGAGACAGATGTGAAACATTATGCTAGTATTTCCTCAAGGGTAGCACGTAAGTAGTTCTTTGATTACAGAAAAGTATCACAGAAGGTTTGTATCAAAGTAACGTTAGCCTAAGTTATTTGTGTAAGAGGCGATAACCATCTCCTTTTGGAATTTCACAGATAGGCTTATCAGATATGAGAAATATGGCACAGAGGTAATGAGAGCCTTCAAAAGATGCTCTTTGTCCCCGGCCTTTCTCTGGAGAACACAATGTCCTGAGGGGATGCTGAAACAACAGTTGCCTGTATTCAGTGAAACAGCAGATATGTTCAAATTACGGTGTTAAAGAAGGAGCACAGCTCACCACAGCCGAGGGCTCCAGGTCGACGTTAAGGCTCTCTCCAACCGGACTCCATCACTGCCATGTTACCGCGGTGTCAGCGTAGCCTGCGGCTGTGGCTGTGCGTGGGACCCTCTGCTGTACCGCCGGCGGCTCTGTACCTGCGTGTCCTTTGCGTTAAGGCTACAGCACAAGGGAGCGGATGCCCGCACCGCCTCCTGAGTGTGGCGGGTGTCTCGGACGCTCCCTGGGGGAGGGTGACACTGCCGGGTCACGTGGGGCTGTGGCACAGGAGCACGGGAACTGCAAAGCCCCGGGGCCCCCAGAGCCCCTCTGCTCTCTCCCCTCGTCTGGGCACATCGTGGATTCTCCTGCCCTTGGTCTGGCCGTGGGGACTCCGGTCGGCTCTGCTTCCCTCTGCGCCTGAGGCCAGAAACCAACGTGGTGCCTGCGGGGCGTGTAGGGGTCCGGCTTGCCCAGACAAGTAAAGCGTGCTGCATTGCAGCAGGCCTGTTTTCAGTTGAACACCAGCCATAAAAATTATTGTTATTTAAAGAACTGTGTGAAGTTGAACTGGTTAACTGAAGACATGTTCTGTAAATTGATTTCACTAAGCTGGTGCAAAATCCCCATCAAATCTTGCCCTGAGTTAACATGGAGCTGTCTCGGGAATATTAGATTATGCTCACTGAGAATAACTTCAAGCTAAAGTCATTACCTGATCTAAATATGTCTGTGCTAGGCTTTATGCCCATTGAATAGTTCGTTTTAGTTTAAGAACCAATGACTGGTACAACTCGTGGCCAAAGGCTGTGATCTGTCTGTCTGTGGGCAGAGAGATGTTATGGTTTGACCTAATGAAGTCTGATGATTTCCATCAATGAATCTGAGATACAAAAAAAGCCACTGAAGAACCCTCCAGAACAGTGACCTCTCACACAAATGGCATCCCAAAAAATCCTGTTGGGATTTCTGTCCCAAAGGGTTCCAGCTCTTTTTAGCTATGTTGTTTTGTTTCAATACTGTCCTGTGATATTCAAGTATCTTAACATTGAAAGTGTTGTCTGGGGTTAAACCACCTGCTTTTATTTCTGGGCAAGAAGTCAGGACTGGATTGCAGAGGAGTGAAAAGGCCCTCAGAGACTGATGGAGCTGTCTTGGAGGTAAAGGAGAAGTCACGATGTCTAGGAGATACCATAGAAGAAGCTAGAGGGTGCCCATAACTTTCCAAATCTCAGTGTGCTTGCATTTGTCCCACTGTCACAGCTCCAGGCTATAAGGAGAGCTGAAGTGTGTCTGCAGGGCCATTTTGGGAGAGAATGACTTATATCAGTGATTCAGGCTGCACAGGAATTAAATTGTAACAGTAAAGGAGTTAAACAAAACTGAAGTTTAGAAGCTGTTTCCTCTTAGCAGACATGTATCTTCAGGTTAAGCCATTGCTTTGGCATCCAAAAAAAGCTTTCCGGCAACCTCAGGTAGCATGGATAACCTTTCTGTGTCTGCTCCCTTATGTGAAACACAGACAAATTCCCTTCTCCCAAGCAGACTTACTTGGTTCTAAAACTGCCTCTCAGGGTACAAAAATGTTGCTGGCGCCATGAAGAGCTGACCTCAGTTCAGGTCTGCGAGTGCTGCTGCAGTACAAACAGCGACAGGAGCGTCCAGCCACGCCGGTGGTGTGATACTCGCCAACGCAGAGGGCGAAGGGAGAGCGTTTACCTGACTTCAGAGCCTGGTCTTGAGTGTTTCTATGAAGAACATTCTTGGAAGCCAAGGAGAAACCTCGTGCTCCAAAAGCACCTGTTAATATGTAATAACAAAATTACTTCTTCTTTTTAAATTTTAATGCAAAAGAGTACACATTTTGTGCATTAGTGCAAATGCATTAAAAGCGCCAGGCTAAAAGTACCAATCCGTGATTCTATTAGGCTTTAAAAAGGAAATGCGTAGAGTTTTCTTTTAATTTCTCTTCCAAGTATTTTCTGAATTCTATAGAAGTTTCCCATAAAAGGGCTTTGTTTTCAGCTGTAGTGCCCGGTTTTGCCTGAGAGCGCAGCGGAGGAGATGGTTAGGTATGCCGTCATACTGAGTTGGTCATGTTAGCAAATTCTTTTCTAAAAAGAGGTGTCAGATTGTTTGGCCAGCTGAAGTAATCCAGTTGGCAGGAGAGTGACTTAATTCAATAAGCAGAATTTTAAAAACACTGTGGTTCTTTGTTTAACAGCCAGATTCTACAAAATTAGCTCCAGCTCTGGAATAATTCCTTTCCTCACCCTCCCCGTGCTATCCCCCTTCCGTCCTGCATGTCACTGCCTCTCTTTGCTGCCATGTTTTGTCTGGTACGGATCCGCGCCGGAGTCGTTCTGCACGTCCCTGCGGCCGTCCCCTCGTCCCGGTGTCGGGGCAGGGCCCCTGCGCTCCACACCAGCTCAGGCAGTGATGTGGATGAAATGGACACGGGCATCCTGGTGCCCAGCACCCCTGTCCCACTCTGCGTGCCCCGTGTGGTCATTTGCTTCGCCGTGATGGGAGTGCCGGGGTCTAAAACACATCCCTGGTGGGAACGTGCAACTTGTGCGGGCAGAGGACGACTAAATCTGTCTATAGACGGGGCTGGGCAGGGCGGACCCGTGGCCCTCCAGCACCGGGAGGGCAGAGCTTACACCCGCAGCGCCCGGCTGGATTTTACACAGGGGACCTTCTGTGAAGGGCTGAGCGCAGTTACCACCACCGAGGAGCACACTCCGACCTGGTGTTGCTGTCGCACTGTGAGCACCAATGACCCGCAAACCCTGTGGAAGTTAAAAACACTCAGGACCTGCGAACACCTTTTCAGGGAAAG